>NC_140634.1:39876715-40254215 GCF_057382275.1 Copadichromis virginalis
GGGCCATAGACGTGTTGTCCAGCAGATACCTCGCTCGGTACACCTCGCTGAACTGGCCGCGTCCAATCTTCTTCTCAATCTGGAAGTTAGCCAGTGAATTATGGCCCATATCTGGCTGCAACGGTTTCTGGAGGAAACAGGAAAAATACAACTAGTAACTATTCACGCATGATATCAGTCCATGAACACGTGCACACACACTCTCTCTTTCTCTGTGTAAGAGAAAAACAAATAAAAAAACTAAGTATTTGCAGGATTTTTGCTGTTGCCACTAGTTTGTCACTGAGGTGAAACCATCTGTGCATTACTGAAAGATAAAAAAGACGAGGGCTGGAGGATGTGGGTTAGACGCTGCCAAAGATGCTCATAAAGGTCTTCAAGGATGATTGTAGCTGCTAAACTGGTGGACCTAAATCTTCACCACCACGTCTGTATACATACAAGCAGAAAGGGGAGTGAGTGGGTCAGCGCTCAGAGCACAGAAACTTAGCTGGCTTCAAACACACCATTTATTTTCAGGATAAAACACAGTCAGAACCCCAAATACAAGCTAAAATCCCCGTATACAATAAAAATAGTGTTTGCAACCCGCTAAAAACCCTGCCGGCAGGAATGATTATATTTCCACTGTGTGACACGATCATTCAACTTTTTGAAGGTAGCAAAACGGTATCATGTCATGTAGGGCTGCCACAAACGATTATTTTGATAGTCGACTAGTCACCGATTATTTTTGCGATTAGTCGACTAATCAGATCATCATCCATTGGACGTAAAACTACAGCTTATTGCACCAGCAGCATCTGCTCTTATATAACTATCATTAGCTTACAGCTTTAAGTGTTTAAGGTCTGTGCTAACTAAAAATAAAGACAAGATGATAGTTTATTAAATTTTAATGAAATTTGCAGATTGTTTCGGTGAAGTTTAATAAACTCCTTGCTATCTAAAATATAACAGGACACCGGAGTAAATTCTTGAGCATCTCACACTTCTGATAATCAGCTGTCTGCTTGACGTTTATTCAGCTGTGTAAAAACTATAACTTTAATCTCAGCCAAACCGATTTACTCAGGAACAAATAAAATACTAAAAAAAAAAAAAGCCAAACAATAACATTGTTAAGTTATCTAAGTGACTCATATATCATGTTTAACCTGAGTAGCGAAAGACAGCGGTGGGTTTGAAAACGATTTGCCGGGAGTCCGGTGTTCTCACGGCTCTAGTGACCTAGCCCCCGGCTCGCTAACGAGCTAGTGGGTAACAGACGTCTCCGAAAACGTCGGAGCGCTTTTGAAACTATGCGGTGTCCTGATAAACTGAGCCGATATTTGAGGTTTACACAGTTACATTCTCGCCTGAAAATATGTTAAACGTTTATTTTGTGACCCAGAAAGAATAATAAGAGTAATATTAAAACTAAGTAGCTGCCGCCATTGTTGGAAACTGCGCTGGGCCGCGCTATGAATTCTGGGACACAGCTTCTTCTTCTTCGGGGTTTAACGGCAGCTGGCATCCTTGTACATGCAGTGCTGCCATCTTCTGTTTCAGTCCGTTATTACACTCTTAAATCCTGCTTCTTATTCCTGCGTCTTTCAGGATCTTACAAAGCTTCAAACGACGCGTCGACTATTAAATCAGTCGTCGACGATTTTGATAGTCGACGTAATCGTGGCAGCCCTAATGTCGTGTATGCCAAATGTAATGCTTTATTACTACAGTAACATGATATTGTATTAGACCGTGCACTTACACCTTGCAACATCCAGGGAGGCTAACACGCTGTTCTGTAGCAAAAACAGAGCAGAGCAAAGGTGAGTTGACTATTTTCCAATGAGGACGGGAAAATAGTCACGTAAATATAGGCTTCATATTATTTAATCCAAGTGTTTTTTCTGTTTGTGTGTTTGATCAAACAGCACCCGTGAAATCCTCTCCCTTCATCTGTCGAGTCCCATCACTGACAGTCTGGCACTGGGCCACAGAACAAAGTACTCCACACCTCTCCTCACTGCGTGAGTGATTGTACCTACTGAGTCACTCACCTCCGCAATTAAAAACACTCAAAAATAAACCAGAATGAGCCCCTTGGATATAATGTGTGAATAATACACATAGCGTGCTGTGTGACCTTTCCAGCCTTTTGGTAAACTTGTAAAAGGCGTCAGCAGGAACAAACACAAGGTGACAGATATCAGAATGCTGCATGTCACCAGCGCTGCTGTGGGAGCAGCTCAGGGGGCGAGTGACCTAGGACCGAGGGGAGGGAAATAAAAAGGTGGAGAGGGTCAAAAATGAATCTGCTGGGTGCTAAAACACACAGGAAGGGTGTGTCATTACAGCTGTTCGCTCTACACAAAGTTACAGTGGGCACCCACTGAAAAACATACACGATGCAGCTGACCTGAGAGAGGCACGAGGTATCGTTAAAGTAAAAAACACTTAAAGCCAACGAATATATCAGAAAGAAATGACCTGAAATAATTTATTCAAAGGCCAAAAATCATTTCTGCAAAAAAACAAGTAAAATAAGAATAAAAAGGCATGAAATTCAGACAATGATGAGAAGCACAATATCAAACTGGATTGTTAACACTAGAATGGATGATTTTTTTTTTTTTTTTTTTGGGGGGGGGGGGGGGGGGGGGGCGGCACCGATTCATGCCTTTCAATGTTTTTCCGCAGCTGACAGCCAAAGGAAGAGGCGCGAGCCAATCAAATGCCCTGCCCAATTAACACCGCTGAGGTGTGTGCATTTTTCAGCATGACACTGCCGTCATCCCGAGCTGTCAGGACTCACAGATGATGCACTCTTCCACAATCCACAACAAACCCTTCAACACAACCGTACGTCTAAAGGGGGGACTACGAGGATTCACTACGACAACACGGAAAACACTGACATCTGACTGAAAGATCTATATCCATACATTTTATGGAGAGTTAGTTAAATTAAACCTATACATACTCATTATTATCTCCAAGGTGTGTTGCGCTGAATATGCAACCATATTGGGAGATGATTTTGCATAATGTGACAGAAGCACTGATGCAAAGTTGCAGTGGGATGGACAGAGAGGGAGAGAGAGCAAAGGATGGAGCTGGGAGGACAAGAGGGCATTGCTTTCATTCGCTGCGTGGTAGCTTGACAAATGTTAGCATGAGCCTCTAAAGCGCTGTGACAACCGCCTGCTGAGAGCACAGTCTTGCTAATGTGTCCTGGCATGCCAGCCTCGTAATCACACATTTACATATGCAATGACCTACATTTGCATGTCAGATCGCACACTGTCCAGCGTGATTAACAGTGGGCACCTCCCCGTGTGGAGTTGCCCTGGGTGGCAGCAGAGGCCATGCGAGGGCGGAAGAGAGGGCTGGAGGGAGGGCGGCTTTTCTGGCAGCCAAGGGGCCGGGCTGCCAGGCAGGATTATGTCAGCCAGTGCCCCCGACATTAGACACTTCATTAGAGCTAATCTGTTTAGCAGTGGGCAGTGTATGTAAACTTCACAGGCCATTTGCGGCACCTCTTCGCCCCCTGGCCTGGCCTTCAAAGGGCAGCCGGGCCACAGCTGACTGACAGGCCGTCTCATCTGCCGCACATGGGTGTCACACAATCAGGAGCTCCCAGCTGAAAGACAAGGCCACACACACCTACAAAGGAAGTCACAGAGGAACGTCCCTGAGTGACGCAGAGGTCACGGTCTGGCCAAAAACGGGAGAGGAGGATTTTGGATCTAAATATGACTGTTCATGTGACGGACAAATATCATGACCTCAAACACAAACGTGGTTGTTAATCAGGGCTCGCATTTATATTTATGCGTCTGTGTGCAACATCTGCCAGAGAATGCCGAGACCGGTCGACTGAACCGAGCCCCGACCGCGCCCGAGCACTGTCCATTTTTGTTTTTCTAATGCAAATGGTGCAACTGCTAAGTTAATATAAGTACCACATTAAAAAAAAAAACTGTCCCCATTATTCTTTTTACACATATTAGTTCACGTTGAAAGGAAATCATTTTAAAAAGCAATGACGATCAGGTTACGTGTTTATGAAATTTCACCCGTTTACCTGAAACGTCGAGGCGGGTTTACACTGGAAGTGGGAAATGAATTTATCTCCATCCCTCTCTTACTGTTAACACTCAATCTAAAAAACTGACCAATATTATGTCAATGAAACATTGGTATGTGACCGGAGCTGCAATAATACTGTAAAGTTGTACAAATAAAAACCTCACTACACAACGTGGCAGCAACGGCTCAGGCCCAGGCATGTCTGAGAGCAAAAGCCTCCGGTGACAATTTAGTGCTTAGAAAGAAAGCTCCTTCAACTGCCTCCTGAAAAGCAGAGCACTTTGCAAAATATGCAAGAAAATTGTTCTTGCTCAACATGGAAACGACAAACTTGTTTAGCCGCTTTGGGCTAACACACCATCGAGTAAACTAAAATGATAAAGTGTTGAAAAGTTACATTTCTATGTCAAATTTCCAGGTAAAACTACTTTTCTGTTTACACTTGACTTATTGTGTGCCGCTGGATATAATGCTGTCTTAGGACTACTGTACTGTAATTTCCATGCAGGCACTCTTTGAATTAGGAAGTGTGTCATGGATTTACATGCACTTATAAATGCTGCTTGCAAGCTGCAAGCATTAATAAAATTTTCAGCATTTTCCTTCCATGTGGTCAAAAATACGATTATTACAATTTAATGTTGAACCCATATGACCCACCTCTGACAGTCGACCTGAAAATGCGTTGATGGTAATGCAACCACTTTATCCTGCTGTTGTTTTTACACACATGGTACATCCTGAATTTAAATGTTTGTATCGCAATCACAATCCAAATTGTGCTTTTCCAGCATGGACCCACATGAAGAGCAAAAAAGAAATAAAACACTGAAATATCATTATCCCAAAATGTTTTTGCATGTGGAGGCCGTGTCGTCTTACCCATACCCAGAACTATATCAATAATAGTTCACGTATCAATAATCCAACACATACTGTTACCATCTCATTCAAAATATATACTTACAGGTTTCTCTCCTATATATGTTTTGTATCATGAAGTGTAGCAGTCACACTGACAGCCTGGCTATCTGTTGAAGTTGTGATTCAGTAGCTTCTGCTCTTATTTATAAAACTTCTGATGAAATAAATTAAAAATGGCTGTGATGCAACTGCCTCTTTCCATCTGCAGTCACCGCTCTCGATCAATGTCTGACCCACACGCTCCGTGAAAGGTTGCAGGTCACGAGTCTGCAGTGAAAGTAAAGGTGGGAATCCTTTTTTCGACAGTTATGTTGAAGAGGAGACCGAATAGCTGGGAGTCGTGGAAGACGATGCATTTGGCTCTACGGCTTGTGGTCGCCTCCTCAACCACTGAGGTAAAGCAGCACCCATTACTGCAATTTTAAACACTTTGCAATATGTTTAATATTAACAAATAGATACAATGTTATCTTTTTGTCCCCAACATCTTTTAAATTAATAAAACTTCTAAGTCTGTTACCATTTTATTTTTATTGGTGCAAAATGGGCTCATATGAGTCACACAGTTTGTTTTGGGTAGTCTGTGTCGGGGTTGTGGTGACGGACGACGATGTCAGGGATGGCAACAGCTGGGCGATCACGGCAATTTTGATCCCATTTCCCCAGTGATGCACTGAAAAAATGTGTCATTATGCCGAGATTCATTATTAATTAAATGTGCAAAGCCATAGCTTGATGTTGTACCTCCACATGCAACAAACACCTGTAACAGCGACACACGTGGACACACACGGGCGCGCACAGAGGCTCGCGGCTGGACTACATTTGTGCGTCACGCGGCTACACCGATCGCTCACAGTCATCATCAGATGAGAGGAAACAGAAAGAGGATATTTCTCACTTTAGGGTGGATGTTAAAAATAAAAACAGAGCATAATGTCACCACATTTGGGAAAAGGCTCTTTTATCACGTCTCCCACCCGGCGCTTCAGTCGATGACGAGCGAAGGGGAAGGTGTGCACAGGAGAGACGGGTGAGGTGCTTTACAAAGAAGAAAATTAACTCGTCAAAATAGAACAACTTCAGATCCAAGTACAAACTTAAAGGACTGGTAAATGTTTTTACATTTTTACTTAGTGCTACTGCACATCATCATCATCATCATCATCATCTGGGTCCACAGTGACTACAATGTAACCACAGACAGCAGTGTAATCATAAATAGGCTATTTTTGCAATTAGTTCATAATATTACTACAGCAGGTATCAATAAAAAAGCAGCCTGACTTTGAATGTCGCGCTATTGTTGTTATTTAAATAACTGAAACTAAGTTTTGAGCTCTTCTAAATTTTGGCCCAAAGATTTTTAACTGTAAATGTTTCCAAATATTGACTTTTAGTGTCCCCAATTACTGATAATCAGCAACATCAGTGTTGTTGTCTAAAAAATAAAATAAAATAAAACATACTGGTCAAGTCTCACAGCACGCTCACATCATTCACATTATTCCAGCTTGAGGACAAGCTGCAGGGCATGAAGATAAAGTGGCAGCTGTGCAAGGCATTATGGGTAACGCCGGTGAGGGACAGAATGTCTCGGGTATAAAGGTGACACACAGCCACCACGAGCTAGCAGGGGGACTGCAAAGGAGAGAGGAAAGTAGAGCGAGAGACAGACGGGGAGCAGACAGACAGCTCATTGGAGGAGGTGTGATATGGGCTGCCCGATAATGACACCGTTGCCAAACACAACTGACAAGACACATGGAGAGTGGAAGAGGGAACGGGAAGACGGGATAAAGATAGGGTGGGGGGCAGTGGGGGACAAGCAGCAGAGAAGAGAGGGCCGACGTGACAGCCCAGCAGTGCCGACGGCTGCCACAGAAAGGCCAGCGGCAGCAGAGAGGTGATGTCTCACATGGAGAGAGACTGAGAGGCACGCAGACGCCAGGAAAGAGAAACTCGGGGCACAGACGTACGAGGAAGGCTAAAGTTGAAAGCTCGTCACTCTGCTCTGGCATGCTATCCTGCAGTGAACAGCTTTTTAGACAGCAGAGGTTTTCAAAAATAGACTCCAGAGTTAATAATCAGTGGGTGCACGTCTCTTTGTTGTGGATGTGGAGACTTAACAGTAACACCAGAAAAATCAAAGGCAAAAAAGGAAGAAAGAGAAAATGACCTGCGACGCGGACACCAGTGAAAAAGTAGAAGAAGACCAGTTCACAATTATAAAACCAAAACTCTTCATCTTGTTAACATAATATAAAAATGAAAAGTGCATATATTAAAATAACTAAGTTATCAGCTAAGCCCTCCAGATGTTTAATCCAAGACTCCATGAATACACTTTCTTTCTCACCACTGTCCAGATGTTGGCTGTGATGCAGAGCTTTGTCATCAGTAATGTCAGTTTAATCTCAAAACAGGAAGAAATACGGTCTCGAGAGATCTCGACCAAAATACTATCAGACTGTGCTGAGGACAACGTCATTTTCACACGAAAACAGTGTTTACAAAATATGTGGAATTAGCTCGGCTGTAGTCCAAAACAGACAGAGACGGATATACGATAAGACAGCCAGGAACACAAGAAGAGACAGACACGGCAACTAGCAGCCCTGCGGTGAGGGGGGGGGAGCGACTCCCACTCTCACCAGTCACCAGCCCCCTTGAGAAAGCACCATGCAATATTCATCCTCAGCCAGTCAGCCAGCGAGCCAGGCAGGCAGTCAAACCGGCAGGATTCACCCCAAAGGTGCTTCTTCTTCTCCTTCCACACCACCTTGTCTCAGCGCTTACAGACAGATCTGTGTCTGTCAAACTCTGCAGTGACGATCAAACTCCGGGGGGATGGTGGTGGAGGGTGGGGGGGTCCCCACTAACCCTCCCACTCACTCAAGAGCAAAAGCACCATTAAAAATGCACATCTTACCAGCTCATCTCGTTTAACTAATGCATATGCATCATACCTCCGGGACCAAGAGAAATTATATTGCAAGTGATACAGAATATCCTTCATCACATATACAATTCAGATTTCTCCAGGAAGAGGCTGGTAGGGTTTTTTTCTCCCTTTGCTGCCGAGTAGACTGAACCTTAGGAAAACTGTGAAACGGATACAGGACTTGTTGAAAGACACCCATCTGGATGCTGGTTAGACAGTCATCTGCATAATCTGACTCCATCTTCCGCTGAATGTGGAATCGGTTCAAACATGTTCTGTGAGACTGAAAAAATGATGCAATATGGAAAGTTCACCGTGCTCCCGAGTACCTAAGCGAAAGAGGTGAGCCTAGAATTAACACTGATGTAAACTGCTGGAAATAGATGGAACAACACAGAGCGAGAGAGAAAGAGATCATTAAGACTGAACAACAACACGTAACGAACTGCTGGGAGATCAGCTGGAGATCTACTGTATGTGTGCGTGGGGGGACAGTTGCCTAAGTCAAATTAATTATTAGCGCTTTTATCTGACTTTCTTCTGTGTGCAACCCAATTATCCTTAATTTTGCAATTACAAATCTCAGAATAATCAAGCCCCTTGGCAGTTCCAGTGTTAATGTTGCCGTGCCCTTGCATACGCATTGAAAAAATAAACAGATAAAATAATGAAACAAAAACAACAACGAGTACGGAGCCTATTTTTAGTGCTTCTTTCTCAAAAAGATTCCACGTTTACTCAGGGGCATATGGATGATCTTCTTTGTTTAAAGTCTATTCAATACTTATGGAGGCAAAAACATCCTTCTGTAAAGAAATCAATGCGCCTGAAGTTGGAAGACGATATTAAAATCCAACAGCGGCCTGATCTGCACAGAGCAAACTTGAGTTGTATCGAACCGAAAGAGGCTTGCGAGGAGGCCGGGCTCCGCCAGCCTCCAGATCTCTGATCAATAGTAACAACTCAACATTCATCCACTGTCTGTCTTACACAGGCTACAGAGGTCTGAATGAAGATCAGGCTGAAAGATACATCTTGATTGATGCAGAGAGAAGAGATGAGCAGGAAATATTTACAGTTTAAAACAGGAATTAGGAGGAATACAACAGATGAAGGAATTTCCCATCATTTTTCAATCTATAATCAAACTAAACGGCATTGAACACATCTGTTAAATAAAGGCTAAGACAGGTGCTGACCACAGGATGCCGAGGCTGAGTAATTCCATTTTTATCTTAGTCTGCATCCTACTTCAGATCCTAAGTCCTTCTGACTGGTGTTGCAGTGTGCATCTGTGTGGGGTTACCTGGGGTTGAAACACTGGCACAGCTGCTTGCTGTCCTTGTGGCTGCGTGTCCATATCCATGGTGTTAGGAGCTTGATCCCGTACACCTCTGCGAATCACACAAACAAAACAGGACTCACGGTTAGACGATGCAACGCTGATCATCAGGTGAAACAAAAGTCGATCATTTCCCTTCAACAGTACGATTAAATTGTATTCAAATGTGGAGCAATGTTCGTTCTGCAGCATCAAACTAAGGAGTGACGGTTGCCCCGGTGTTGAGTTTCAGCAGCTGAAACCTAGGTCACGTCTTTGGATATGATACTCTTTGTCTGGGTCCCTCTCGAGTTGCGCCGTGGCCGAGCTTCGGCAGAGATAAAGCTGCTTGGCATTCTCCCAAGGATCCTTTCCTGGGAATTGCAGGTTACACCAGTTACTGGTTTAAGCAATTCCACTTTATTTTTTCTTTTCCGAGAAATACCTCAGGGTGAGGAGGTGCAGTATGTATATATGCCATGTTTTTCTTTAATTGCACGTCCTGGCATGTGGCTTAGCTACTTGCCTGAGCAGCATAACAAGTTGCTTGCCTCATCGTCACAGACAATGCAATAATAGAAAAAAATCACCTGAATGAATAATTTACAGCTTTAAAAATTACGATGCACAATTATATTCACACTTGAAATTAGCTTATGATTCCAGTCTACACTCACCGTTCCAAAATTAACACAGAATTACTTGTGATTTACACGAGATACCCGCCTGTTTAACACAAACCGTGTGCCATCCACGAGGCAACACATGAGGTGAGATATTTGTATGTTTTCAGCATCACAAAAACGTAGCCAAGGACAAGCGTGCACACACACGTGCACACACACGTGTACACACACGTGCACACATGCAGACTGCTCGTTGATAGGAAGCAAATGACTAATGATTAGGAACAGAGGATAAAAGAAATACCAGGAATTACAACTCAACCATGGTTTTGTCTTCTTAGGGACTTATTCACAGGAATAGCACTCAAGCGGACACACACACACACACACACGTAAAAAGAAAAGTTCCACACAGGAGGGAAAGAAAGCACACTTCACAGTGGGCCATTTGCATGTTTTTCCTCCAAAGCCGGTTTGCAGATCTGTTGGTGTGTCACTCGTGTATTGGTCACAGTCTCTTGTCTCTGTTGCATTGAGCCTCCCTGGGCCAATTAAAATGTGCCGGTGTAATGTAGATGAGAATAACACTGAAAAGCAGTCTCTGTGTGTATATCAATCAATCATCTGATCAATCGAGCAATTATATAGCTATCTAACCATATAACTGATTAATAGGTTGACACACAGATTCTTTGGGCAGTTTAATATTTTTATGATGTGTGTCTATGCACTTTGAGCAAACACATCATTTGCAATTATTGCTGTGCTAAAATCACAGATTAGCTTTTTCTTGATGTTCGTGTAAGTTTGGAAGATCGCAAAATTATTTACTCAACCCCGTTTCCAATGGATTTACATCGGCTATGCTGGCAATACGACTCTCTTCACTTATGTAATGGATCATTTATTAATAAGGTTGACATTTTTAAATGCAGAACAGCGTTAAACGCTAAATGATCCTGACTCATTAATAAACCTGCTGGAGAAAAAGTATTTTTGAAAACAACCAGCTGTGGTGGTTTTTATAAACACCTGGAAAGGTTGTTTGACTGTTTGACCATCAACATTTCAAGCCACAAACGTGCAGCACCAATAAGTTAAACAGACAGACGCACTCAAGGTCGTTTGAAAAGTCAAAAGGAGGTGAAAATCACCCTGGAGGTCCTAACAGAGCGTTAACAAAGCAGAGAAAAGGCTACATTTACTCAGATACCCATGAACATCTGGACAGAGCCTCAGGCCGCACCGGTACATCAGCCCTACATCATATGTTGCTCTTTTTGATTGGTATCAGAATATTGACCCAGAACAAATACCAATATCAATATCCAACGGTTGTGCCATAGTAATTTTGCACAAGCAAAATGTTCGTAGTGTGAAGAGTTCCTGAAAGGCTGTTGATCTGTGCATCTATCACCCACACTTTAAAATCAGTATCAGTACATCATCACTCAAGAGCTTTTATCTATTACAGGATATTTTAATACCAGGTGAAGTCGGCCTCTTAGTTTGAACGAGCTGCGTGTCGTGACATTTGGATTTCGCGGTCACAGTGGACTTTCGAGTCACCCGCCCAGCTGGCCTTCGCGGCTGTTGCCGTGATTCTTTGCACTTCAGCCCCGCGCTGTGTTAGATTGAGGCTGGCACCCTTCCTTCGCTCCCTAACCATCTTGTGTTTCTAACCGCCTGAGTGTCAAAATAACCGCAGGGCATCAGAGGACGTTCTTTCGCCTCCTACATCCCACGTTAACAAGATCAATTAAGACTGCCACGTTAGATTAACACACACAAGGAAACAACACAATTAACAAATCTAACTCGATCAGGAGGCGTAAACAGGGGAAAATATGCAAACCGTAGCAGTGACTGCGCAAAAACACAACCGGCTTCATCACGCTGACCTTTCATCGCACATTCCTCTTAACTGTTCCTCTCGCTGTCTCGATATCCCCGAAAGGTTGCTCGCCACAGACAGGAAGGAATTCCTGACTTTCAAAACACATGGAAGCTCAATGTGCCACTCTTGCTTGCATTTCTGTCATGCGGGTGAGAAATGGTGGCTGCCTTTCTGGTAACAGCTAAAAGCTAAATCCTCTACCTATTCATAGATGTCAGAGTCACATTTGGACCTTTGGTGAGAGACAGCTGCAAATACACAACAGGACAGACAAGCAGAGCCATTTTATGCTAAATATGTAGACACACATACGACTGGCGTTTGCCTGGAATGAGAATTTTACTTTTATTATCGTTTCCTTATTTTTCACAGATCTTCCTTTTACACTGATATTCTGTCAGGCTGACTTTATTACAATTATTTCTGCACAAACATTTTCACCACTATAGATCGTCTATGAAATGTAAATGAACATGTTGTTTCCGAGACGCCGTGAGTCCATCCGAAAGACCGACGGTGTTTTCAGAGGAAACTGAAAACACCGTCTCCGTGCAGACCACCAACCACTCAATGAAAACAAACACTGTTTTCTGACTGCGTTCCATCTAATGTGAGACTCCAGCCCAGCATTCTCACAGTGGGCCCATCACACCGAGGTAATTATATGAAAGAGGAGAAAAACCGAGCGAGGCGGACTGAACAGTTTTATTTGTTCTCACACTTCCAGCACACAACAGATTTGTTAATTTGCCTTTTTTTTATTTTTATTCCCATCTCAAATCTTGTTTTTGTTTTTTGCATTTTTAGCCCTGTTTCCTGCTTTTACACTGCTGTGAAATAGTCTTGAGCCACGCCTCGTTTCCTTATATTTAGCTTCTTTCATTCCTACGCTTGTCTTGAGCAATAGATTTCTAAATATCTTTCAAAGTTTTCCTCCGTCCTCTGGCTGGTTTTTAACAAATTTTCACTCATTAGCGAGGTTTCAGTGGAAAGGCGGCTGTCATGAAGCCATTCTTAAGGAAAGGAAACAAGAAAAAAGGGCAAAGCTTTGCTAAATTACAGAAGAACTGGACTGAAAATCAGGATTTCAGCCAGTGGTGTTGGGATCTTGTCAAAAATTTATGGAATTATCAACGCAGAAAGTACCAGATGGGATTATATGGTGGAAATTTTGATCCACCATGCAATGCCATCTGGCAGGTGTTTAATTGGGAAGGCTTCAGCATGACAATGATCCCAAACACGTTGGCAGTGCAGTAACACACACCTGTACAGGACAAAGAAAGAAGAAGCAAATAAACAAGCAGACAAACGGGAACACTATCACTCATGGATTGACCTGGTGGCATCAACACAGCTCCAAGAAGAAGGGCGTTCATTTCAGGAGAAAAACAATGAATCCACTCAGTTTTTTAAAGCTTTGGACTCTTTGTGTAAACGAACATGGCTGAATTTTGGAGCTTGAAGAATGGTCAGTATGGAAGCTCAGAGGGGGCAGAGATCTGCCCCAGCCTACTTTTAACCTGTCTACGAACACAGTTCACCGATGATGGAATGAGGCTACAATACCTGCTGTTAACATTAGATTACTGCTTATACTTAAAGAGTGATTGTGTTGTTGTAAGTCATGTGCATGCAGAGCACTTTGTGTCCACTCTCAGCAGATATGCAGACAATGCAGTTTCCATGACAAACAAAAGGAATAGCTGCTCTGAAGCAGACACGTCATACTAGTCAGGGCAGGCCTTGGACCGCCACATGTTTGCACATTTATCTTCATTTTTATTTGGTATTTAAGAATTTTGTGTTACATTGTTTGGAAAAAAGATCTGTTAAAGCTTAAAAATTATTTGAAAAGTTTTGTAATTTTACAAATTTTTAAGAAAAGTTTTGCACAGTAAATGTTCTTAAAATGGCATGCTATACTGCTCAGTCATTTTGCATGTATATACAGAAGAAAAGAATATATTGCGATGCATATCGTTACTGCACATGCTTCAAATTATACCACAATATGGGTTTTAGGCCATATCGCTCAGCCCTAGTTTGATCGTCTCGAAGAATTGTGCAAAACTGTGCAAAAAGAAGTTCCTGTTTGAACAGTGAACCATGTAAACCTTTTACCAAAAGGCTGAGAGAAAACTTCTGTAACATAGTTGACAACAACTTTCCCAACCTTGATAAGAAAAAGCACATCTTCATTCAAATGGGAAGAAGCTGAGTGTAAGTTGGAAAACTGAGTAGGGATAAAGCCGGGATTGTGCAGGAAAGAGAGGGACAGATGCAAAACTATGAAAACTGCCAGCAGACAGAAAAAAGCAGCTTGTTAGCCCTGATGTGCTCGTGGTCCTGAAAGAGTCGGTGTGTGCCACAGACATTGGCACTGGCTTCAGCTCCTCTTTAATCCTCATTTCCTCCTTTCTGCATAAATCATTTAAAACAGGAGAACAGCGAAAACAAAGAGAGCTAAAGGGAGGGAGATGATTATAAAAAGGTGGATCAAGGCAAACTGGGATGGAGGAGGGATGAAGGGAAAAGTGAAGGGGAAGGGTCCTGAAATTTAGCAGTCTCAAAGAGCAGAGTGCACAATCAGCTCTCCATCCCAGGACAATAAATACGAACGCAAACCGATGACCTCGGGTTTAAGAAGAAGAGGAAAGCGATTGGGGGGGGTAAAGAGGAAAAATATAACGTGACACTATCCGGCCCGAGTGCACGATGTGAGAGAATCAAAGGCATCTTTGAGGAGCCAGAAGACGACAGTGAAAGTGCTGGAAGAGTGGTGTCCATGATTACAAGAAATGGAGAAACCTTTGAGTCTGCGCTCATGAAAGCCCACCCCGGGCCTCTTCTCAAAACCCCTGCTACACTAACAGTGATGACACAGAAAGAGGAGAAGAGGAAGAGAGCCACTAATGATGGAGGGGTCCAGATACTACAGAAGCAGCACACTTTCCAATTCATTCTAATCACTATTCAAAATCATTAGCACAAATGTGCAGGCACTCGTGTTCATTGGACCGTGAGCTGAGAGACAGACAGAGAGGGGTAGAAGACCAATTATACCTCAGCGTGAGCCGGGCTTTGAGGTCTTCGAGCAAGACAGTCTAAGACTCGATGGAATAAAAAAAAGGAAGTTAGGACATTAGATTGTCCTGAAAAAATCAACAGTGTGATAAAAGGAAAACTGTGGAAAAAAGGCAGCCAAACAGATTACATGCTCCCTCTATCTAGAAATTTCCATTTCCTCATATCTGGTGACAAAAGCATGAAGTCAGTCAGGCAACAGACCCAAACAACAACACCGACACCAGACAGGACTCGCTGTTCAAGAACAAGCAGAGGTTTAAGCTCCGTTTCACATCTACGAGCCATCGATGGAAAAAATAAATAACAACCATAATAATAATAATAATAATCCTCATTTTTTATACGTAGAAATGTGTGCTTGTAATGCTTGTGATGCTGTTACAAACCTCCACCCTCTTACTGGTGGAGCGAGGACAGAAAAATAATATTTAAAAAAGGAAATTAAGACAAAGAACTGCGCGTTGGTCCACCGAGACGCTACAAAGGCCGGCGATCCATAATGTGGCTTGCTGACTATTTATAGTCACGCTTTACATTTTTCACCTTCAGATTTTTATAGCCTCATGATTATTTCACTGCAGAAGTAAAGAGCACAGCACGGTTAGCCGCGCTTCATGTGAGGCCTAATCTGATTTATTTCCCCACGATCCAGCGCTCTGCTTTACACGTACAATCCACCTACTGCAGCCTCTACATAACACACTTTCATCCCACCTCCATGACCCAGTAATCCCATTAACGACGCGGGACTCTCCTCCGTCTTCCTGTTTGTTTGTGCGTCTCCCCGCGCACGCACACCTGTGCGTTTGTATACCCGCGCATCTCGTTTTCATTTTCCACCACTGTCTAAAGATGTTCACCATTGAGGAAAGAGCTCAAGCACAAGCAGGTGTCAGCCACTCTCCTCCTCTTTATCCATGTCCCTTGCTCTTCTCCTCCTCCCCACCTCCTCCCCCTCGTGCTCCGTCGCTCCTGTGTGCTTTGGACACGAGTTGGCACGCGGCTAAAAGCCCAGGCCACCTCTCTGCTCCATTGTCCTACCCACTCTACAGCGGTACTGACGGCGAGGGACCCTTTGTTGCCAGTCTGTCACTTCAGCAGGTGCCTTACAGTAAGAGGCAGGAGGCAGCCAGCCATCCAGCCTGCACGGCTTCGTTAGCACAGAGCACCGTTTGATGTGCTCATTTCATCAGCCGGAGACGGCAGCCGAGGAGGATGCTAATAATCACTTGAAAAACAAATACATTCCACTCAGGCTTGTAAAAGATAAACTCCAATTTCAATGATAAAAGGAGAATGACAGACATTCATGCTACCAACAGAAAAAGAAACTGCCCCCCCCCATGCTAAAGTAAAACCAATTCGTACTGTCAATCACTGAGAATAAACAAGGTATATTGACAAATTGCTGACTGTGTAAAGAAAGACAAAACCGTGTGGGCAAAGTATGCAAAAACAGAGCTGCATTTAAGACAGCTGTGTGATCCCTCAGAACCAGCTCAGTGTGTCAGGGAGCAGGCTGTGTGAAGGAGAGAACCCCCCAGGCGTTCAGCACAGGGGACCCTGGGGGTTTAGGCGCACGCTCACTACATTCACAGCCTTTCAAAACGCTGCACCACCATCACACCTCAGTTAAAATCACTTAGAAACTGAATGCATAACGTGTGAAAGGAAATCAAGAGATTTCATTTAGACTGGTTTGTCTATCTTCAGACTGCGTTTCCCCTCGTATCACTGCATCAACAACGGTCTAATTATGGGTATATTTCCAAGTGTAACTGGTAAACAATTGGAGAATTATAACTTTTTGAGTACCGTTTAAAGTTAAAAACACTCACGTAGCCGGATCGGAGCCAATAGAAATCGTTATCCGTTTGAGAGCACGCATATTTTAGAACGCGGCTCTTTACCACCAGGAAGTTACGCCGTGTTTTTTAACGTCGCCTCGACTGCTGAGTTACTGTGTGACTCTGGATCTGAACTAAAATGCAAAAGTCTCACAGAGTGACCAGAGGAAAGTAAAATGACCGTGTTTCCTCAAAGGAGTCAGAAATAAATGTCTAAATAAAATGTCTCACAGTTTAGTTTCCATTCGTGTGATTTACACAGCAGGTTAACATGTGACTTGGGTCACCGCAGGGGGCGGGGCTGTGCACGTATCAAAACTTATGTAACACAACATCAAGATTTGTTTTTATAAGCGACACTGACTAATCTGAATACCCATTAACTTTTTAAATTTGCATATCAAGCCTGACTCCATAATCTCAGAGATCTCACATGTATATTATTAGAAATGCAAAAAGCATTTAATCCATGAAACAATGGATGGAGGACAGATTTGTTTTTGTCGCCGTTACTGTTTTTAAAAGCCCACCCTCACTTCATGTGCACCAAAATATCCACACCCAGAGTTGCAGACCGCAGTAAGGTGAAGATCCCAAGGCTTTAGGCTGCATTAGTCCCTTGTGGCAACAACTCCTGGTCTTTCACAATGAAGAACAGAGCATTGCGCAGCCGAGCAGAGCTTCCTGCCCTCCAGGACCAACGAGGGCTTTGTTTGTTAGCCATGTCACTGACTGACCACCAAATTAGCTGCATCACCTCTGGCACCAGGATATTGGATGCGACATTCTGTTCCACGGGGCTGTGGCTGTGTTTGTCTGCGAGACCACGGGGCCAACATTAAAAAATAAAGAAATGAAAACACAACGGGGGCAAACGAGGGACTTTCACATTTAAAAAAATAAAAATTAAACAAGGGAATACCGTGCTAACTACTGCTATGTGCTAAATAAGAATCGATGGGACCAATTACTCAGGATTATGTGTTTATCAGTTCCTTTTAGTGCAGCCTGCATTAACAAATAAAACTCACGCCAATGGAAACTGCACAACTTTATCAAATAAAGGCATTTTCTCCTCCTTTGTTAAACAGCTTAAACCCTGCTTAGGCCCATCTCATTTGTTTTTTGAGTCGAAGATGATCACAATCAATAGAACTGGCAAATATACTGGTTTTAATAAAATACCAGTATCTAGCTTTGACAGAGTCGAGTGTTCCTCGCGGAAGCTGTGTTTCCTTTGGCCGAAGCTCTTAATCAAGCACAACACGAGAAACAGCAACGTAATAAGAAGCTTCTTTCAGGCAGCGGGAGTAGACGTGGACGGTTAATCACGCTTTATGTTCATTACACTTTCAGCTTCTAGCAATTACAATAAAACAGCTGAAACAGTCCTATCCCTTAATCCATTTTACAAAGATGCAGTTCGGTTCAGCATCAGTGAGCAGCGGCCCTAAATCATATTTAACGTGTCTGAGCAGCCATGTGACCAAATAATAAAATGATTTTTACCTTTTAGTCTGCCACTGTCTGGTTCTTAGATGACAAGCCACGACTCTCTGTGAGCTGGAGATGGGGGCTGTCATCGTTTTCCTAAGAACTAAACTTTAGCAGAAAACATCTGGAGTCCACTTTGCCCATCATACAAAAACCAGCAGCCTCTCTTATTCCCTCAACGCAGGCTTTTTCCCTTTCACTTGCATAGTTTGATGCAGTTACCCTGTGTAAGCAAAGAAGTTTGTCTAAGAGGAAATGACAAGCACAAGATGTCCAAATCATTAGTAATGTGAGAGGAGCAGTTCCCAGGCATGTCTCATTACATAGCTGACTGCTAAGAGCTCATGTTTGGGACTTTTCTGGGCCCAGGCCTTCTTCCATGCTCTGCACCAGCATCTGTTCTCCACAGTTTGTAATGGAAACATCTAAGACCCTGAACCCACAACAACCTTTACTCAATCCTGGCGCTCGATGAGGAAAGAAAGAGACACACAAACAAACTGTGGTTCACTCAACACATTAATGTCATAAACGTAATCTCGTGCAACCATACGCAGAAAAAAAAGAATGAATATGAAGCTGGAAGCCTACACCGAGCACGCAGTAACAGTGGGCCCAAGGAAACACGGCTCCACAAAAATCAAGCTTTGGTCTGGCTGCGGTTCAGCCCGCTGTGGCTTCTGCGGTGGCTTCTGCAATCTTTAACCAGATCCAGAGCGCTGCTCCTCAATCAGAGGTCAAATACTGCTCTGTTGCTTCACCAGCATGTGAGTGCTTTGTTATGCCAGTGCCAGAACCTAATTGACCTAGGTTTTAAATATAGTTTGTCTGTTTCTGGCGACTATCAGCGAACACACAACATCCTGGTGGAGATAGCGAGACCGCCAGGGTCACCGTGGATGGTCTGCCCGCCCAGCAAGCGTAGAAGGCGACGGAGGGAAAGAAAGCAGAAGAGGGGATGCCGGTCGGGCTCAGACGCTAGGCTACGCAAACATCCACACCGGCCAGCACTTCCGAGCCTTTTCCTATCGAACGCCAGATCCATCACCCACAAACTTGACGAATTGGAGCTACAGATAGCCAACACAAGCTTTGCACGTAACTGCAGCATTATTCTTATTACGGAGACGTGGCTTCACCCGCTGATTCCCGACGCTGCAGTCGAGTTAGCAGGCCGCACGCTACACCGGCATGACAGAAACAGCAACTCAGGTAAAAGCAGAGGAGGGGGGCTATGTGTTTACGTGCATAACGAGTGGTGTTGTAACAGCAGGATCATTCACACACACTGTTCTCCTGATTTGGAGGTTCTGGCAGTCTCGTGCAGACCTTTTTACATCCCGAGGGAGTTTACAGTAGTTATTGTGATAGCTGTTTATATACCGCCGGATGCTAACGTTAGCACGGCTCTCAGCCTCTTGCTCAACACCATAAACAAACAACAGCTGGCCCACCCCGATGGGGTTTTTATTGTCGCCGGCGACTTTAACAAAGCGTGCCTAAAGACTGTGCTTCCTAAATTTGTCCAGTTCGTGGACTTTGCTACGAGAGGAGAACACACTTTGGACCATGTCTATTCAAACATCAGGCATGCTTTCAGAGCGACACCCCTCTCCCACCTGGCTGGATCTGACCACCTCTGCATGTCCCTCACCCCCACCTACACCCCCCTGCTGAGAAAAACAAAGCCCCAGACAAAGACAATAAAAACCTGGCCTGAAGGAGCCCTTTCTCAACTGCAGGACTGCTTCTCAACAACTGTATGGGATTTATTCTCCAGCCACAACCTCCAGGAGTACACGGACACAGTACTCTCATACATCAGGAACTGTGTTGACAATGTCACCGTCAACAAAAGGGTCAGGGTGTTTCCAAATCAAAAACCCTGGATGAATAGCGAAGTGCAATCCCTCCTAAAAAGCCGCAACACTGCCTTCAAGTCAGGGGACAGGGCTGCGTATAGGGCGGCCAGGGCAGACCTGAGTAGAGGCATCAGGAAAGCTAAGGCTGCCTATAGGAGGAGGATTGAAGATCACTTTGCTGACAACGACCCCAGAAAAATGTGGCAGGAGATCAATCACATTACCAACTACAGAAGCAATAACCAGGCAACATCTAGGACTGATGCCTCACTGGCTGAGGATCTAAACCGTTTCTCCGCCCGCTTTGAGACGACCAAGCCCTCAGCTGCCACACCACTTCCACCCGCCCCCAGCACTGGCACACTAACACTTAGGGAGCACCAAGTGAGGTGTGTTCTAAGGTCAGTGAATCCCAGGAAGGCGGCAGGTCCTGATGGAATACATGGAAAGGTTCTCAGAGCATGTGCTGACGAACTGACCGGAGTCTTCACTAAAATCTTCAACCTTTCCTTGTCATCAAACACCGTCCCGCCCTGCCTCAAAACCTCCACCATCATCCCCATCGCCAAGAAGACAGCTGTGGCCAGCCCAAATGACTACAGGCCTGTTGCACTTACGCCTGTAGTGATGAAGTGCTTTGAGAGACTGGTCTGTCAGCACATCAGGGCCGGTCTGCCTCCCACTCTGGACCCCCACCAATTTGCCTACAGGACAAATCGTTCCACCGAGGACGCTATCACCATAGCGCTCCACACTGCGCTGAGTCACCTGGAGCACCGAGGAAGCTATGTGAGAATGCTCTTTCTGGACTTCAGCTCAGCATTCAATCATATCATCCCGGAGATCCTGGTCCAGAAACTGTCTCACCTGGGACTCTCCACCCCCATCTGCCTCTGGATCAAGGACTTCCTGACAAATAGACCACAGTCTGTCAGACTCGGCCCCCACCGGTCCAGCACCATCACACTCAGCACCGGGTCTCCACAAGGATGTGTTTTGAGTCCCCTCCTGTTTACGCTCTACACATCCGACTGCTCCCCTACCCATCTCTCAAACACCATCATAAAGTTCGCGGATGACACCACAGTGGTTGGACTCATCTCAAGGGGGGATGAGTCGGACTACAGAGATGAGGTCAACAGACTGACTGAGTGGTGTTCAGTTAACAACCTCCAACTGAACACCACGAAAACTAAAGAACTTATCTTGGACTTCAGGAAGGGCAGAGCAGACCCGGCCCCACTTTACATTCACGGGAGCTGTGTGGAGAGGGTACAGTCCATGAGGTTTCTGGGCGTGCAGATATCTGATGACCTCTCCTGGACTACAAATACCACGGCGGTGGTAAAAAAAAAAAAAGGCCCAGCAGCGTCTCCACTTTCTGAGAGTGCTCAGGAGGAACAACCTGGAGGAGAGGCTGCTGGTGACATTTTACAGAGCCACCATAGAGAGCATCCTAACGTACGGCATAACAACATGGTATGCAGGGTGCTCAGCTGCAGACAGGAAAGTACTGCAGAGGGTCATCAACACAGCCCAGAAGATCACTGGCTGCTCTCTGCCCAGCCTGGAGGTCACTGCAAACTCTCGGTACCTCAGCAGAGCTGGCAATATCATCAAGGACCACTCTCACCCCAGCAACCAACTGTTTGAACTATTACCGTCAGGCCGACGGTACAGGTCACATAAAACCAGGACAAACAGATTCAGGGATAGCTTCTTTCCCAGAGCTATCACCGTAGTAAATAAGCACAAAAACAACTGAACCTATTCCATACCGTCACTGTCATTATATTATGCTGCTATTCATACTGTCATCATATTAATGCTGCTATCCTGTATATATTGTACATACTATTGTTTGAGTACTTACGATTGTTTTTTTTGTACTTTTTATATTTTACATTTATATTTATTATTGAATCTTGCACCAAGGGAGTGGCACTCCAATTTCGTTGTACTCTGTACAATGACAATAAAGGCTATTCTATTCTATTCTATTATCAAGCTGCCAGGGAGGGCGACTCTTTAAGCTGAAGCTGCTTCTACCAGCGCAACAGATTCTGAATATGACGATTGTAGACTGTGAGATGATTAAAAATGGGGCTGCAGTTAGAAAACCAGGTTTAACTCGGTCGCAGCCGTGTCAACAAGTTGGCACAGAAAATAAATCGGAATAAATCAAACTATATAAAAGCAGCACCACATTTCTGCCCGGGTATATCTCAAAATAAAATACGTCCCGGGGCTAGCGATATCTCCACTTGGGCGACCAAAATCTATCTCATCCCTGCCCCTCGGGCCACCATATAGCCCGACGGGCTGGGCTGAGATAGATTTTGGTCGCCCGACCGGAGATATCGCTAGCCCCGGGACGTCCGGCTAGCGATTTTGCGAGCCCTGTTTCATTTCTCTCCTCACAACTTCTCCATTACATGCAAGTATTTCAGGGAAGACATGTATGTTCTGTCCTTTTTTTAATGCAGCAATGCAATCAAGTAAAACAAGCCTGGTAACGCCATTTGACCCATGTTGTGAGCAGGCTGCAGTACACCGACTGTAGTTGGCAAAAACTCCCAATTTTGGTCCCGATATCATATAAAAACATAAACTTGCACATGAGAATAAAACATGCACAGAAGCATAACTACACACACAAACATTTCAATGTTTATTTTTATTCCTCAGGCACTCGTCCTTCTTTGCATGAGCGCATTACCTGGCACGCCGACAGAGCATCGCTGTATGTGAGTATGTGTAAGGATCTGACGATCGGAGAATACCGTTACCCCTAAGGGGTCGCACCTCTCTCCGTTCTCGCCCTCCTCCCTTATGCCTCCTCTCTAGTCTGTGCCTGAAGGGATTTCCCTTTTCAGTTCATGAGAGATGTCAGACCTGTTCCACCATCCCTCACACGGAGGCTGGACTGTGCCCTATATTTACCCAGCATCTGTAAAACTCCACAAATCAGCCTCATTTCTAGAAATCAAAGCCAAGTGGAGCTTAACAGAATGACAGCTGAATCAAAATGCCCTCGACTCATCTTCATGCAACAAATGTATCCGATTACTTTTCACACCGAGCGTCACATGCAGGAGTTATGAACTGTTGCACACGATACCACTGTGTGGAGATTAAATTAGGAATTCCTGTTGTTGTGTTTCATTTATAAGAATTGTTTGGGATTCCACTCAACATTAATTACTAGCCAGTAGAGCTGTGTCCCATCACACTGCAACATAAATATATGTAATGTGATCTTTAACATTTCTAAAACTGAGCGCATGTGCGTATTCTGGGATTATTTGATGAGCATCACCTCGTGGTCCTGTCCAGGATGACAGTTACACAAAGGCTGACAAAGGTCACTTTATTCTAACATTTCAAATTATTATCAAATTTACTGTGAGTGCTTTCATTCATGTATGTTAACTGCACAAACACAACCACAGGCATACAGCTCCAGGTCTGGAGGTCTTTCAGACATCACTCTGGTCACTTTAACATTAGATTGGATCAGGATCTTGAGCTTTATTGTGAAAGGTTTATGTGGATGCTTTTACCGTCGTTGTTGCTAACGACAACGCATAAAAACAGGCGCTTGTCCGTCCGTAGTGTGGTGATATTAAATATAAGAGAAAGAGAGAACTTTAATGAATTAATATAACCGCTACAGTGACCATCAAAACCATAAAAAAACATTGCCATAAACAGTTTATTTTGCGACACCACGAAACAAACGATAGAGTAAAATGAAACGATAGATGTTTTTTTATATCGTCATCCGATATATATCGTTATATCGAACAGCCCTACTATAAGGCGCACTGAAAAACCTTTAATTTTCTCAAAAATCGACAGTGTGCCTTATGTATGAATTCTGGTTGTGCTTACTGACCTCGACCCGGATGAACGCTAACTTTTTTCCACTCGATAAAAGTTAACGTGAAGGTTCCTGATGGTTAGAGACAAATGCAATCGCATGGCAGGATGCTGTAAACGGACCAAACTTCAGTCAGGAGAACAACTGAGATAATCCATCCACAATACGAGGTTAGCTTAATGCACCTTATGGTCCGAAAAATACAGTACATAAAAGATGGGTGCGACATCTGGGCTGCTAATGCAATCAAGCTTTGTTAGCAAGCTAAAAGTATAAATTGCGTAGGTGTTTAGCAGACCTGGCACAATCTTTCACTCTTTTGCATGTAGTATATCTGATACTTTACCAAAGTCAGGTTTATTTATACCAGAATAGAGTTGACAATATTCCGAAAATGAAAATGTCAGTTACCGATATTTGCATAGAAAGACTGAAGCAAAAGGGGAAAAAAAGGAGAGATGGAAAGAGAGAAGATCCCCAACAGGGGTTGAAAGCAGCTAAATCAGATAGGTCTTTCCTGCCTCTTTCTTTCACACATTACAATATTAATATTAATGAGACTTCCTGTTTTTCCCACCTGTTTTTTTTTCTCCCTCAGATGATTTGAACATAAAAAAACTTAAAAAGCGCAAATTCCAGGAGTTGCGTATCACAGTTTGACCTGGAGCCACACAGCAGACACCAACCATGACAGACTCGCTGTTCAAAGCACGCGGGAGCTGCTTTCATCAGGGTATCCTGGTGGGGTTTTTTTTACAGTTTGACACCACCAGCCCATGCCATCTGCCTTTTTCTAAAATCACAACTTCAAGATGAGCTTTCTGCTTGTGTGTTGTTTTAAGGTGGGCTTCACAACCAAGGCCCAGTGTCACGCAAGCTTTTCCTGCTTTGCTGCTTGCTGGCTGCTGTTTACAGCCAAGCCTCGCAGTGTGGTGCAATGTTAAATATTCACTGTTAAACTGTCAAGCCAGAACTGCTTGGGAACCCAGCCAAGCACTCACAGTTCAGCAGCATCGGATTCTCCTCTTCTTCAAACATAACCAAACCAAATCAAATCAATCACTCTGTTTGCAGCCAAACCAAAAATCAGATCACGTTACCTCCCTCCTCCTGCCACACGCCTACTTCCTGATAGCCTCGGCCTACAGGGACCACTTTATTCAGCCTTTTCCTTCATTTATAAGTAAACACATATTCTTTATCATAAATACTAAACACATATACATTAACACTCATCATTTGTACTTTAAAGACCCCGTACTCTAGGCCCGAGTAAGCCTCTGCTGTCTCCCGACGTCTGCCATCAGACATCTGTAAAATATTTTATTTGATGCCCCAATACCACACTGGCAAAGGTCTCTCATCCTTGACTTGGCAGGACTTCTGACAGAGCCAGCCGGCAGTGCCACGCAGGCCTAACTCCTGCTGCTACAGCTTCCTGCTGCTCTGGGGGAGTCAGGCTGCGAGCCTCCCAGACTGTGGGCCAGACAGGGCAGGAAGGAGGAGACTGAGGCGAGGCCCCAGGTAGAAAGGACTCCCAGGAGAGGTAAAGCAAGAACAAGAGGACAGAGTTGAGACATTTCCAGTTAAGATGTGTAGCACTGCTGGCTTAATCAGTCTGTTAAAGTGACAACATCCTGATAGAGGTTAGCTTTACTCAGACATGCCTGCTTTTTGAGGGGAAGATAAACAGATAGGACTTGTTGTGGTTTAACAACCCTCATGAAGTGAAACCACCATGCTTTTAAATGTGTACTTCTCGCCGTCATTAAGAGCAGGGTCTCTGTGTGTGCATGCACTCAGACCGATCATGTCTGAATGTGCGCCTGAGTCGATTGTCTGCACCAAGTCAGACCCGCTAACATTTGTCAACATGGCACACGTCTGACAGCACGCCGCTACACAGGGGCACGTCAAACATTGTAACTTTGTATCTTTCCTGTATCTCGAGTTGCTCAACAAACTCAAAGCCACAGTTGTTTTGAAGCATGCCATAAAAACTCTTTGAGCAAGAAAATAAACTGTCTTGGCGCAAAAACTCACTTCCAGACTTTGTCTCACGGTCTCACTCTGCCCAGATTAATCTCACTGAAGCCACAAAACTGCTCCTTTATAAAAAAATTACCTTGACTTTGACCAACCGAACACCAGTATTAAGTAGGGGTGCAACGATACTCGTATCGGTATTGAACAGTTCGATACAGTGCTTTCGGTTCGGTACGCATATGTATGAACAATACAAATTTTTTATTTATTTTATCAACTTTCCTTCTGACGATGCTGTCTGTGTTGAGAGCTCAGTGGATCTGCGTTCGACTACTCCGCCTAGGCTGCACTGTCGAGCGCAGATCCACTGAGCGCAGCGCAAGCTAGCAAGACAGAAGCTAAGCTCGTTGCAACATGGCAAATTGAACCTCCCCCACCCTCATTCAGATCTGGCCTTTGGAACTATTTTGGTCTTCATGTGAAGCATGACCCTGATGGACAAAAGTAAAACATCATGTCGGATGTGCCACGCAATGCTCAATTACATGGGTGGGAACTAGTGTGTTAGCGCAGTTAGCTCGTTAACGTGTTGACACCGTCCAGCCCCACACACGGGGCGATCCGCGGTAGCTCGTTAACGGAGATTTGCCGTGTTGTGGCGTTAACGTCATTTCAGATTAACGCTGACAGCGCTAGTGGGAACACAACGAATATGACTGCACATTTACTCCGACATCATCCTAGTGCAAAGACAAAAACAACAAGCATGCATGCTACAAACTTTACCCGAGTCATTTACAGCCGTTAGCACAGGATTCTCCTTATGGGGACCTGATATGTTTAATACGCTGCTGAGAATATAGCCCAGAAGAAGCGTATAGCATAGCTTTTATTTTGAAAGAGCCATTTCTCTGTAATAAACTCTCTTTTCCAAAGATGAGGGATTCCTCAATCAGATAGATTTATTTTTTATTATTATTTTGTTGTTTCAGCAACATTAAATTTAAAAACTGTACTTTTGAGTTAAAATATATATTTATAATTTTAATAAATTACATATTAAGAAAGGCATGAACATTTTTTTGTATTGAAAAAATATCGAACCATGAATTTTGTGTATCGTTGCACCCCTAATATTAACCTATGATTTGTTATCCATGCATTTATCACATGAGTCTCTCCTCACTGTGAGAGACTCATGTGATAAATGCATGGATAACAAATCCTCTCAAATGGTGTTATTAAAATAATAACTAGCAACAGGCTCAGAGTAAATACTATGAAAAGCCATCAAACCAACATGTTCGGACGCCCGCAACTTGATGAGGATTAACGGAAGAGGCTTAGGAGTCACAGAGGCCAAGGTCAGGGAGAGCGTCTGAAATGAGAAGCAGTAATATGGGACAAATCGAAGAAATGGGTGATGTGGAAATGGAAAGAGAGTGAGACAAAGGGGATTGAGGGCAGTTTTGGCAGCAGGAGTTAAGAGGACCTTTTCATTACGACTCCTCTTCCTTCTCGATGCCCTCAGGCACTGACCACAGCCTCTAAGCCCCGAGCCAAACCGAGAGACCAGGGAGACCACAGAGGACTGCAGTGAGTCAGGGTACAAACACAGAGGGGGGGAGGAGGGGCAGAAGAAAGATGTCTCCCACATGTAAATGAAGCGTCGTGAAACGGATTCAAATAAAAGAGTATGGTTTTACCCTTTCTTCATTTTAGCTACGACCCAAGTGATTTATGTCACCTACCTATATTTATCTACACCTAATTATTACAAGTCTGTATTTTCAACATGTACCACCTGACCATGATAAAATAAGCATACATTACGTTACAAGTTGTAAATAATATAACAGCTTTATAGAAGTTTGTATACAACTCGGCTCATTAGAAATACAAGTGACACATTTCTAAAATAGGGCTGTGCGATATGACCAAAATCTCATATCAGACATTTATCGTCCCAACAACGATATATAATCGCAAATATTTTACATTTTCTGTAAATTCTGTCAAACTCTAACAACTCGACTTGCGTGAAGTGTTTTCAGCTGGGCGTCGTTACCTGGAGTCCAGTGTTACATAAGTTGAAACGGCTGCAATTTTCTTTCTGAGTATTTATTACAGGACGTGCTGCAGGGAAAAGCCTCTTCTAAGGTTTTTTTTTTTGCACCTGACGGCTGTTTTTTTGTTTCTCATACATAAACACTCTGCATACTATTTCATGTGACTCCGTTTATTTTGAAAAATCTCAACAGGATCTTGAGCTTTATTGTGAAAGGTTTATGTGGAAAATAAACAAGCGGACACGCGATGGTGTTACCGTCGTTGTTGCTAACAACAACGCATAAAACATATCCTTGTCCGTCCGTAGTGTGGTTATGTTAAATACAAGAGAGAAATTCTACGGTGACCATCAAAACGATGAAAAATTATTGACGTAAACAGTTTATTTTGCGACACCACGAAACAAATGACAGACGTTTTCATATCGTCATCCGATCTATATCGTTATATCCAACAGCCCTATCTCTGAGTGCAACGGGTCACAGCAATTTCCTTTTAGAAGATAGTCTTGCTGCTCTGAAGATATCATGGTAATGGGGTAGTATCAGCATTTGAATGGGGCATTTACTTCCTTTCTTTTGGAGCAGTGAACACAGTGCAAATCATCTATTTTATGGTTGATCACAACGACAAAAAAAAAAAAAAAGTTCCCTAAAATGAATCCTGCAGTTTTATCTCTGACGTCACTAGAAATGGAAAAAAAACTAACTGTAAAAAAAGAACAAAGACTGCAAGAGAGAGCAAAAATGTCCCCAGATTTTCACACTAAAAAGGGGAAGGGTAAAACAGACAATCTGTCAAAACAAAATGTTCTAATACAAATTTCCTCTCTTCGGCAGCAAATCCCGTGTGAAACATTAAGGCTTATTTGTGGTGAGGTTGGAACAAATGCCCATAGCACACTCAGCATGCAACACACACAAAAATCCTCCTCTCTTTCTGTTCATAAGAGCAAATTCATTCTGCTTTTGTCTCATCTCATGACAAATGCATACTGTCACTGTCACTGATGTGCTGTTTACTGTGGCATATAGCATCTTGTAATTATTCTGTGAAAGTGAATTTGTATCCTGAGGGATTTGTATTTTTGTGTGTGGGTAATCAAAAGCGATAGAGAGGGAGAGGGGACGACTGCAGAGTGATCACCGATAAAAATCCGACGGAGCTGCTGGAGAACCATCTTTACAGCACAGTTCACAATATGCCGAGATGGCTTTGGTACTTCAGTCATACACTGACTTAACCTGCAGGCTAAGCCCTGATCAATAGTGGATTTTACAGGCCTATGCTTACAATTTGGGGGTATTGTAAAACAAATGAGTAATAATGCAATAATGCACTGTATATGACTACTGTAATATATCTAGGTGTATAGATAACCAACTAATATACATTGTGAAAACACCTGTTCATCTACTTAATATCTGCAGTACACTGCATGAGCAGCTAGTCTACCAACATCTAAACAGAGTGTTAAAATGCAAACGTGCTGTCAGTTACTGATCCTGCACAAATTACTTAATTTGGCAAAACTGTGCAAAACGAAAACGAGTGTACAGCGTGAGCCACGCTTATCTCCTACAGCAGCTTTATTAAAAAGCAATTTCCAAATCAAAACTGCTAACTGTGCTGAAATTATTCAGTCTTCATTTAAAGCTCTGTCTGCTGTGCACATGAACATTATTTTAAAACAGGTCTTGTTTAACTTTCTCAATGTACACTGAAAAAACCTTTGCATAATTGCACCATTTAGTTACTTAATTGCTTTAATAGAGCGATTATATAAAAACACAGTTCTTTCATAAAGGGTTTCAGAGACTGTTTAAAAAAAGAGAACAGCAAAGATGTGAATCAACCCTTCCTCTCATTTCAATGATACTCCACGGTCCTAGCATTAGCTGACCCACGGGCACTGAAAGCATTTCATAAACTTTGAATGAGGTCCTAGGTCAGTAATTTTGTGTTTGCATGTCTTTGTAGTGGGTTTCCCCCAGAGCATTACACAACCCAATGAGAAAAGGCATCAGTGCCACAGTGAAATTGAGAAGTTTCCCGTGACGTAAGGAGCTGCGAGGCATCCACCAAGGATATTTGAATACTTGAAACATCAGCGACCCCTGATAACAAAGAGGGGAGATGGATATGAAAAATATTGACGAGCCAGCAATTTAAGGAGTGTGAAGCTTGCTCACACATCCCACTCTCACTGCCAAAGAACCTATTTTAAACTCCAAGCCTGGAAATGAAAGACTCAATACTGAAATGCTCTTTTTTTAAAGAAATATTAGCCATTATATTATATTTCTATTTTTTTATGTGCAAATAATCTCAAAACCTGAACAACAGAGAAACCTATACAGTGATCTGCTACTTTTGCCAGTTTTTTTTCTGCACAATGCTTGGCCAAGGTCTTTGACATCATGCAAAAGACAGCGTTTAATGTAGCTCAAAATGGCCTCGGGAAGCATCTTCCTTCAAATATGCTCTGTGAAAGCAAAGAAAAGAGCCAACATTTTTTCTGTTCTCTGTGAAAACCCAAAGGCAAGATGACTGTTAAAAGTGGTCAGATGACAAATGTCTCATCTGATCTTTAATCCAGGAGGGGGGGGCGGCTTCAGGGCTAAAACAGGAAACTCACACAAGATTGAGCTATTTGGTAAATTCCACTGTGCTAAATCACCGCTGCAGTGCCGCACATTTCTCCACACCGATGAATGGCATTTCAGTCCTCGCTCTGATGGTCGTGCTGCTATCAGACAATGTGCATGTATGGGACCCCGGGCGCCATCAAATATCCATGTCTGTGCTTCTAAAACAAAACTTTTCTTCAATTTATGGCATCGTCAGTGTCTCTTACAATAAATAATGACTTAAATAATTTCTAATATGAACAATTTTCAGTTTCTACTGTAACACTTTTATTAAATCCAAACAACAGAACGGGGCTAAACAGCCAAGTTTTGCCAGAGCCTGTCAAAAGTAATCCACCTCTCATCAGCTCACGTTCAAAGTGGGATGTTACTGGCAGAAATCCCTCATCACAGAGACTGATGCAAACATTTGGCAGCCATTTTCTGATCATCCGGTTCATGACACATTCCTTGATAGTCAACTTCACAGAGCCAGCCAGTGTTCATCTCAATCACCTGATGACGCTGGCAGACTCGAGCCTGTTGTCTGACGATAATCGGATGTGGCAACAGAGAAGTGAGTAATAATTGGGTCAACAAGGTATGTCAGCTCCCACTAACTCTGGTTTGAATCATCTCTCTGCAGCGTAGCCAAACGTGATAGTACGACGCCTGAAATATTTGGCTGTGATAGGCAGCGACAGCAACGTGGCACGGGATACTGCATTCAACCTACATCTGACCCCGAGATGATTAGGCTTAGCGGAGATGAAGCCGCCCACATACCTGCGCAGGGAAATCTGGTGGTATTTGTTTTGTTTGCTGTGCCTTTGGCTTGTATTCACTCCTTTTTCCCCCCAACTTGTTTTTCTACTCATGCCATTATTATTATAATTTGTATTTTTAATATTATTACGTTCAAAATTAAAGATGAGAAATTACAAAGTTCCAACAAAACTGTGGACGCCATGAGTGTGTAAAGGTTTTGCAATAACTACTGTTACTCACAACAAAGGAAGTAAAACGAGAAAGGCCTGATCTCCGATTTATTTTTTATTTGAATAAATTACTTCTTTGTACCGACTAGCAGCTCTCTTCCAAATAAACCTCGTCTACCAAGTGTATAGTTTTATTGTGTTTGGCAGCGTGGAACAAAAAGACAGCTGGAAGCGCGTATGCCTTTCCCAAAAATTACTAAAAGGTTAAGAAACAAGTGTTTTGTAATACGCCTTTACATGTTTTGCTAGATTAAAAAAAAAGAAATTGCAGAGGTGGGTTTGTTTTTTGAACTTTCATATAATAATATATTTGCAATTTGTCTGACAACTACTTTGGCTTGAGTTTAATAACACAAGCCCACATATGACAACTAAAAGAAACTAAACTAAGGCAGATTCACTTCAAATTTTTCATTTTTTTATTGAATTTATAAAAAGAGCATTATTTTTCCCCTTATCAGTGATAATTGTAAGACAAATCAATTTAGATTTTGATCTATAAAACATCAGAACACATTGTTATTGAACGTGAGACCAACAGTCCAAACCTCAAAATTATTTACTTGACTTCATTTTTTTTTCTATCAAAATGTCTCTTGGTTGTCACACATTAAAAAAAATTCCACCCAGGGGAAAATTACAGTATGGGCGTATGTAAACTACTGGGTTTACATTTACAGAGCATGGGTGCCAAGCAGAGGTTCATGAAAGGCACCCACTCCATATCCAACCCTTGGCCCCGCTGCAGTCATGTTCGTGGATGTTATACTACTCGACTAAGAATTCCTCCACAGCTGAGACTTCAAGTATAGTAAGCGACGTTGACAGACACGTAACACATCACTATTGACACATTATACAAAATAAGCCTTTGACATGAAAAATACCTTCACATCATAAACTACTGACAATCAAGGATGTAAAGAAACGCTGTAAAGACAGTCGTGTTCTTCTACATCACCGAGGCGGTGTGCGATTACTACTGTTTGAAAGCTGTTGTGTAGTACGTGTAACATGACTGTAACATTGTAGCAACAAGTGTCCACTGTCACGTTGGCACCGCAGGATTAGCCGCTTTAGCACTTTAGCACAAAGCCGTTTTGCGTACATTGTAATATAAACGTTACAAAGCAGCTGGAAGCGTTTGCTGACACCTTCGACTGTCCGGTTTTATAAAGATAAAGTCCGCAAAGCGACATGCTAGGAAGCTAACAAGCTAGCCTAGCTAGCGAACTTCGAAAAACTTCTTCAAATGAGTGACAAACTTGTGTCTGAAGGGCAACTGGTGACTACTACGAACCTTTTCTGTCACTTTCCGAGGAAGTTAAAGCGCAAAGGGCAACAGCTTCCGAGGAGTTCATTAGCAGTAGTTGAGTTTCAAAAAGTTCACTTTCAGCTAACGCCGTGTCAGTTCTTACCAGGAAGTGGGAGACAGTTGCTAAGCTATTCCTTCTTCACGCTGAGGCTTTTTCCTGATGGTTATGGCGGTTATCTTTGTTTTGACTTTCCCTTTCTTTCCAAGGTCGCTGCGAGAAGTGGACTCGGTGGGCCTCTGTTCCTGCGTGGCACCGTGACTGAGCTGGAAAGTTGTCTCGCAGAGAGCGCCTGTGCCGCACAGCCAGGCGAGATGTGTACGTGTTTTCGGACAGACTCTCCACTACTAGGCCCCCCTCATCACCACAACGCTGACCCGTGTGACTGTAATGTAAACAACCCAGCATTCCCGGAGCGCAGGGGAGGGGCGAGTGTCAAAGAGTGAAGGGAAACTGTCAAATACCGCGAGATTCAAAGGAGCAGCTTCACCACCTCGCGCTGTCTTTACTTTGAATCGTGTTATTTACGGACAGAGGAGAAGTTTCCTGTTTCAACTTACGGTGCATTTACCGGTTCTTTCTCGAGCTTTTCACTTTTAATTGCTGCTGGGTTTTTCAAACGCACTTGTAGACAAGTGGCATCTGCTTATATTGTAGGAAAACAGGTATGTCTATAGCAGGCACCTCAAAAGCTGTGCAGCTCACACCCGAATAATTTAGATGGATAAATAGATTTACAGTTATCGCTCTGTGTTTAGTTTAAAGAAGTTGCATTACACCAAAAAGTTGCACCTTAGTGTTGCAAATTCCATCCACGTCTCCCGTTCACTTCTGTGGTTGAACAGAAGATGGTCCTAGCTTTCATAGGGCAAGATGGCCCACTTCAAGTGGGCCTGTTGTCCAAGCCTCCCGCGATTATCTCGACTTGGGGTTTTTTTTTTTTTATGGCAATCTTTGCTAAGAATCGTTGCGTTTTTCTTCATACCGCCCACCACTGTCTAGGATGTCATTCTTAAGTTGCAACAAAACTAAAATATTTGGTATTCCAACTTTGCTCAGAATTTGCATGACAATCTGTTGAGGCAGTGTAAGAAGGTTTAAGTGTGTTCAGGCAGCCAGGTTGCGCTGAATCCACTGATCCACACGCATACTCTCGGCTATTTGCTCACAGTCTCGCTTGCCATCATTGCACGTGTGCACATGACACGCGCAGAGTCTGTAATTGGGAATATTAGGAGAATTTATTGACAAAAAATGGTGCCGCGGATTGACTCGCGTGGACAGCGAGCGCAACTGGAACTGATCAGCTTACTTTGCTTTGATAAGAGCTTCAGCAGTAATTTCAGACTGACAATTCAAACAGCGCTGATACACAGGAAACACATCTGTCTTCTTCCCATCCCCATTGTTAATAATCAACAAGTTAGGTGGGGCTGTGTTTTTTCTCCCTACTTCAATCGCCTTTTTTGTTAACCTCACTGCAAATATGGAGAAAGGAGAGATGCCTGGAGTGTGGGATTTTTTCCCCCCTTTTTCTTCAACAACAGTTGAAGATTAAAAGAAACGTCTCACAGAAATCTGTCAATTCTGTATGTGAATAATGCTGTGTGGAATTTAATGGCATGAGTTATATTGGGTTTCCTCTACACCCACATTTTCTCTCAATAAGATCAATGCCGCTCAGTGACAGATAGGGATGGTCTTTTGTATCTTCAAATTTCAGGTTTCTAAGGGAATAATTAGATGGATGGATGAAAAGTAATGCATCAGTCTGCAAGGGGAGCTGCACCCCGAGTTCCTGTAGTTCAACACGCATGCCTCCACGTGTTTGGTAGAAAACTGTTTAATAATCGTGTTGGGTTTCCATTGTTCTAAAAGTGGCTCTGTGCACTGATGTGGCGCTTTAAACCAATGGCAAACTTTTTGTGTTCTTTTTTTTATTGTTTATTTAACAGAGAGGATCTCCTTTTGATTTGGGGATATTTTTTTTAGAAAGGGAAGCATTCTCATCTATTTCGCTCTGTTCCTTTCCAAACTTTCAGGTGTCGCTCGCAGGTAACCAGCATGGAAAAGGTTCTTCCTCCAGGGGAAATGAAGTAGGTTGAATCGCTGAGTTTACAGAGACCTTTTACTGTAAGTGTGACATTTAACTCTGATGTGTTTGAACACACATGCTGAACAATATTCCCACAAATGAGAACTGATGACAGCGAGCCTGAATTTACAAGAATTTGGCCGCAGCGTGAATGTTCCGATATTCCATAAGTGATGGCAATAAAAACAACAACCAAAGTTGTTAGACCTCGTTTCGTTGTATTTCTCTGGGAAAACACACGGAAATCCAGTATAGCGCCAAACCAGAGTTTCTGAAAGTCAACATTTAGCATGACCACTTTTATTCCTCAACTCTTTTAGACAAGCTTTCTTCTCATTTCTTTAAGTAGTCTTCAGGAATAGTTCTCCAGGCTCATTGAAAGACATTCAAAGGTCTGCTTTAGATGTTGGCTGCCTTTTGTTCCATTTCCTGTCAAAATGATCCCACACTGCTTCAGCACTGCTGAGGTCTAGGCTCTGGGGAGCCCCATCCATGAATGAGAGTGTTGCATATTGATGTCATTTAGATTTGGATTCATCACTCCATGAAACCTACTACCACTGCTTTTCAGCCAGTTCTACTGTAATTTGGCATTTTATTAAAAATGGCTTCTTGACCATTTCTGACGAGGCAAACAGCAGGTGGATCAGCTGAATGGCGAGATGCCTCCTGCATGTGCTGTGTCAGGTCTTTGCTGGATTTTGTTCCTATAGGACATGAAATCTGCATCATCAGTTCATCAGCCATGATGCTTCATCTTTTGTCCTCCACCTGTTCAGTTTCCTCAGATTACCTTTTAGAACACACTGCAAAGCAAAATACTATTTAATGTCTGCCACACGGTGGCATTTTTCAAGTTTTATTGTCACGTACAGATAAACAGTGTAGCCACATGAAATTCTTTGGCTTCTGCTCCTCAGCTTTACATGAACATATAGAAGTGTGCAGTTATATTAAAGAGGAAAATAATAATAAAAATAACAAAATACTAAATTATTAAATATTATAGAACGTAAGACAACTGTTTGGTATTTACAGTTTGTGCAAAAACTTGTGCAGTAAAGATTTAAAGTGGCAGTGTGTAGAGTCCAGTGGTTGTAGTGAGTGTGTCATGGTGTGTGCAGAATGTCAGCAGTTCAAAAGCCTGATCACTTGTGGTGGTTTTTAAGAGATCTAAAGAAATTGGAATAAAAAAAAATTCTATTCATAAGTCAGCGTTAATTGGCTTAGCAAACAAAAATAGTCTGAAAGTTTCCATAACATATTCCATATTATTTAACCCCTCCTGGAATTTTAGAACCACTGGATGAACATCTGTCTGCTGACCGTACTTTACAGTTGCCCATTAATCCTGTAGCATTCCAAGGAAGCATGCAGGGAATGGATGTTAGCTAAAACAGGTGGTCCTCTACTCATTTATTGTATCATTATTATGTTAGAGAGCTTAAGCTGTGACACCACTGGTGCAGCGGGATGCGAAGTCGTTTATGTAAAACAAGATTAGTAGTGATCTAATGTGGGAAGATCAGATACTGGTCACTCCCAAAAAAAGAGTGGAATTTCAGTTAAACGTAACTCCAAACACTCCCACCTGAAATAATATGGAAATTTGCATTGTTGAGGTTAGACATGTGATCCAAGCTAAAAAGACTACAGAAAGCTTAAAATTAATCTGAGTTTACTTGCAATTTTTTTTACATTAAAAAATGAAGTCGTTTATACAAAGACCAACTCAATTAGACAATAATTCATCTGATTATTTGTAAACATGACACACTTTAGGCCAAACTCAAACACTGTGAAATAAAGAAAAAACGGTCAATTTCACATAATTTGCACAATAGCAGTATTAGCTGTGAACACGTGTGCAGGTTTCAGTGCATTCCAGCTTTTCACTGATAAATTTGCAGATTTTTTTTTGCACCCAGAGGCTGAAAGCACATTTTAAACACTTAAAAAGAAAATGTTGGCGTCTTTTTATTTTCCTGCGTGTTGTTGATCTGGCTCAGGGGTTAGGTGTGACTGCAATGTGGTAGAGACAGAAGCTGCAGTCAAAGCTCCTGTGATCGGGTGCAGACTTCATAGAGACCAGCAGATGGAGGGGAGAGGATCTGCGTGCATCCTGAAGGTTTAGCAAGAACTGAGAGGTTACACTCCTCCAGTACAAAGATGACCTGTCACACACTGAAGCATGCCTTATCAATGCAGACGAGCATCCTGTTTATGTACCTCACAGAGCACAGCTATCACAGGAAAAGAGAGAGGGATTACAGATGGAAATATGTATGAAATGTTGTATCTCCCCGTCTCTCTCTCCAAATACCCAGGCGAACTTGGAGGCAGCGTGCATGTGATGCCTGCATTTCCATTTTATTCGCTAATTAATGTTGTTTTGTCTTCAAAGTGCAATCGCAACCTGTAGTTATCAGCCTTGATCGCAGCATTTTCAAGGTTGTCTAGATGTGAGCCGTCACATAACAAACAGGTGTAAATATAGAATAACAGCTCAACAGAGAAATGGAGGATTTATGGCATGTGGAGAGCACTGTGCAAACGAGGCACAGGAGAGATAGTTTGTGATAACGTGAAGGACAAAACGGGCATAATATTTCTATCTATATCGCTTTTACAAAAGCTGCTTTTCACCGCCTGCTTTTGTTTGTGCGCGTCTGCTCGGCGTGTCTGTTACGTTTCCCTGCATGTGCTCCGTATTTGTTGGTGTGGTCCTTTCTCTTGGCAAACACCCAGCACGCTGGATCTCTCCACCTGCTCTGCATCAGCCAGAGGGGCAGGCCTCAGTCTCACACTTGTGCAGCTCTCTCTCACACACACACAGCTGTGGGGCTGTGTTTCATTCACATCGTCACCCTTCTGACATCTGTCTATGTGTGTGTCACGGTGCCGGTGTGTGTCTGAGTTAGCAGGGTGGTTGGTGTGCGAGGTGAGGTTAAATGGGTGCCTAGCACTGAGAGGAGGCAACTGAGGCGGAACTGGCAGAATATCTCACACACACACACACACACACACACACACACACACACAGAGTGACAACAGAAACAACACTATCAGAGCAACATGTAAACTGCAGGTGCGCCCTATGCCTCGGTGATTGTTCCATACTTTGTTTCGACCCTGTCGCCTGTCACCGTGCGTGCGATAATGTGTGATAATGTATGTGCGACCTCGTGCAATGTGCGCTTGCAGAAACACACTTTGAGTTTTGCACTTGTTGCTTTGCAACATCTAGAACTAGATGCACGCTCAGCAAAGTATTTATTTTTTCCTGATTTCATTTGAATCTGACGTCGACCTGGTTCGTGGGGCCTGGAGATTTTCCCCTGTGATGACAGGCAGAATCCTCATCCTTGGAGCTGGTTTCTCATTTGACCTTTCCGTATAACATATTTTTCCAGACAGACATATCAAATATCAAACCTTGGTTGCAAATGTCACAAGCTTAAGCCGACGTTAAAAACCAAACCCTTCAAAATTTGCACAAATGCATGTTTTGTTTGTAAATCCAACGAGCCTGCTCTGACCACAGAAAGTTGCATTTCTGCAGGTGGTTTTTACAGCTAAAATCACGATGGCTTTACATGTTTGATCAAAGCACTCTTGCATTGTACATCATGATCCACGTTGAATTGACTGATTGGACTGGCCAACCTGCAACCATCTGGGATCGGCTCCAGCCTCACCGTGACCTTGAATTGGATAAGTGGAATTAAATGGATGTAGACTGAAACTAAAGCGCTATATGCTGAGCAGAAACCCATCTGCTTTATCTGTAAATGAACTTTTTTCCCCCTTTTTTTGGACCACCACATATGTCGGGATCAGCCACAGTGTTTCAACGAATCCTCGTGTGACTGAAAGCACACACTGTTGTCGGCGTTGTTTTTCTATCATCGTAGTACACAGCTGTCATTTAACAGAAGGAAGAAAGGCAGAGTAGGATACCAGTCGACAGAGGGCCTGCATTCATCTCCTGTTGCTGCGAGCACAACCTCGTTCTTGCCTTTGCATGAACAAGGATATTTTATTTGAATTTAAAAGCATTCACTGATTTAAAGAAAATACTTTTAGTGCACAAATGCTTACAGTGTACTGTTGTTATATATTTATTTCCATGCAAATATCCTTTCTCCATGTGCACCTTTTAATATTCCGTGATGAAGGAGCAGCGCTGCCACTGCTCTGACAAACACAAACATTACCGATGAGATGCATCACAGCCACCAGCAGCAAACCCCTGAAATACTTGTCGAGCAGGGCCGCGATTTGGTCCAGAATTTTTATCCTGCGGCTCCAAGCGCCGAGCGGGGCTGGCTGTGTTTGTTTGTGTGTCTGCTCCAGCCCTGCTTCCTGTAGCTCTGCGGTGTCAACCCGCCCACCGTCCTCCCGTCAGACCTGTGGAACACAGCCCCGCTGCCACAGCACAGCACAGGCACCCCAGTGACTGAGGTTTCCTCTTGGACTGACTGAAGTGTTTGCTGTTTTCCACATTGTTGGAATTCAACACCAGCCTGTTTACTGGTCCCCATGTGGCTCAGTCTCTCTCTCCCCTCCTCCTCCTTTCTTTGTGCATGTTTTTTCCCCCTTTCCACAACATACCTTCTTTATATGGCGTGTGTATCCTCCTTTTACACAAAGTACGCACACAGCACACCTATGAGGTGGAATTCTTGCCTATAGTAGACGGTCCACACGATATCTCATGTGGCGTAAATCACACTGGTCAGTATGAGGTTGATTGGTTGTTTTTATCCTTTATTACAAAAACAATCACGTGTTCAAATGAATAAATAATTTTATATCACTGGAATAGAGCTGAAACAACGGCAGTACACCATAAATATGGTTTGGCTTTTTTTAGACATACACACATGGAAAAGCAGGAATCTCGGGCGTCCGAGCGAAATATTTAGGAATGTTGCGAGAAACTGGAGATCTGCCGCTTTCATAAATATCCACAGCGACGAGGTAAGAAAGCAGCAACGCTTCACCCTTGACAGCAAGCTGAATGTCAAGAACAAATGAGCTTGAAGCAGTGCTATCAATGTCCTCACTGTGACATTTGGAGTGTTTTTTCCCACGTGAGGTACCGCATGTGCTTCGGGGACTTGATTTTCATATGCTTTATTTTTGCAGCTGACAATAAATCATACAGTAAATCAAAGGAAATAATAATAATATACATCTCAAGGAAAAAATGTTAACAAGATGACGAGGTGCATGCAAAATGAGAATCTCTTCTTTTTCCTTTTCACTTCCTTCCCTCGGTGCAGCCAGATGGCAAAGCTTCAGCTCTGCAGTCCTCTTCATACACTCATCATATTTGATGGGCATCCTGCTGCTGCCGAGTTTCAAGGAGGCCGCGTGTTTACCAAATGACACTCGTGACAAAAGAAAACTTCTATTTAGCAAGCTGGTTCTTGGATGAGGTGCACGGGGGCAGCAGCGCGCGCGCACGTGTGTGTGCGTGTGTGAGTGTAGACCCTGTAGCGTGTGCAGGTGTGTGTGTTGAATCACGTTCTGCCTCTTCTGTTTTTCTCTACACTATGTTACATTTTATTATCACTTTTGTGCATTGAACCACTCCAGTACAGAAAGATTTGCGTTCACATCATAAATATCATACACGGTGGGGGGTTGGGGGGGTCTCCTCCGCTGATGGACAAACTTTAAGCAAAACAAAAATCACCTGTTGTACATTTGCAACTGAAACAGGTTTGGGGGTTTTAATCTTTTATGTTGTTGTTGCTGTCGGTTGCCCTTTCGCTCTCATTACGCTCTAATCTTATGCTAATATTGTCTTTGTCTTCAATGGTGAGGATTTCCCATCAAAGTTTTCCCCTTCTCTTAATACTTTAGGGAATTTTCAAACGTCGGGATGTATGGCTGTAATGCCCCAAGATTTGTTCTCCCTGAAAGAAATGATAGAGTAAGAATATATTAACTACAGAGCAACCTGGCTTTACGCGGTCTGCATTTACTCTTACTTCATTTTAGGTTTACCAATATGTTATGCATAAATATATATATATATATATATATAGATAGAAATCAATATATGCTTTGCAGCATTCCTTTAATTTAAAATTTAAAGCCATGTTCATGCATTAAAAAGCAATTTCATATTTTCGACTGCAGGGTTTAGATGCAAATCCATGGGGCATTACGTTAAAACCATAAACATCATAAAAGAGGAAGTAGAAATTAAAAATGGAGGCAAAAATGAGGACGTTTAACTGGTCATTAATAACTGAATGCTTTCTCGTTTGTTGATGTGAGAAACAAAACTAAAAAAAAAAAACAACTGTATCCAAGAAAGAACAGAACAATGGCGAGTGTAATGAAAAATAAAAACCCATTTAAAGCAAAGTATTTTTTTTTATTCACACAAATTTAATAAGATATATAACAACCGTTTGGTCCATAAATATTTAAGGGGAAATAGTTTCTATACACCATCTTTGTCAAGAAACAGGGAAACATGGACAATCTTGATAGAACACTTACTGTACTCAACTATTAACACGAAGATCAATATATAAGGTTCTCGGATTACCCAACTATATCTGAAAGAGTGCACAAATGCTTTCCGTGACATCGCTGCCCCCTTTTTAACAGGATACACCATAAAAAGATCTTCGGAGATAAGATGCAAAACAGTACAAAACTAGTGAGGCGCCAAAAAGGATGTGAATCAGTTAACAAAGAACACATAGATCCTGAATTTCACAAACTTCTCCCAAGTTATAGCGTAAGGCACATAGAAGAACTGAGTTAGGCATCTACTCCATCGAGTAGATCGGGGGCGCCACCTTTGCCCCCGACAGAACAAACCGTGACACCCGCTCACGACGAAATGCGTCGACTCCATTGAAGATTTGCTCGCCCTTTCCTTTTCTCTCGCTCTCTACCTTTCAGCCAGAAGAAACGTGGTGGTTTTTCTTTTTCCCTTTTTTTGGTCTGTTCAGTGGCAAGTGTCGTTAAACAAAGCAGAAATATACGGCCGGAAAGGAGAACACACGGACAGCGATTTCCCGCTGGCTGCCTCTCACGACTCCACCTATGTGAGGTCATTTGAATGTTCATGTCAGCTCTACAAATCTACGTCGCGGCCGCTTCGCCCCTCGCCCTGCTCTGTTCTTTTTTCCCCAAGATCACATCGTTACCCTGAGCAACATGATAAAAACAATAATGCACTTTTCACTGGGCAGTATATTGTCACTGTGCAATCGAGTTTAGCTGTGGATCTACGCTCACCAGGCTTTTTATCCGTGGTTAATCCGTGAGGCCAACAAGACAACGACAAAAAAAAGGCAAAAAACCAAAAAGTGCTCCGTCGTGAAAACAATCGTTAACTGCTCTCCAATCAGAATTTCTCTGGCCGGTTTCTAATTGTCGAAAAGGTGACGACATCACACGTTGAACAGTTACCACTGTACAGATTGAGGGATTTGCTTCTCTCTCCTCGTCACAGTAAAGTTTCCTATCTGCACATTTTTCTCCTTCGTCTTCTTTTTCTCACGTGCAGCTCTGATTCCATCCAACTCGGTCTTTAAGACCGAAACATTCGGAAATAATTAAAGCCTGTTTTCTGGAGTTACCCATATACAGAACATTCTACAAGTTTATTTTTCCCAAATGAGTCCAAAACAGAAACAAAATGTTTAAATCGGAGAGTGCGAACACAGTGCATACATGTACAGGAATCTGAGGGCGAAATAGCGGTAGGATTTTAAAATTGACCAATTAAGCATAAATTAAGGAGGGCCCGTTTTCACTCTTTTTTTAACCAGAATTCAAGACAAATGTACAAATTAAGTTTTCCAGGCAAACTTTTTTTCCTTCCTAAAGCCTTCGCCTCCAAAAACGTCCCATCCCGAGTCAATCTCTGCATCTGCAGTTTCAAATGCTACACATTAAAATGGTTTCCTCGTGTCTTAATGCGGTCGCTGCTGCTTGTTGCTCTTGTTGCTCTTGTTTGCGTGCACAGTGCAGCACTTTGTGTTCCAAGGAGCTGTCTCTGCTTGACTTAAAGGTGTCACTTTAAAAAAATAAAATGTGAAACTGAAGAAAGAAAACAAAGAAAGAAAAGTAAAAGAAAGAAAAAGGGGAAACAAACCCAAACAGAATCAGTCTGCTAGAGATAGCTTGTTAGAAAAGGTTTGTCAAGGTAGTTTGCGAAGGGCTCCCCGAATCATGGCTGTCCAAACTAGAGGTGACGGAGGTCACTACAGTGATAGAGGGGTTTGTCAGGTCTGTTAGTGTGGCCGCGCTGGAGGGGGGGGTCAGGGCCCCACTGTCGGATGAGGGCGGAGGGAGTGAGGTGCCATCAGCCTTATCAACACCTCCATTCTCCTGTCGCAAAACGTTCCTTCTGAATTTGGCTCTTGCGTTTTGGAACCAAACCTGCAAACCAATCCCAATGTGGCTTTTACTTTTAGTGCTTTAAGGAACTTTCTTTTCTTTTTTAAAGAAAGTATCAGATCATGTGTACATTAGCTTACAAGTCAAGTTATCACAGCTGTTACTGTTTCAAAGTTGTCTCAAGTATATGAATCTTTGTATGATACATTAGTTGGGGCTTAAGGGGCAAGGTAACAATGAACCAGTGAGTCTGTGCTGAACACTCAATACAAGAATGTGGATTTTTATAGCAAATCAAAACAAAATGCTACAATTTACTGATTTGGTTGATTTGGTTGTTTTTAACTGTGAGACTTTCATTACACCTTTTTTCTCTCTTCTAAAGTAAAAGTGCACTCTGGCTACTAACAAAGTTAGCAATATAAGAGTTAACTGCTTTCTCCTTTCTTTCCCTCCAAAAGAAAGAAAAAGAAAGAAAGAAACAACATCTACAAATTCCAGATAAACCCCTTGGATATACATCTAATGACTGAATGGACCAACAAAAGAAAGCAAAACTAAAAAAGATGACGACATCAATGATCACTTTGGTGTCAATGAGGAGGAGGAGTGGCGTGCAGACACACAGGTGGGGTGAGCGACTTTAGTAGGAGCAATGACTCTGCTTACCTGTAGGACTCTCTTAGTGAGGCCTGTTTTCTGGGCCAGCTGCTTTAAGTCCTTGGCATCGGGGTTGTGGTTGATGGCAAAGTAGGATTTCATTGTCCGCAGCTGATGGTGCTTGAAGGAGGTCCGCATGCGTTTGGTCTTCTGCGTCGGAGGGTAGGCCTGCTGGTCCCGGTCCAAGTGATCGGTGTCGTTCTCGTTACAGCCTGAAGAGAGGGCAGAGCGTGAGGCGGGCTTTAAAAAAGAAACTTCGGCAGGTCAGTTTACATTTGGATAAACAGCCCTCTGTGTCAGACTTCATTTGCACTGTGCCCCAGGCCACTAGCACCGCTATAACCATAAGAAAACAGCTTCATTCCAGTGATTTCCAACTGACGCTGATGAAAAAAGAGACAAAAGATTTCCACTGACAGGCTAAGGCAGAAACAGCTGTTCTGTGTCGTCACGGCGTATCGTCAAAGTGCTGATAACAATTAAAATCCTCAACAAGCCGAGAAGCTGACTGAACCGGCTAAAAGGAAAGTAAACCGCGGCGTGCGGCTCGTGTCTGCGTGAGCAGATCTGAAACAAAAAACAGCAAAATGATGAATTTTAACTGTACGCTGGGACGGGGCTAAATCCTTTCTGCTTGTGTTTGCAAAGACTAATAGGCCTAATGGGCCTCATTTGTCAGTAGCTTAGTGTGTAAAATACTTAAAACGGATCCAGTAAATTAAACGCAGGCGCTGCTTAGCAGTGTTGCTTGTCACTGCGAGAAAAAAGGCTTTTTTCAAACACAATTTGATTTTTTTTATTGTCCCAGACTTTATGAGATTTCGTCTAAAAACATACAATGAAAATGTATTTATTTTGATCCTCACATAAAAGAAGTGTTTTCAGGAAAGCACGTCTAAAGTATCTGAATCTTTTACGTGGCTGCAAAAGCAGCAAAAATATAGAAATGTAGGATTTCTCAATTCTAAAGTGTGTCCTGTTGAGCCATTTTGGGGCTAAATTACACATCATTTAAAAGAAGAACAGCGATGCTGATACGTGTGAAAGGCTTTCATTATGTTTGAATATCCAGCTTTAACCTAACAATCACTGACATTTGTGCTCTTCTGTTCCAGTCTTCACTGGCTCGTGTTTAACTAGATATTACCCACTAGGGGTCTCTGTATCCAAACAAGACCAGCTTTGCTGTGGAATCCACAGCAGACTCACACACCTTTCCCTGGTGAAAACAAACATGGATGTGCTGCAAAAGCAGGAACAAAAACCTCAAACAAAACCTCTTCCTATTTGTTATGAATAAGAGCCTGCTGATCTGTGCAGCCACTTATATGAACAACACAGTGATGCTATAAAAGTGTGTTCGTAATGCAGAGCCCAGTGGAGGCAAAAGAGTGCTTTGAAATAAATATATATTTATTTCAGTTGATGCCGTTTTAATTTAATTTTAAAACATAAAATAAAATCTCTCATTTGTGAGCTCATTTTAACATTTTAACGTTTAAATTAATTACATGTGGCTAAAAACAAAAATATCCTTTTAAAAATTGATGGTGTTTCCACTCGAGTCCCAAATGAACACGATTATATTCCCTCTGGGACTTTTATTGTGTCTGCGGAGCATACCAATTAATTCACATGGACATCACTGTAACTGCGCTTTGGGCCTTTTTCTGTGAGCGTGGATTTTATTTCTATTTTATTTTAACTTGTCCTCTGTTATAACGCTTTGGCAGAATAAGCGTAATCTCTTATTCTTACTACAGAAACAAAATCACGGGACTACAATGGCTTTTTTCCTATTAGAGCATCAGTGAGAAACTGGAATTTGCATAATCCCCTAGAATTGTGTTTAGGAATAACAAACCGAAGCTCATTTAACCGGAGCGCTGACTGTACGGTGCTGTGTTTTCAGCCCCTGGCCTCTCCCTGCAGCAGGCCCCTCTGCGCGGCGCTGCTCTGTCCCTGAGAACTGTGCTGACCGCCGCACGGGAGGCCAGGGATTCCAACGTCACCTTCAATTAACAAAGAACAATTAACGCGCAGATTACCCCTATTCCTACCCATTCACTAGGAACACAGGAAACTTGGCGCACAATGCCAAACTTTCTCAACCGCACACTAATTCGCAGAAAGCAAGAACAAAATGGGGACACTGCAGGGAGGGCCGGGGTCGGCTTATAACATTCGACGATCCAGTGCAGCATTTTACGTGAAACCTGCGTTTAACACTGGCTTCATTTGCGCTTTCCAGCGGTTTTTTAAATTAATTTTTTTGTTTCTCGCATAAAAGTGAAACACGCGGAATATTCGGACATTTTTTTGTCCACGATTTATTTTCTATATTACGTTTACTCCATTCAAACGCGTTGTTTTTCACGTGTTATGACCTAAATTCGTTCTAATTATAAAAGTCGATGAGCAGGTCGGCGGCGAGGTCAACTTTCGATCATTCTGTTGGCGGAAATGATGCGTAAAAGACGCGCGCGTGGACGGATCAATTAGCCCGCAGCTCGGAGCGCCGGTGCAAGACGTTCACGTGCATTTACTACGAGGCACCCAACAAGGCAACGAGTGCATCCATTTCATTTATTGAAATAATAGGCGTGTTACAGAGGGGATACTGAAGGGCCCGACTACAACTAAAAAGCGACAGAAAAAAATGCAACTGCCCATCAAAAAAACGAATTTGCGAGATTTCGCTGGATTTTTTCTGATTCACTCGATTTTGTTTTTTTTTTGTTTTTTTTTAAGGAAAGAAATGGAAAGAGGAAAAAGATTAATTAAGGCAGCACCGTTTGACAGCCTTTATCATTTCAGTCGCTCACTGTGCAGCGGAGGGTTCCTAAACTGGTGTTTCCTTAATGTTCGCGAGAATCTGCTTAATGTTTAATTTCATGGGTTTGTGTGCGATGACAACATTATAGCTCGGCATGTTTTTCCTGGTTTCACTGTCCTCTTCTGCTGGAAACATCCATGCACTAAAACTTCAAGCAGATGTGAGCGATTCCACACCAAAACTAAAAAGGGTTTTTTTATTGTGAGCGCGTCGTCGTCGTCGTTGTTGTTTTTCGATGTGAAATGAAGCTCCGAGCAGCTCAGCTGTCTCACCTGTGTTGTAGCTCGGTATATCTATCCCCATGGCCGGACTCTTCCTCTTGCGTGGCCTTCCCTTCTGTGCCGTCCCGGTGCCGTTGAAGTAGGGTAGAGTGAGGCCGCCTCCCTTGGCTGCCAGCTCGGCGAAGTTGAGCTGGGGGTGGTAGTCCGGCCCCTGCACCAGCGTCTCGAAGTGGAGTCGGCAGTACACTAGGCTGTCCTTCATGCCGAAATGATCGCCCGTGGTCAGGGTCTTGTTGCAAGTGGTGCACGTGAAGCAGCTCAGGTGGTACACGGAGTCGCGCGCTCGCATCACCATCTCCGAGGCCGATATCCCGAGGTGGCAACGCGCGCACCTCTGCACGGAGAACCTTCTGGAACAGACACACAGTCAAGACTCCTCATCCATAAAGACCAGAGTGGACAAACAGCACGGGGGGGGGGGGACGGGACTAAAAACTAAAATATAACCCGCAGTGTCACGAGCTAAAAGTAAGGCCTGCCTTATTTAAGCGGCCTCCATGCGCCTTAGCGTGGCTCCAGCGTCCTGCACAGGATCACTAAAGCAGGCCTATATTTTGAGGTTGCATTCTGATAGCCACATCTGGCCCAGAACTGGGTGTGTACATGTGCGCGCAGAGTCGCTACACAACCTCGACAATAAAACCCACGAACGCTAGCCCGTTTGCTTTCCTCCGACACACGAATAATACAAGCATATGTTCAGCAACACTATCAGAAGGTAAATACACAAGTATGTAATAATTACAGAGCGTAACTAACAGCATCCCGGCCTGAGCCGAAGCAGTGCCGTAAAAATGTGCGTTAAGAATATAGGATAGGACATTTTTGTCCAGCTGTTTTTCTGGAGCTACTCTCATATTACTTTAACATAATAATAATTAAATAATAATAAGAGTTTGGATAAGAAGGTGACTTATGCATTAAGTTCGTGTTTGCATTACACACCAAGCTACAGAGAGAAAGCACAGTTTCATTGTTAAAACTTATTCCCGGTTAACAGCAGGCAGCCCACGTTAGTGACAGCTGGGATGTTTTTCGGTCCGAGGCCTGGCAGCCTGTTGATGAAGGGCTAACGCTGACTGCTCACAATGATTGCTAAAATGGTTATTTATGAGCTGGAAACTAATATCATATATAAATAGGTCACTGTCGAACTGGGTCAGTAGATTTGGGTTTAGGTTACAGAGGGGAAAGAGGGACACACGATTTTAGGAGCAAGCCCGTAAAACTGAAACGCTAAACTTTCAGTTTTCTTACCTGTAGTAATCCTCCTTGCAATAGATACTCCCATCCTTGGCAAAACACGTTAGCTCCGACTCCAGCGCTAGTTTACATTCACAGCATTTGAGGCACCGCAGGTGCCACTGTTTGTCCACGGCCAGGAGGTAGTATCTATCCGAAATCTTGCCGCCACAGCCGGCACACAGGGCTGGCTTCTCTGGGCTCATAGAAGGCATGTTCTGGGACAAAGAAGGAAAACAAGGCTCATGGCAGCTGACTGCTTCAAACCACTGCTGGGAAAATCGTCACAACATTGTGCTTAAAAGAAGAAAAGCAAAAAAACGAAATGCTGGCCATAAAATTCAACTTTTCTTTTTTAAACCTGGAAAGCTGCCTGTGAAACCCTCAGTTATGCTACAGCAGCTTGATGTGCAAATAGCTCTTATGGAACAACGCGTCTATGAATTAAGCCTATTTACCTATTATACGTATGAAGGAAAAATACAGACGATGTTCGTGTTTTGAAATTAAATCCATCTACGAATAAATTTAAAATGCTAAAATTAATCATTTTTAATTTAAAAAAAAAAATCAGGTCGGCTTCTATTTGCAAATATGAAACTGAAAATGCAAAACGCTGTCAGAGAAATAATACGCCGACATTAATGTTTGTTTTATTTGATGACAAGACTAAAACGGTGCTTTAAATATATTTAGAAATAACGACACCAGAATTAAAAGCTGTCGTTCACGCCAATTATTTTTGTGCAGAAGAAGAAGACGCAGCCATTAAAAGAATACTGCTGCTATGAAATCTATCATATCCAATGGAATAATATGGATAAAGACGAGAATCCTCCTCACTGGCCTCCTACTTACCACCCAAATGTCTGCACGTTTCCGGGCACGTTAACGTGCCGTTTTTCGGTCTTGCGGTAAGTGAGACTAACGCGACTTTTTAGCCATTATTTCACACACGGCTCGGCCTGGCTCTTACCGACTCTCTTCCGTTCAGCTGCATGCCCTTCGCCAGGCGTGACTCCGTTTTCGACCTTCTCTCCATCTCCTCCATGATTCCTTGGATGTGATCCCCGGAGATCCCGTGGAAAAGCATGGCTCCAGGTCCTGGACGCAACGTGCAACTGCCTGCCTCTGTCTTGCAGCCCACAACTTCCATATAATGCACTGCAGCGCTGCGCCCCGCTCTCTCAGCGCATCCAAATGGGCTCTGAGGCTCTAAAAAAGAGGCACAAGGAAGAAGAAGGAAAAAATAGACACAACCCCAGAGATTCAGATCACCTCCTCAGCAGAAGCAACGGGAAGAAAAAGGACAAAACGAAGAAACTACAGCGTGAGTGGGGCAGGAGGAGCTCTCCTTCTTCCTGTGAATGTCTCTCCTCCAGGAAAAAAACCCAAAAAAAACAACATATAGTCCAAATGATGCGACAGGCCGGTGTGGAAGTGGTGGTGGAGTTTGAGGAGGGAGGAGGGGAGGGAGTGTGAACACTGGCCAAAATAATGACACAAAGTTTTTTTGTGTGTTGTTGTTTCTTTTTGGTGATCTCTCTCTCTCTCTCTCTCTCTCCCAGTTTCCCAGTCCGGGGCTCCTCGGTGCTTGGAGGTCAGGTTGGGACTGCCTGGATTTGAGAACCGTGTCCTATTTGTGAAGAGAGCAGAGCCGGCCCAGTCTGAATAATTTGGTAGGAGGAGTTCCTCTCTCCCTCCCTCCCTCTCTCTCCCCATCTCTCTCTCTCCCTGCATCGCCGCTGATTTCTATTCAGCAACAAAGAGATGTCACTCTCCCCTCAAAACCCCCCGACTCTGGACCACTGCTTTATGGTACTGACATTTTCATTACGTTTGTTCTGCCATTTAAAGGCGAGACGACGGGAACGTAAGCTGCACAAAGTCGGTGCAAATATATTAGATTTATTTATGAAATCATCTGCATCCCAAGCAGGCGACCGAGGCCCTCTGTGGTTTCACCGGACGCCTCACAAGTGGGAATAAACACGTGTCTCACGGGGTGTCGCTTAAAGACACTTTCTAATAAAACTTTGGTTGGTCAGAGTTTTTGGGAAGTGCGAGCTGGACCAGACCGAGTGTTTGGTTTGGTCCCCAAAACACACACACACACACACACACACACACACACACACACACACACACACACACACACACACACACACACACACACAGTGTGTGACATAAATATTCTGTCTGGGGCGGGGCAGTGATCAGTGATAGGCTAGAGGGCGGGGACAGGTTCAATTGAACATTTTTGAAACAATGTGATTTGTTTTCAGCCCAAATGAATGAGATTTGATTAAAAACTGAATTAATTAATGAATAAAATGTATCCCAGGTAACGACAGCCTCCTTACTCGGATAACCCGAACAGCTCGCTGCACGCTTACATGTATAGAAATCTCTCTCTCCCTCTTTTAAACGCTCTTTTGAAGCAGTCATTATCCACTGTCAAGGATTCATTAACGCGGCCCTTCGTCTTTTCTCTGTCTGCTGAATTAGGCCAAAACCTTGTTTACCTGCTGGAGAGTTGATCTGACAGCAGCGAGAACTGTGTAGTCTCCGCATTTCATTTGTTTGTGTGTTTCTCTTTCTTTCTGCTTTTCTTCTTACGGGCTTTATAAGAAGCAACGTGGAAGTAAAGGCGAGATGAGAGAGAGACCTCCAGTTGGTGGTCGCCACAGGGAAACCTCAACCAGCTATTGCATATTTTTAGAAATTCATGCTTTTTAAAATTCCATCCCTATCTCCAAAGATGGTCTGCTTTACGCAGGGCGCAGGGGGGGCTGCAATAACGATCTGTGTCAGTTTTAAAAGGGTGTGGAAAGCTTTGTTGCCCAAATAATAAAGCCAGGAAATAAAACGCGTTCCGCTTCCTGTATGCAGTGCAGACCTGGTGACAACAAAACTATATTTTTTTAATTAATTTGTTCATTAATTGGAGATTTTGGCCGCGTGACCTTCCAGCTGGATCCATGCCAGCGAGCTGTGGTCTTTGTAAGATCGATGACGGCATTATTTTTCACAAACAACAGACAAACATCAGTCCCGTTAATAGATTTAGCAAAGCTCGGGGAGGTTTGCAGGTGTGGATGCTTCATCTCAAGACGTGTTACATTATCACGTGAACCTCCCACCACCCATCCACCTCACCGCACGCGCGCACACACACACACACGCGCTCGCACGCACACACACGCGAAGTTGTGTTGGCTTTAATTGGAGGCCCCTTGATAGCAGCGCTATAAGACGAGGCTTGAACCCTCCTGGACGGGCTGGACGTGCAGCTGTTGTCAAACCCATAACGCTCATTTGCGCTCTGCAGTGTCCCGGCACCAGCCGCAGAGTGGTGGGGGGAAAAGGGGCACTCAAAAAGGACACGAGGATTTCATTTCACCTGGACAAAGACGCCCCGAGTGGAACGATAAGCTCAGCTCTGTGTGCGATTTTTAATCTTAACTGCAGTTTTCCTGCCATTCTGCGTCTTCTCTGCGAATTAGGCAAAAGGGTGTGTTTTGAATATGAAGAAGTTTTTAAAGAAAATTTTATTATTATTATTTTTAATGAAAGCCTTGATGTCGATAAATAACGCCGTTGTGGCCCGTTGCCTCCAGCAGTGACATTTAATATGACTGAAGAGCGTTTACCAATGTGTCAGTGAACACCAAGGGGAGGGGGGGGGGCGAGGGGGGGGGGGTCTTTGTAGCTGCTGTTTGGTTTATTTTGTTTTTTCTGTATTTAAAACATATATTCTTGAAGCGTTTTATTTGTCTGATTGTCTTTTTATTTCACTCCGGATTTTGACCAAACTATATATATGTTTTTTTTTTTTTACAAAACGAAAAAAAAGTCACTTTTATTTTGAAATATCTTTTTTTTAAAAATCTATAACACCGTCAGTATTTTTAAAGTGTCTTTAAAAAAACCGGTAGGAAATAAAACAGTGATTTTGTGTGTCATTCCCGCTTTAGTCAGTGAGAGTGATTTATCCAAGTTAAAGATTAATTTATTATTATTGTTATTTTTTAAGGAATTGAATTTATTTTAAGGCTTTGGAAAAGCACTAAAGCACAAAAATCCAGTGTCAGCATTTCTGTTTGACATGGCGAGAGTCGGCTCAGTGGGCCACTGACGTTTGTCAAATACATAATGAAAATGAAAATAATAATAATAATATCACAATCACGCACACAGCGACATTTTGCCTGTATTTTCATAAAACGCGTACATTTGTGTTTCGCACGATTTTACTGGCGTGCAAACTCCAATCTATTATTTATGTGCATAATCGAGACTGATTTAGGCAAACAGGAAAAAATAATAATAAGAAAAAATATTTATAAGTTTTTTTTAAACACACACCGATCGATAAAATCTGCGCTTTTATCCTGGACAAAATCACCCATGTCACTGTCTTTATCACGCGTCAGATCTGTCGCGCATTGCTTCACACGCTGCCCGCTTCTCCTTTCGTTTTTCCCCCCAAAGCCCTCTCTGTGTTACTAATATTATTATTATTATTATTATTATTATTATTATAAGCGTTGCCCTCAAGAATAAATAGCTATGGAAAAAAGTCTTACCTGCGGCTGTGCAGTGTGAGAGTGAGATCCCTGTGCAGCGCGCAGACTGAGCCGCTCCGGACTGTGCGCAGTGTGCAGAGGAGACAGAGGAGAGGCTGCCGGTAGATGGGGGGCTGTTCCTCGTTTCTGAGCTTACAGTTCTAGTTCGGGCGTCAATTAAAACACAAGACATTTAAATATTCCTCTCTCGTAGGCAGACGGCCCTCAACACACCGCAGCACACAGAAAACGGGGAGCCATGAGCCAATGGCCTACTCAGCATGTAGGTTATAATCTGTGATGTGCTTCTGAATTAAAGTGGTGAAGTCGGTGGTCTCCAAATGAAACAATAAAACTATCACTGTATAAAATAAAATGTAGGGACTTTTCAACAATTAAATATGTATTTGTCCTTTAAACACCCCAACTTAGCCTGTGCTGTAAATGAATCCAGCTCCTGCACGGTTATCATTATTGTTATTCATGTTACGCACCTATGAATAAGCCAGCGTCTGCACAGATCGGAAATGAAAGCTGGCTCCAAGCACATCTGGGCCTAAACAGTTATAATCCCAAAATGCATCATAGCTTCTTTACCTTTTATTTTTAAATATATATACACACACCGATCGTATTATAGGAGACTGAGGTGAGCTGAGCACGGTTACAGGCTCACTGGCTGGAGAGGTTTGTGTGAATAAATAATTAGGGTGTAAAGTCAAACTGGATCAATCAAATCTGACAAAGATAGGGAGCGCAGCAACACACGCCTGGAGGGGAAAATGTTTTGGTATTGAATAACCAAATACCAAATCGAAGCCATTTTCAAAATAAAAGTGCTCATTAATTGACGAATTGTGCGCATTTTAATCATGTGGGTACTGGACCAAAACAGCGGAGGGTTGCCTATTAGGAAAGGTCGCAGTTTTTTGTTCCCCCCGCCTCCCCCCTTCTCTGACTTCCTTGATTTCATATTTTCGTGACGACAAACGAATAATAAAAATGTGCGATCCATTAAAACAAGACGACACGTGACTCCCACCGCACTTTTTAGTCTAATTTTATTGATGCATTTCATTACAAACACAAATAAGACAAAAAAGACATATGTGTCTGGCACACTGCACGCCCGGATCCTTTTCTGAGGAGCTGAGCTGACAAACTTCATAAAAATTCAAAGCAATAATAAGTCTGTTCAGCCAGGAAGTAGACTTCCACACTTGCCTTGTGTGGCCTTGTGTTGCAACATCTAATGAAAAAAAGAAAGGCTGATGAAAAATTCACCAATAATTAATAATGTCAAGATTTTAGTAAATATTAATAGTGTTTATGTTTTGAGGATGGTTTGGTTGTGTCTCTCTTAATGAGGCCGTATTTTCTCAATTTAAGAGGTAAGTACAAGGAGCGCGAGGTTTCTTACTTTCTTATTATTCTCCACCTGAAATGCAAACTGACAATCGCGCATTAAACGGTATCACCGGTACGAGAATGAAAAGCGTTTAAGGAGCGCTCAGCTCCTCCTGAAGTGCACGTTCATCTTTAACACGAGAAAGGGAGGTCATCCAGAAAAACAACAGGATAACCCAAACGTGCTCGTGCTCCCCACGGAGCGGCGCGCCGTGCACGGATGGACTCGTTTCAATTGACTACGAGTGAATAGAATATTGTGTGAACGAGCACCGGGGCTGGAGCAAAGGGTGACAGTTAATTACACCTCTGCACCGCTGGCATAAATGATCACGTGCCACACTGCTAACTGTCATTTTGCTTTGCTCCTTCAGCCTGGGTTGACATCACAGTGTATCTCATCAATAATGCAACAACACTGAGATCTATTTCACAGCGTAGCACAACACGGAGCGCACACACAGCGTGCTAGGAGCACGATACCCAGACAGGCGCTGCTTGGTTAAATCGGCGAAACCGCGGCTACAGCGCCAAGCAGGTCGCCTGGCTGTCCCCCGCCCACCCCCGCACCTCCCCGAGTGCCTGGCTCCTCTCTGCTGTAGGGCACGGTGGTTAGATTACCACACATCCAGAGTTCATCTGGAGTTATCATTTCTGGGTCACCTCAAGTGACACTCAGTCTCACAGAGGGAGCTCTCAGTCACTCCCAAAGCATGGCCAGAAAAGGAGCCTAGGAGAGGTGGTGGAGGCGAGGAGGCGAGGAGTAGGAGAGAAGCAAGGAAGAGGAGGAGGCGGTGGGAAGGCTCTCCCAGGATCCAGTGAGGTGCAGGGAACCACGGGCTAAACGCTGACAGAATGAAGGAAAGGGGTGGGAAGGGAAGGGAGAGGGTGAGGCGAGGAGGAGGAACAGAGGGAGGAGTGAAGCACTGTAAAGCTGTATCCCAGTCTCATGAGCCTGGGTGGCTGGATGGTGAGACATCCTGGAAATATTTACAAACTCACAGTGGACGTGACTTTGTAATTATTGAAGCAGAGGCCATGTCAGAAATGCACAAAACAGGGGAAACGCCCCCCCCCGGCGGCGTCTCATAAAGAGGCGAAATGCTGAACGGCGATTTTAAGAAAATAACGACACGGAGGATAATACGAGAATCTCCACGTCTCCTCCTGCTGGTCATTTCTCCCCCGCCTCATCCTGCTTCTACCACTTTCCCTTTTCTGCCTCTTCCAAGCAACGCTCCCCCCTCCCTCTCGCCATCCACCCCTCCTTCGATCTCCTCCCTGCTCTGCTCTGCTGGAGCTCAAATCACAACCCCAGTCCCTGGCAGATGGAGGATAGGAAAGAGAAGCTCTTAACTAGCCAGCCTGAGCCGCTGCTCTCTGCACACCAACTGCTGCCTGCCTCCCCTCCCTGCCTCCAGAACAGCTACCACTACATGCACCCCACCCACCCCCAGCACCTCTGGGGACACGGTATCCTTCTGGGGAATGGTGCGTGTATTAGTCCGTATCTGGACACACTAGAAAGGACATGGAAACATAATAGATGGATGTTATTTATCACTACATAACCTTATGGGGCAGAGCAGCGTTTGCGAGGAGAGGGTTAGTAAATATCGTTTTGCTGTCAAACAAGCGCCGTCTTTCTACTTCAGTGAGCGAGGACACAGAGTCAGAAGACGGCGTAATGTGAAGCGAGCTGGAGGTTAGACGGCGTGACAGCTGAAGAAAGCGGCGACACGTCGGGTCCAAAGCGCAGATGAGAAATCACGAACGACTGCGGCGATGCAAAACCAGGAGGGAAATAAACAGGCCAAAGTGCTCCTTGGGCGCTTAAGTGCCTTTGACTGCCCCCGACTCTGCTTTTATCTGGGCTCATCTGGCGACCGCGGCTCGGCCTGGCATGAGCCTGACCACCAGTTGCGGTCTGAGGGAGAAACTGCTCCTCTGTGCTATTTGCAGCCCTGTCTGTCCAAAGGAATCTGGTGCGCTGACTGTCACTCAGTGGCCATGTGTGTTTTTTATCACTAATTCTACCACAGGGATGTGGTTGTCCATATGACCACTGTGGAGGCTGCTGCCCCGAGGCGAGCTGACATTGTCTGTGTAGAACGACCAGACGTTGATGTAGGGGCTGCTCAAATGCTGCTTCAATATCAAGACACACACACACACATACGCAGGCAGGCATACTGAGCGGTGCCTGGCCAATTGCTGAGACTGATGTTCCTTTCAGCCATCATATGGCTGACACTTAAGTTTTTTTCCCTGCCAACCTTGTGTCAGTTCCTGGCTGCTCCGGCCAGCAGTGATGGAGACGCTGTAACCGACTGTGGTCGGGGCCACTGGCCGCGGGGCTGCTGTGCCCCTTTGAGATGGGGTGCGATGGGGGTGGGGGCTGCTGCTTGGCCTGTCAACTGGTTGTGACTGGAGCACGTCTGGTCACAGATCCAAACTGGACAGCTCGCTCTTTCTCTGCAGCTAGTGCCATCATCCTGCAGAAAGGCACACGGCGTATAGCTGCCACTCTGCTCCAGTACAGCATATGCTCCAGCTGAGGGTCCGACATGTTCAGTCCAAAACGCCTGAGAGAGTCGCCTCACGTGTCTAACCGGCTGCTGGGAGCACATGTGCACTGTGGGTAAAAGAGAAAATGATCGTGGTGCAGCTCAACCCAGAGACAACCCAAATAAAAGGCGGGACTTTAATCAACGTTAGATAAATTAATTTGTTTCAGTGATTAAACACAGAAACTAGCTGAACGCTCTCTCTCATTGTCCCAGTGCACTTCACAGGCTACTCAATCAACGCTAATGAATTAAGGATGAATTAGTAACCGGAGTGCATTTCTCTGCTAATCTGTGGAAGGTGTGCTGTTTGCGTCTCAGTCACAAACTGCTAGGCTGGAAGATGATGGAGGGGAAAAAATTCAAACTGTGCCATCACTGGATTGGGAAGACGTGGAGGGATGAGGCAGACATGAAAGTTGGCCTATTTCATGGTCAGGCTGCGGGACCGCCGAGGCCCTGAATGGCAATGCATCTACTTTAATGTGACAGACGAGTCCCTAGGCAAAACCGGCAGAGCCGCGGCAGGCAAGCGGGCCCAGGTACTTGATGAGTGTGACACCTTCGCCGTCCCGCTGTAGAAATGTTGCTGCCGCACGCTCCGCTGCCTCGGTTTAGAATAACACCAAATAAACTCGCCTCTCATCCCGCCTGACGACGCGTCCCCAGAACCTGTCCTCCCCAGCACTGTCGGGATCACCGATCTCCTTGCAGCCGCTCACAGGGCTTTGCTCCGATCGCTAAGCACTTGCCTTTGGGACCCACCTGCCGAGGAAAAGACACATCCTCTCATGGCGATGCCGTTTGCCCAATCGGGCGGAGAAGGACGAGCGTGCGCGTTGGGTTTCCGGCGAGCGCCCGGAGGCGTCACGCCGCCTACCCACATGCACTCGCAAATCAAGCGCCGCATCTTTCCACGGCATAGGTAGTTCTATACGAGCGCTTGACCTTACCTAGCGCTATCACTCAGGGCTACGAAGCGCGCGGTCAAGTGCAACCTTTATTCTATATCGGCCTATTAGGAGCCACGCAGTGTTGCGATGGAGCGAGCCTGCCTGCGCATGTGTGCGTCTAAGCGAGCTGGTGAGCGCCGAGCTGATCTATTGCAGTCCTGGGATGAGAGGGCCCAGGAGTTCATTAGGCTGCGGCTCAGGAGAGAAGCCGAGGGGAGCTGCACTGTAGCCGAGTGTTGCCAGGAGGCTGAGCTGCAAGTCCGGTGGGGAGGGCTGCTGTTGATGTCCGTGGCATGTTTGCTAACAGCCTGATTCCATCAAGTGGTGTAAAAGCAGCGCAGCCAAGTGTGAGGGCTGACCCCTGGCACCTTCCTATTTTTAACAACACAGTATCTCAGTCAAAGGTAGACAGTTCAGTCAAGCACTTGTGGTGTGTAAATGATGCTAATATTCATGCAGTCGTACGTTTGGGAGAGAAAAAAAATAACAAGCGATGCGAAGCAAAAGAGCACAAGACTCCATCTGACTATCTTACAGTTACTTTCGCTTATATGCCCTTTATCTGGAGGGCAAAGATCTAAAATGCACTCTCAGTTTTTCATCTCCATACTCCCACAACCCTTGTAAATGCATCAGAAGAGCAGAATACTACAAAATATTAAATACTCTTGAAGAGAAAAGAAAAAATGAGGCTCAAAGGCATTTCACTGGACACTGAGAGGAAAAAACAAGTATCTGCAAAACAGAACAAAACAAAAATGTGATAAAAGGCTGGTTTGCATGAGGGTCTAGTGAACAAATCCGTTCTCCTCCTTTCCCATTTTGCCAGAATGAAAATAATCCTAAGAATAGTTGTGATTCATAAGAGATAGGTATTGCACAGACACTACCCATATTTCATCATTTATTACACGGCTAAAAGAAAAAAATGACTCAAGTAGTCCAAATAACGACAGGCAGAAGACAAGCAATGTGCGGTGGCTTCCATTCCAAACAGGCTCCTAGCGCGTTACCTTGGCACGAGGCTGTTAGGTCTACACGTAAAACAGGGAATTGAACCGCTTCTTCGTGGCGGGGTCCTTCACGTTGACTTGGCCATATGGACACTGGGGGAGACGAGAGATAAATTAGCGCCGGTTAACAGCTGCATGTGGAGCAGAGCTTTAGTCACACTGAGAACGACACATGAGAAGCAGATCGAGCAAAGGAAAAAAGGACGAGTCGGATAAGGACAGGGGGGAAGACGGAATGGGATGGGACGGGGCGAAAGCAAAACCCAGAGCAGGGATGGAGAGTGGACAACGAGACTCGGTGGGACAGAGCAAAGCAGATATGAGCAGAGCGGGGCTGACACCGTCAGAAAACCCACAACACGTCTGTGTAGTTGGTTTGTTACACACGGATGAACCGCTCAGCTTTGCATTTCACCATCACCGATCCTTAGTCTGGAAACTTGAAACCAGCAGAGGTCAGGAATGATGCTGAGAAAATAGATCCCCAAACTCTGAGCAGATGAGCCTTTCTGCTAATGTCACGCTCACGTCTCAAGTCTGTGTCACAGAGTCAAACCTAGAATTTGATCTTAACCATATTTACTGCTGTGATCTCAGCTGAACCGTCAGGAAGGATTATTATTATGATGCCTTCGTGTCCTCAGACTGGACTAATTCAGCGTGCGTTGGTCTCACTTGCTGTCCAAAATGCGACCGTGAGGCTCCTCGGTCCTCGAGCTCGGCGATCAGAGCTCTGATTGTTGTAGCGAAGCCGTGCATCCATATAAAACGTGCAGGTTTTTGACGGCGTCGGAGGTTCTTCGCTCTAACCTGAAGACCGAAGGAGACTGTAGACGGCACTAACTGTTTAAAACATCGATCCTTCTTTGTATAGGCTGTTGTGTTTGTTGTGGATTGTTGGTGTGCAGCACTTTGTGATCCTTATCTTGAAAGGTGCTGTTATAAAGACAGTTTACATGTTTGTGCCCTTTCATATTTTGATGCAACGTACTGGACCATCTATTTGGTTCCATCCACGTACAGAAAGCAGCCTGGAAACTAACACACAGCGTCATTAGCCCTGTTAGCTCATCCTCTACAACACCATGGAAGCTCCAACCCACCAAACCTGCTTTCGTTTCATGTTTTGTGCTGAAAATAAATGACGAACGTTGGTCAAAACTGCTCTGGCAGAACCACGGTTTACAAACGAGGTCGGTTACCGTTGGAAACAGACAGGATCAAACGTGCAGGGTGGGAAAAACACGGCAGAGGACAAAAACAGGGAGAAAAACCAGTAAAAACAAAGAGCTCACGTGTCTGCACGCGCTGCCGCAGCACTTCCCTCTCTGAAGGTGGGCATACTCTGTGAACACCTTATACCCGCTGGAGGGGTCAACGTACATCTGCTTCTTTGCCTGAGCATAATGAAGATATTACCATTCAATTAGAGCGACACACAAACACGTGGCGGGATGTGAACCGTGCACACAGAAATACATACGATACATATACTCACCCAAACACAAGGACGCCTGCAAGAAAAATAGTGCCTAAGAACGTATGCAGAGACAGATTGCTGTGGTTCAACGAGAAGGAGGACTGGGTGACCTCTGAGCATAGAAACAGATGTAAGACACCCTCATTCTTAAGATATTACTAATTAATTAGCGTGCAATTCAGTAGTGAGAATACGCTATGACTAATCCGCTGGTAGCCCTGAAACCTGCACGTCGTTCTGACAATTTTCAGGATGGTGAAAAATCAACTTTACAGACAGTCGTTGTTTTATTTGGTGCAGTTATTCGTCTTGCATAGGCACAAAAACACCTTCTGTAAGTGGAAAAAGCCTGAACTCCTCTCCATCCCTTAGGAAGTTCCAAAATGTCATCTCTCAGTCTGTTTCAAACTGAGAGCCACTAGTTGGTGAGCTTTGACAGGCCACAAAGGGAAAAAGGCCCCAGGCCCTTTGGTGACACGGCTTGTCATTTCACATGCCATTGCAAGGCCACATAGTGAAGCTGGCATAGCTGGGCCCCCTCTGTATTGTACTTTTCCCACCCAGGCCCTACCGCTCTCCTCAGGTCGCGGCCAACTTGCCTCAACTTCATCCACACTCCGAAGCACAATATTTACAACAGATAAGCCTAAAGGCACGCGGATGACACCTATTCACCGCTGTCATCAGCACAGCTCGCTGGTTCTGCTCCATGGAAGAGCAAGTGAGATTTGGTGAATATGATGGATCTAGCACAAACAATCAGCATCATTTCTTTGGGGCAGCGGGCAGGTATTCTCCTCTGTGTGAAAGTTCACAACAATAACAGGTGGACACAGACACCTCCTACGTTCAGGCGCCGTTTCGTACCTCTTTCCAATACCTACACTTTCACTGCAAAATAATTAAGATGTTTATCTCGGGTTAGAATGGAAAGACTGAGTCAAAAATCATCAGTGGTTTCATCTTCCTAAATGTCACTTGGTTAAGGGCTCGGGGGACGTGGAGGAGGGTTGGGGGCACCGCCCTGGGAACAGGAAGGAGATGCATCGTAGCTGCCAGGTTATCGTGCTGCTAACACACGGTGGCCAGTTTGAAAACATTATGCTGGTATTGTTCCAGATTATTGACGTCAGATTTTAACTTGTTACTGTGTTTAAGAGAAAAGACTAATAAAAAAAACTATTCCAACAAAAATGTTGGAGCCTGAAAAGTAAGAGGAGCTAAAAAGAAACAACATTTATCAGTAATCAGGTCAACTGGCAGCAGCTCAGTGACATGAGTGGGTATAAAGAGAGCGTCTTAGAGAGGCAGAGTTTCTCAGAATCAAACACAGGCAGAGGTTCATCAATCTGCAGAAACCTATGATTACAGATTGTGAAACATTTTCAGAATAACGCAGAAAACTGTGAATATCTCATCATCTGTCCCAGAATTATCATCATTTCTCTGTAAAGCGCGTGTAATTAATCACCCGTGGATCTGCGGTCCGATTGTGCTACATGACACGATTGGCTGTCTCAGTGATGCATCTTACCGCACACGCTAGTCTATGGATTCTGTGGATGGCCATCTCGCCCTCTGTGAACTTTCCCGCGGAGGAGGGGTCGTTTTCGCCCCCCGCGTCGCTGACGTCTGCTGCTGTCGTGCCTTCGTCGATCTGTGACGCGCCGCTGTTCGCCGGTGGCTCGGAGCTTTCTCCCGACAGCTTTGGCATCGACATCGCTACGAGTCGTTTATTCAAGTGGAAGCAGAGAAGAACGAGTCTGCAGACAAACGCTTTACTCGGGAAGTTTTTGCGAAACATGCTTCTGCGATAAACCATCTGCAGGTTACAAGCAGGGAGCGGCTTTTATTAAGAGAACAACTGTGACACTGTGTGAGGAAAGAAACGCGAATGCGCCTTTCCCTGCTCATGTTATCTACACTGTTCAAATCCAGCCTCTCCCCACGTTGCTGCACAGAAAGTGTTTTACTTCCTCATCGGCCCCTGGTCACGTGCCACCAATGTGACCGTCACGTAACTCCGACCCACCGGCTCGTGCAGCGCCTCTGCTGTTAGAAAGCTGCCACTACACGGAGGTACAAGTCCACTGTTAGAAAGATCACCAAAACCCACAAATCCTGAGTGAAAAAGTGGTGACCTGCTGGAGCGTTATTATTCAGTGTCACACCGATAAACTGAGGCCTTGTTTTCTGTAGCCTCTGCTATAGCATGGGGGTAAACATGCAACATCTATTTCATGGGACTACAATTAGCTTTCTATTAAAGAACTCATCCACCCACTTCTGTCAGGGTCATGGAGCCGAACCCCCTCTTAGGTCAAGACGGAGAGCACACCCTGGACAGGTCTGTGGTGGAACTGAACCCAGGACCTTCTTGCTGTGAGTGCTAACCATGAAAGCCACCAGCAGATATTTCTGTAGCCATTAACAAAAATGTTTGTCCACACATATACTTCTGTGTGTATATGGGTGGTGAAGCATGCTGTCTTTCTTTGCGTGATTGCGCTGCAGAACAAACGCAGACAGCTTTCCATAATAATAAAGTAACATGGTGCCTTGGACGGATAACTGCAAGGTTGGTGAGTGGACATTAATGAGTCCTTTCAAGGTTATCCGCTGCTGCAAGCCACTACTGATGATGCCCCTGTTTCACAATTATGGGTAATGAAACCTGACAAGTGTCTTTTGACTGACATTGTGGGGTCAATTTACCCTCAGACAAATTACACATCACTGATAAAAATATTTGCACGCACAGCATGGAAGGGAAGACATATTTAAACAAAAGCCAAACAAATGATGTATTTTCCAAGGCCCGTTGTTTTCCATCGAAACCTTTTCTATATTTGGCAGTTTTGGCGCATCATCTCATGCTGTAAAAGCGACCTGATTAATGTAACAGATGCTTTATAAATTCACTTGGCAACAGACTCCAGAATGATTTTATGTTAACTCTGCTGCAGGCTGCATTTACTCCCTGCTGCACCGTCCCAACATGAACCCTGCTTGTGTCTTTTCGTCTATGTGACATTTCAATTCAAGCTCGCTCCTCAGGTAGATAAAACATGTTTGAAGACGTTCTGTAACAGATTACTGGGATCGCTGAAGGACAGAGAAACAGTGCGTTGTCCTTTTTTCAGTAGCAGGAACTCTTAAATGAATATTATCTGGGCTTTTATTGTTTTATTGTTCACAAATTTCTGCATTTTTTTAGAAATCACAACGTCATGGCAACAGCCCCACCACGATCATTTCATACGTATGCCTGAAACAGCACGGCCCAGGCTGCTGCCATTTAATTACCTTCCAGTCAGCCTGAAGATATCTGCCTCTGATCCCGTCACACTCTCGTGGGGAGAGAAGAAGGTATATCTAAGCCACTGGTTCCAGGTTACCACCAGACAAATACGGCTGAAACGTGTCTCAAGAGTTTAGATAGTAGCATCGAGTTCTGAATTTACTGTGTCATCAAGTGCCAAGAGCTGCTCCTTTGACAAGTAAGTGATCGAGTGTGAGGGCTCGCTTTGTTTGAGATATTACAAGCGAATTAGCTTCAGCTCACGAGGTTTACAGCAGTGAACAAACCCTGTCCCATTAGAATGAAAATAGTGCTCGCTGTGCATGCGTTTCCCTTTAAGAGGACAATGACTCATCTCTCTCACAAGCATTGTTTTTAATATAGAGTTCTGGAGAAGATTATGGTGGTCATATAAAAGGATAGGGACTCTACACGGTTTGCTTATATTACTGTGGCACTTTGAGGACATTTTCAGTAGCTTGATACTAGTTTAACAGTAACATCATTGTGCACTGAGACATTGATATTATTCTATTGCACATACTTGTGACACTCTGTAATTATGCAGTTGAAAGTCCAGTCATCGCAGCCTCTTCTGCACAATAACACCAAACCCCACGCTGTACCTGCTGCATACCAACAAACACTTCAGTGGAGTTGTGGGAGGTGCAAACACCGCTCTTTGATGTTCATCACACAGATCAATCGTACAAACAACGGTTTTTACTTCACCGCTACCACGGAGCGTCAGGTGAAGCCTTTTTCCAGCACCTCCTCCAACACGGAAGAAGTCCTCGTGTGTTCTCTGCCGCTAGAATCCAGTGCGTATGATGCATTGTTTTAAAAACACACAAAAGGTATTATAGCTTCTTTTTTTTTTACATTCATGGCCTGTACATGTGAGGCCGACGTAATATCTGAAGTAGATTTTTTCATTGTAATCTTACGTATTAGACCCAAGGAAACAGGGCGACAGATAAAGGCGCTCATCAGGAAGAAGAAAAACCACCAACAGCAACAAACACAAGAGAAACTCACCTTATGAGCAGCCTGATCGACAGTACCGAAGGGCCAGAAAGACCACAGAAGACAATACGGGACTTGAGAACAGAATTATTTCTATAGTTAAGAAAATGTTTTACATCTAACCAAGTCAGGAAGACTCTGGAGGTAACACTGTCGAGGCCTACAATCGAGATGCCTTCAGAAACAGAAATACAGCAAGTAAAAAAATAAGGTTCAAACCAATAGTTAGACCCAAGAACGGCACATATCTGCTCCGTTACTTTTCTTTATTCTTCGTTTTTCCAGTTACTGTGGACAGATGAAACACAGGTTAACCTGAACCACAACAACAGGAGAAATATGGAGAAGGAGGGAAACAGTTTGTGCTCTGATGTGTTTATTACTGATAAAAGTAACAGGATGAATTGTGACATGCAAGGCTTTGTACTCTCTGCTGAGATTCAGACAAATGCTGCAAACTGACTGGACCCCACGTCTCAGTGCAGATGGATCCAAAACACACTGCAAAAGCAACCCGAGACATTCTCAGGCAAAGATAACCTTCAGTGTCCAAGTCAAGTCACCTGATCTCAGCCCAATAAAGGATTCTATTCAAAACTGAATCCAAGGAGCTTGGAAAGAAAAGCATCTTGAAAACTCAACTTCAAGAAACCCAAAGAAGTCCAGATGCTTTCCAATGACCTGGATGATGGAGAGCCTTCACAGACACACAAAACTGAATGCAGAGAGACACACAAACAAGCAGCAACACAAACTGGCTGCAGTAAAGGCCTGGCAGAGCATCTCAAGGGAGGAAGTGATGTCTGTGTCTATGGGACTTCAGCAGTCGTTGACTGCAAAGGATTTTTGTCCAAGTATTAAATCGCCGTCTTCACTGGTTCCCTCTGTTATAGTCTTCGGTCTGTCTCTCAGTGTCAAGTCTTTGCAAATTGTTTCTGGTTTCAATTCAATTCAATTCAATTCAATTTTATTTATATAGCGCCAAATCACAACATAAGTCGCCTCAAGGCGCTTCATAGATACAGAGAAAAAAACCCAACAATCATATGACCCCTTATGAGCAGCACTTTGGTGACAGTGGGAAGGAAAAACTCCCTTTTAACAGGAAGAAACCTCCGGCAGAACCAGGCTCAGGGAGGGGCGGGGCCATCTGCTGTGATTGGTTGGGGTGAGAGAAGGAAGACATGGCCCCTGTTTTACTTTGAAGGGCCATGTCCTATGTCAGTGTATTCAGTTTCACTTCCCCCTGTCTTGTTAGCCCTAATTTGTCCCAGCTGTGTCTCCCTCCTGTTTCCTATTCCCTGATTACGCCACTGTGTTTATAAGCCCTTTGTTTGCCTTTGCTTTCTGTGGCATTGTTAATGTGTCCTACCCGCCACATGCTGTGTGTTTGTTGCATGTTAGTCTCACAGTTTTGCTCCTTAGTTCCCATCTTCAGAGTTTTAGTTTTGTGAGTTTGATTTTCAGGAGTTTTTTCTAGCAATAAAACTGCGTTTTGAGTTTAACCTCCGGGTTTTGAGTCCTGCTCTTGGGTCCACCTTTCCGGCCTGCCTACCACACAGCCCATCATCACAGGCTGTAATTAAGGAGAATGCAAACCTTGTGTGAAAACATATTGAAACATATTAAACCTGAAAGCCTAAAAGTTGGTCACATATTAATTATTTTAGTTAAACTCCACTGTGATGCTGCACAGACCCAGATAAGAAAAAACTGTGGATGTGGATTTAACTGTATGAGCCAAGGATGCATTTACTCATACGCTGAGTAAGAGTCACCTGTTAATAATCGGGGCTCCAGTGTTAACTGTAAACATTAAAGTTACATGTGCGTAGGTTTACCAACAGAGAGGCCCTGGCAAGAAATAGTGAAATAAACCCCGAAGTAAGAGATGGCTAATCTAAACATTTTGATGACCATAAAGCATAAATCCATACGTCTGCTCCACAGCGTACTCAAAAGATGCAGTTTGTGTTTTTGCATTTCCAGAGGTGGACACATGGACCTGCGTGCAGGAAGGTATGATGAGAATTAGCAGACTGTCATAGGGGTTTGATAAAAATGGTAAAGAGAGCTGAAGGTATGTTTGCTGATGTAGTTGTTGTAGGAAGTTACAAGGCTGCAGTGCAGATGGTGCTGATAACATTAGTTTTTACATTTTTAACTATTAATTATTCCTGACAGGGCTGCAGGATTAGACTGAACAGTAAGTGAGCTGTAGGGTTCAGAGTCTGTTCCGATCTTTAGGAGCCATTAGCACAGATTAAGATGTTATCATTGTCACGTTGCTTCTGTCGAGCCCAAACCCACATGCCGCCGTCTGTGCGTCGTGTATGCATCCTGTCACACAGCAGACAACAATTGGCAGCTTCATTATAAGCTTAGAGTACCATGTGATTCTTGTGCTGGACTAAGATACAGCATTTCCGGTGTTATGAACACAGCATGCAGCACACAGTTTATCAGTGCACGGTGTAATAATAATACAGTAACAATGCATCCAGTCACTGTATGCATGATGTGAAACAGGTTTATCATATGTAACAAACCCACAGAGATTTGTCTTCTCAGCTCTCCTGACTGTTTCTGCATTTTTCAGCCGATTGTTTTGGCTTTTGTGGTTTTGGGTGAGTCGTTTTGGTTTAAGTCACTCTTGTCTGCAAATATAATAAATATGCTGAATAGTCCCAGCTCAGCAACAAGCAGCGCACATTTCGAGAACCAAAACACCTGCAGCTACTACTTCAGTTAGTAGCTTTAGATATGCACAAATAACAATTCAGTCAGGGGTTCCACAGGGATCCGTTCTTGGTCCATTACTCTTTAACTGTTACACGTTCCTGCTCAGTTCTGTCGTAACGAATCATAATGTATTCCACCACGTTGCACTTGCTGCTTCCCTCTGATGATCTAACCCTTGTTCACAAACTAATAAGCACTGATGACATTCACTGTTGGAGATCTAGAAAGTTTTCTTGAACAGAAACAAGACAGATGTATTTCCTCTCTGAGGAAATATATCTCTGTCTCTTCTTATCTCAAATTGATTCAGAGAAACTGGCTCGTGCATTCACATCGAGCAGGTTTGACTATGTTAACGCTCCATTTGAGTCCTTTATTTAAATTTTTACTTTTTAATTATTTTATTTGCATTTTTCTAATCACTAGGGTTTGAGAGTAACGCAATTTCTATTCTGTGTATGTCCTGTACATGTGGCAGAATTGACAAATAAAGTTGACTTGACTTGACTTAAACAAAAGTGGAAATATTAACATATTATCCGAGTACTGAACGCACTCCACTGGCTCCCAGTTCAACACAAAATTTATGAATTAGAATTCCTAATTCACAAAGCTCTCGATAGTCTGGCCCCGCAGCACATCTCTGACCTGCTCACTGTTTATAACCCAATGAGTCATCTCAGGTCATCAGGTGCAGATTTGGACTGTTCTCAGAGTCAGACCTCCGTGCTGAGGGTACTTTCAGGTACTGTGGTCCTGTTCTTGAAGTAAGCTGCCCGCTGACCTGAGGTCAGTTTAAAAACAGACTTTTTTATTCTCTCAGCCTTACACTTATCAACCATGTGTGTGTTTAACTTGGACTATTTCACTGTTTTCATTATCTTAAGGTACTGAAGACTTTTTAAAAATCTTTACGCTCATTTAGTTAGAAATAAAACAAAGACTATTTGTAGCTTATATCCGTGTTTGTTGGACAAAATCAGTTGTTTTTCTACTTTTAGCCCCCTCAGCGGCTCCCAGGGCCGCACTGAAGCTACTGCTGCCATAGATATTGAACTAATAACACAGTCTCGTGGGGAAAGCCGTTTAAAAATAATAACAATAATGAAAAAAATACCAAAACCGTGAATCACACGGCTCAGGCCTGCTGTGCGCATCGCGCTTGTTACTCAGCGTAAGTGCAGGGAGCCGCCGGCGGGCAGACGAGCAGCAGCCGCTCACTGCAGCAGCCAAGGTGCTCGTCGGACGCGCTGACGTCACCAAATCTTTGACAGCACTTCCTGGATGGTGTTTGTTGTGGGAAATAGCCGCGGAGGCGCTGAATCGTGGATTTAGGCCACATAAGCGGCAGGAAAGACGGCACCGACTGCCACGATATCGCACCTCCAGGCATGCGGACGCGGCACCTTCCGAACAGTGTCCGATAAACGCGAAGCAGAGACGGGCTGAGGCTGAAAGAAGGACGAGGTGGAAATACTGTCGGACAGCCCTCAGAGCAAAGCCCCCCGACAGCACGGAGCTGTCGCGATGTTGTAACTAGACCATGGACAGCAGGATAAAGTAAGAGCTCCGAGTGTTTGTCCTCTCTGCTGTCGCTTCTATGCTAAAGGCTAACGCGTGCTTGAATAACGCTAAACGGGAGCTGCGTGCGTAAATGCGAAGGAATGTCTGGCGTAATTTGAGCCATCATCTCCAGCAGTGGCTTTAACAGCGAGGCCAGCTGGCTGCTCCGCATTTGGGTCAGTCTGTCGGCGTGTCTGCTAGCTGACCACCAATTAGCAGCTCCGCTAGCCGAGCAGACGGACACCGGTCGCTCGGTGCCGTGAACGAGCCGTGTCCCGTGACCTGAGCTCGATAACGTTAGAGATCAAAGAGCCCGTCTTTCTTTCAATCCAAAGCTCCGATGGCACAAGTGGGTACACCTGCATACCTGTGCACTGGAATGCGACCCAGCGGCTGTGCGCACTTTGTGCCCGAGCTTGTGGATGTAACACCTGCTTTTATTCCCCCTCAGCTCTCAGTAAACACTGTTTCATTCTTTTCAGGGAGAATCCAGAAAGAACATTTGATCTGGTTGTACAGGTGGCGTGTCCAACATCTGAAAATGAGGGTAGGTGATCTTCCATTTATAACTTTCAGCCTGTGTGCGCACAACTTATTTATAAAACTTTAATGTTGTGCGTGATTCATAGAGCTGTGATCAAATTATCAGCCTGTTAATTTCCTGTTTAACAACATAAATGAACTGCTTACTTATTTGTTCCCTTTCTGCTCAGTTAATGAAAGCCTGACGTGGCATTTCGTGGACAACTTCTGACCTTAAACCATTCAGTTTTAACACGTGTCTGTACCAAAATGCCCGTGAATCTCTGGCTCATTTCTGTAAGAAAGAAGCATTTTTGGTTTCCAGCAACTGAGAGGACGAGTATGCCTTTTGATTTCCTAACTTAATAAACGCATGCAGGATGCACATGTGTACTGCTCCAATGAAGCTCAGGTATACTGCATTTTATCTGAGTGCAGTTTCCCCCAGCTCTGTCACTAAGTACATAAATGGAAGTGAAAGTTTGCTTTTAGGGTCTTCCTCAATAGTCTTCTTTCACTTGCAGATTCCTTTTTTCTGACTCTGTAGCCTTTAAACTGTTCCAGTCCTGTCTGCTAATCGTTGGATCCCTGCGTCTCGTGCTGACCCTAAGGCCTCTTGCGAGAGTCAAATGTGCAGACTCTTGTGAAGTAACAGATACTGTGGGATGATGGAACAAGAAATTAGAGAAAGTGTGTGGGCTCGTGCAAAGAGACGACCTTAGCTGGAAAATGAGAATTCATGGTCATTTCACCGACATGTGACAAAGTCATCTTGTGCTTTCTGATATAGACGTTTTTTCTCAGTTTGTAACACCAGTAATTGTAACGCAGAAAGGACGGCGTGTGTGATGGGGTAGTTTGTAAATACACTGGAGCAACAGCAGGCACCACAGGACTTCACTCCTGCATGAGTCCAGACTCGAACAATGAGGGTGCTCATTATGGTTTTGGTTTTATGTGATTCAGAGTTTAGTCTGTCAAGATCCTAAGGACGAGAGGAGGTCATGACCCGGTTTGGCTGTAAAAGTGAAACTGGGAGTAGCTGTTAGCAGCTGTAATATCGTACTGTTAGCGTCGTACAGTCTTCATTTATTTGACAGATTTGCCTGAGCACGAGTTCACCAATGTAGACATTTTTCTGGCAACCGTGACCCCGCGAGGATTGTTTGGAGAAAGATGGTGCTTGGGTCAGCAGGCTGCATTAACTGTTCGGCCCTCTGCAGCGGTCAGACATTCCTGTAGTGGGACTATCCTGGGAAACGACTGCAGCCGCTGAAGAACAACATCGGTTTCTACCTTTTTCTGAATATGGGAAATCGAGTAACCCGTGCTTCACATCCATATCCAGTGTTGCTCATAAGTCGGCTATCACTTAAGCGTATTGTAGCTACATGTTAGGCCAGCTGTCTTGGTCTGCTGCTCGGTGCTGACTTGAAAGAGGTGCTATTGGATGGTTCACGTGTGCAGCCGCCGAGCTGACCAGAGCAGACCGAAAGTTGCCCTTGGATCAAATTCTCATATTGGATTTTAAAACCAAACTCATAAACCACTAGCACGCTCTGTAATAACCGACTTCCTCTCCACATGATCTGGGGTTGGACTCATATCCGGACCCCCTGCTCTCTGGAGTGGAGCCACGGAGCTGCGTGTGCACGCCGCGGCTTCGATGAGACGTAGATACTGTGCTGAGGTCTGGTACGACATGAGAACGGCCCCCGTTGGAGGAGTCGCCGTGACGTTAATGTGTCCTGTCTGCCAGGCGGGACTCGTGTTTGCGGTGGTTTTATGTTTCTTTTTAAAAGAAGCAGTTTCAGACGACCGTATGAGGAATGAGTCATTTCTCCTCTGATTCTCACCAATTTCCCTTTCTTTGACTTGGCTTTCGGTGAAGCGAGCGTGAAACAAAACACTTCGCAAAGGTTACAGCTGTCAGAGCGGTCTATTGTTTTACCGGCGCGTCACTATTCTATATGTATTCATGCGAGAAGCCCTGACATATGCGATTCTCCTTCCTCTGGAGCTGAATGAGTTAATGCTGTGACTCACAACAAACGGGCTCTGGCCGCGCTGTGAAACCAACATGCTCGCTCGCCACAAGCTAGAGCTGTTTTCCCTGCAACCGAGTATTAGGTACTTTGCCAAAGAGTGCCACTTCACATTCACACATAATCTTCCAACTGCCTCACATAGACACATAAACAAAAATGCAGTCATGATAGACTATAATTAAATTGTCATAGCAACATGATGTAGAACGTGCGAGCGTTTGCAGAAGTGGAGGAGGGTTTAAGTTTCCTTGTGCTGTTCTCACATCTCCTCCACAGTTTAGGGAATACAAGTTTAATTTTAGACGGATTTTTTGGCTGGATTTCACTTGTTGTGTGCACGCCCTCTTCCAGCAGTTTGGTTTCAACTCAAATGCTTTCAGGCGACTGAGGAGGAGTCTCCTTTGAGTGAGCAAAGAGCCTGTGTGAGTTTTGCTGATGCTGCATCACTGTTGTGCCACTTTTCACCACATCCTGGTCCTGCAGGTTGAAACCAGATCCATGTGCGGCAGCGTTACCCCTGCAGTGTTAAAAGCAGCATCCTTTTGTTGCTTTCGGTCATGTTTCAAAGTGCAGGTAAAATTAGCTCAGACCTTTTGATAGTTGGTCAGTGTGTCGACCCTCAAACTTCCTGTGTTAACTGTGTTTCACACCTCCTGCAGTCAGCACTGTGCAAAAAGCCAACACCCACACGCTTAAAGAAAAGCTTAACCTGTCTTTAGTTGTCTCATGATGACTTTCCTCAGTGTACATTTGTGCAGAATAAACATTTATTAGTTGGCAGCTAATTATTTTTGCCCGACACAAAGGCTGACATTTGAGATCTGTGTGACGTCGTTAGTTCTGAATATAAGTAACCAGCACTGTAACAGCTTTGATGGCTCAAAGGCATCGACTTAGAAAACCTTTGTCTGAATCAGCAGTGCAGTGCACATAAAGGGTTAAACCTTAATGAATTGTGTTAATGGGACAAACCTAAGTAACCAACCTGCAACTTTTCCATTAACCAGTTCACTGAAGCCGTGTGCTGCTTCTGGTTTATGTGGTCATTTGTGGGGTTTATTCACTGTAAGCATGAATTAGGATTTGTTTAAGTGTTCCCTCCAAGAGAACCCGAACCAAATGATACCAGATTAGGTCAGCTGGTCGTTAACTCTGACTCGCCAGCATCTGACTGAGTCCATCTAACAAAGTCTCGTCTGTCAGATGCTTCCCTTCTGTGACTGCTAATAATGACTTTCACTTCCTTCCTGTTGTTATTCCTTTTGAAAGATCAGTCTATTGCAGTTTCAACAACACGGGTCGGAGATCGTTACAGAAACAATAATAGCAGGTTTGGCATTTCAGGGGGAAGTACTCGGACATCATCTGTCATCTGTAAGCACATTTTTGTGGTGCGGGCTCTTCGTTTCTTGAACATTAATGCTGTGGACGGGCTTATTTAGGAACAACAGTGTTCTTACTAGTGCATGTATTGCTTTAGTGAAAGCCAGTAATTACGTTTGACTTGTGTGTAGCTGTCATGTTTAACACTTAACGTCTGTTTGAAGCACACCGAGATTCAGACCCCTGTTTCCATAAAGTGGGTTTGATCAATACACCAGAATTAAAGTATTGGTAATCTATAGTTAATAGCAGGGATGTCACGATACCAGAAGCTTGGGTCCAGTACCAGTACAACATACTTACCCATTCAATACCAAAACAAAATGATCATCCTGTGTACTTAAATATAAGCTCCTAAAGTAAGAGCACATTGTAAAACACTGACATGCTGGCAGATCATTTATTTAAAGTGTTGACTTCATGTTATGTTGATGAGATGTTAGGATGGTTGCCATGTAGCCGGCTAATGTCGCACTGTTACGCTGTGTTAGCATAAGCGTTAACGTTGCCATTGCAAACATTTCAGCCGATGGAACAAAAGCTGGTTTCACAACAGCGGCGCCAGCTTTCTCAGAAATAAATATGGTGACCTGACATTAGAAGAATAATACTTTAGATGTTATTACTGTGAAATGAACAGACTCTCAATTAAATTAATTCAAGGCTCAGGGAGGGGCGGGGCCATCTGCTGTGATTGGTTGAGGTGACTCATGGGGTGAATTCATTGAACCGATATTAATGCAGGTGTGTTATGAGCGCTGCTAGATTGGCTGTATTTCAAAGCACAGTAGTGTTAGTTGCATATTACCTTTTGCAAATTGATCATCACCCCTTGGACTTCCTCAGCTGTAGTTTATGTTGTGCTGCTTGTAGTTTTTCCTGTTCTTGTGGTTCTCTGTCTGCATGTAAGGACGGACTACAACACTTGTAGTTTTACGCCACTCGCTCTGCCTCTGTGCTTATGCTGTTTATGATACCAAAGAAGAACAAGTGTCGTTGCATTTTTAGAGTTTTTGATGCCCTGAGCATAAGTTCTAGTGACATCTTTACTTAATAGTCAACTTGCCTTGTTTGCTACCAGTATGTGAGACCTCCCACACAGCTTAATCTCAAAGATGGCAGATGGCCCCGCCCCTCCCTGAGCCTGGTTCTGCCGGAGGTTTCTTCCTGTTAAAAGGGAGTTTTTCCTTCCCACTGTCGCCAAAGTGCTGCTCATAGGGGCTCATATGATTGTTGGGTTTTCTCTGTATGTATTATTGTAGGGTCTACCTTATAATATAAAGCGCCTTATGGCGACTGTTGTTGTGATTTGTTTTGGGAAAAATAAAACTGAATTGAATGAATCCAAACCTAACATATTGACTCAGAAAGGCCAAAAATACTGCACATACTGTTTGATCGTGCCTGTTGTTGGGCTTGTAGGCTCCACACAAACAATGTTTCATTAGCTATTATGCGTAAAGCCTCCCATGCCTACCTGTGGTTGCCAATGTGGGATTAAAAAGTGTCCCTTCAAGGAAGGGGGTGTAGTGTAGGCCCATTTGTTATTTTTAATTGTTTGAATGTTGTGTAGCTTTCTGCTAAATAAATAAAGAGCAAGAAGACAGTTTGATAAACTGCAGTTTTAAAAAAGCTAATTAATCTCCCATTTTTGTGCTTAAAAATGGCAAATGTCCTTTCTGTGACATACACTTTGTTGTTTAGCAAGTCTCTGATGATTGATCGGGTATTAAGCTGGAAATATGATTCAGGAAGCTGCCTAAAATTGGCGTGCCTAAGCATCGTGAAAGATAATGCAAAGGCAACGCGGGTCAATACATTTTGTCACTTTGTTGTTCAGCTGGCAGCAGACCAGTCTAGATGTGCGCTGGGCTCGTGCCTCTGTTGTGCTCACAGAGATCAGTTATAACTACAAGGATCTGTGATGCTCGGCCAGCGCAGCCATTTAGTCGCCGTGAACGTCACAGGCTTTGTTGCTATCGATACCTGACCTCTCCTGCGCCCTAAAGTCTGACTCACTGCAATTTACATCACGTCTGCGTGTAAAGAAGAAGAATGGCGCTAATTTGTAAGTGTGGCGCTTAAAGCATGTCATTTAGAATAATTAACTCTGCCAGTGTTTCCAGTGTGTCCTGTTGGACTGGCTCCCAGTTATTAATCCCGAGGGTGGGCTTGTTTTTCTTTTCCTTTATTTGCCTGTTTGCAGTAGTTCGTCGGGGTAGTCCACTGCCCTACGAGTGAAATTATCTTAAAAAATCAAAGATGCTTCAACTGTCAGTCTCCTTCACAAATGCATCAGTAAATCTAAAGAGCCTCAGCATTCCCCAACAGAAGCGCTGTTTAGCAAAAGGAGACAGAAAGCTGACAATGATGGCAGTGTTCGCAGGACTTGGCTCAACGCTTGGATGTGTGGATAGATGACAGATACTGGTCCTGGTCCACGGAGACCTGGCCTCCCTGTTCAGCCTCAGCTCAGTTCCGCTTAGCTCTGTTGGCTCGCTGCTCTGTGGATGCTCAGGCTGTGAGCAGGCGTTGCCTAAGAGCGTGACTGGCATGCTAGCTACTAGCGGCCCTGGCTACATAAAGCCATATTGATGTGCTTCCAAGATGCTGCCAAAGCTAGCAGATGACGCTAATGCTGCCAAGGCAGTAGGTGGGGACAGATGCTACCTGTCCTCGCCCGCTCCCTCCAGCCAGATTGTTCCCACTAACAAAGCAATAAACTTAATAGATCAGCATATCAGTTTTACAGCAACATTCATGCTGCAATTAAGGGAACGATTTACTGTTTAAAATGAAACAGAGGAAAGATTGAACGATGCACGGAGGTCTTTTATTTTGAAACGCGGTCCTGTTTACTCTGTTCGATAAACTACAACCTATTTTCTGTCTGCACTGTTTCCACAGTTCAAAAACTGCGGCCTCCAAATTGTCAGTGAATTTATGAATGAATATTCGCGACTGTTTCCCAAAAACCTGCCGATAGACTGACGTCTTGAGCAATGTGTGAAGCATGAGATCCTCTGCCCTTGGAGGATGGATGAAAGCACTTTTTGTGATCTTGTTTCCATGCCGTGTTTGTGCCTGTCAGTTGTATACCTTTGAGCAAGTGTCTCCTTTTGTCTGAGATAAGTGACAGGTTTCAGTGTTCGGCATAGCTTCCTGCCAGTGTTAAAATCTGCTGCAGGAGGACTCTGGGAGGGTTTTTAAGAAAGTAAGGTGTAGCGTGCAGCCTGATGACTTTACTTTGTCCAATTATGAAAAGTTAGTTTTATTCTACATACTGGGAACTTTTTCGCTGAGATGCGAAGGTCTCACAGCGTCCCCTGTTAGTCATCGGTCCGCCTCTCTCTGCGCTGTAGCGCCCTCGAGCAGCGCTATAACGTTCATTTCGTTCCTTTGCCTTTCACTCCTTCCCATTTCCACCCTTCGATATTCACAGAGCCAAACTCCCGTGTGGTCGAACTTTTAGAAAAGGTTGAACACTGACATTCGACAAAATGTCAGAATTGCTCCTTGACCCGGGCTCTGCGAGTTGTGAAGTTTGATTGGATACCAGCTGTGTGTCGAGTTTGCAGCGGGCTCACACTCAGACGGGAGGCCATTGGAGTACTAACAGATGCCATGGCAGCAAGCAGGGTGTTGATTGATCATTAGAGAGCCCACACTCCTCCACTCGCACTCCTGAGAGGACCCTAGGGTCTCACACTTTGTTTATCTCTCAGCCTTTCTCCCTTTCTCTCTCGTCTCACCCTCATGACTTTGGTAAATTGGCTCTTTTTACACAGAATATTCAAACTCTTTGTTATCTTTTATCTGTTTCCTGCTGGCAGCGGCTCGGGTGTTAACGCATGTTGTCCGCTAATCACAGGGTTAGTCGTTCGATCCCTGGCCCCTGCACGTATGCTCAGGTATGACACTAAACCCCAGTTTTGCATGGCGCGAGTCCCTCGACTTCCTGCTGTCCGGACTTTATCGAGCTGTTCAGATTGAAGTTGGTGCTGGTTGTGATGCACCCTGTTCTTTATTATATTAGCAGCAGTAACAGGTGCACGAGTGTTTATCTGTTTTACAGCATCGTCATTAAGCTGGATGGAATAGAGGCGTATGTAGTAACAAAAACTAAGAATAAGCAGTTTGGATATGAAAGGATGGCTTCGTGGTTTTTATCCCAGGTCTCCACAACAACACTGATACACAGTGAGCTGCAACGTGTCGGTAAAACTCGTTTGCATTTAGATTTCTGGTTATAGATGTCAACAGAGGCTGCACAGTTTTGGTCGGCGCTCCGCTGCTTTGCTCTGGAGTCGTTTGTCGCTCAGCCGCGATGTCATGCCCTGCTTCCAGCTCTTTTTGAATTTTTCCCATAATTGCTCCCCAGGTCACAACACCAATGGATTGCCAAAGCAGAAGTATCTGTGTTTGGTGGGGGTAAGTGGTTTTGGCTGTGATCGTGACCTATGAATATTACACTTCAGGTTTTATGGGAGGAAAACTGAACATTATCTTCAAAAAGAAAAAAATAACCCCTTTGGTGTGCTCTTGTTAATCCGATGTTGCTGGTGTGGCAGCAGGACGCTGAGGCCTCCTCGTGTGGAGGCCAAACTGTGGTTATTCTCTGCTCATTCACTCAAGCCCACGTGTTGTAAAGGTGTTGTTCTCAGCTTTCAGTGAGATCACACTGTTGCTTTTGCGGTCATTAAAAAGTTTCAGTCCTTTTCTTTCTGTCGTCTCTTGTTTTCACCGGACTGACGGTGATGCTGTGGCACCGATCCATGCATCATCTTAACTGCTGTTTCTTTAAAATAGAGTCTTTTTGGCTAAAGTGTGAAGAACTGGGGCAAACTGAGACAGGGTGTGGCAGGCAGGTATGTGAGGAAGAATTATGCTGATGGCGGTGGTTTATAAACGGAGAGGTGGGAATCTTTGGGGGGGTTGCTCGCTGAGCTCTCCGACGGACTGACACAGCACTCGAGCTCTGAGGGCAAACAGTTCTGTGTGTGTGTGAGAGACTGCGTGATAGCAGGTACGTGTTTTAAATGTATAGCGTGTGCCCCGCGCACGTACGGCCGTGCATGCGTATGCACATCGGTACGGATGTGCGAGGCTGTGCATGAGATGAGACGCAGCGGCTGTGGGAGCTGCAGGAGGCTCGTCTGAATTCACTCGCGCTGCCAGACTGGGAGAACATGGAAAGACTTCTAGGCACCGACACTCACCGGCTATTTTTAGACTTTCTCCCCTTCCACAGGAGGGGAGAAGAAAAGTGGGAGAAAGCAGGGATGGATCAATAATTTAAAATGAATTTGATGAAAGCAGAAGAGTTTCATGACATTACCTCCACTTGCAGCTTAAGAAGTGTTGGTGGCTTGTTTCCTGCTGCTAAACTCAGCTGATGGGCAGGAGTGTGTATGTGCAGAGCAGCAGATGGTACAAACATGCGCACGCACACACACACACACACACAACCAATTATTCAGACTGAAAGAATAATGATTGGCTGGTCCGTATGCGTGTAATACCAGCGTGGCCTACTTTAGCCCACCGATGAACAGGATCAGCACAGACCCTGTTTCAGTGTTGCAGAGAGTTTGAATCTGACCTGGTCTGCAAATTAGACTTCATCAAGGAAAAAAGTTGTGCTGGGAAATACGTGGACTTTTGCGCCTGTCATGTAGAGCACGGCGGTGACGGGGTTTTAAAAGGATTAGGGGTTGAGTCACGTTTCATGACTGCATGAATTGGCCCGCTTCCTGTATCGTGTGCAGCGGGAACGAGGCGAGTAACATGGTTACCAACCGTGTTAAACGATACACCACTTTGTGTGAGGTGTACATGTGAATGTTTTTGATTTAAAAACAAAAAAGCCGACCGCTCTCTGCTTCTCAGAGGTCGGTCCTGTTTGTGAAAAAAAAGACAGGAAAACTGTGGAAACGACCACAAATTTGCAAAAGGTGAAATCTCACTGGGCTGATGCCACATAGAGCCACGTAAAGTGATGTAAAAGACAGAAATGTTTCCCCCGGCAATTAAGGAAATCAGCCTACTTACTGACGTGATGTGAGCACTGGTATCCTGACATCCAGGCTGTTGTCCTTTAGACCTTAATTTGGTGTCTAATGCCAAATAAAACTGTCTGTGCTGTCATCTCAGCTTCTATTCTCACTATTTACATGCCAGCAGCTTTGCCCTCAGGCTACGTCTCTCCACCCAAGGCTGCTCCGATGTTGCCTAACACCCCACAATTACTCTGAAGACGATGGCGTTTACATCCATGGAGTCGCCCCTGCTGGCCCTTAATTTGGGTTCTGGCCTATTTTTTCAGGACAGAAAATATAGGTCAGTGTGGATGTCTGAGACCATTTATCATTGCAAATCATCATTTAGCCACTGGGCCTTTGTTTTCGTATCGACACAGTGGTTTTACTTTGATATGAAGCCTATTGATAAATGTTGGGCTTTGGTGCGAGTTTGTTCTGGAGGAAGTTTTGCTGACTCATTGTTCTGTTTGCTCAGAGAAAATATTTGAAGAATGATTAAGTGAGTAAGATGATTTTTTTTCTTAAATAACAGGATGCTTACACGGTGATGTGTGATTGAAAATGTTTTATTGCAGCAAAGGTAATGCAAGCTGTTATTTACCTTTATTTTTAGAGATGGCGTTCTGCAGGACGTGGTGTGTTCCCCTTATAAGTTGTTGTTCTGCAAAACGTAGTGCGCACTTTTCTGCAGAAGCCAATTACATTTCTGAGAAGTGTGTGTTTCTGTCAGTACTTTGTCCATCAGTCCTGCAGAGCACCGAGATCCCCGTGAATGTGTTGGAGATTAGGAGCTATCGTATGCTTTTAACAGCTATATTGTCATCCCTGTGGAAAGACTGCCTGACTGCCTGACTGAGAGCTGTCTGTCTGCCAGCCTTTACATGTGAACTTCAAATCACAGCTCGGCAGCACCGAGCATGTAGCCGCCAAAGGCAAGGCTTTACACTGTCATCAGTACCACGCGGCTGCCTCTGGGTGCTGTGCCATATGACATTAACAGAGATCGATCCCCTCCGCATCTCAAGGAGCTGCTGTTCTGCACAGCGTTTCCTCTGATGCTGTTGCCGCCACCTCAGAGAAAAGAAAAGGAACTCTCTCCCAAGTATCCGACTGTCTGACAATGACCCCGAGCAGCAGCTTTTCCTAAACCGTATACGTTATCGGTCACGTGACCCAGCAAATTCTGCTTTGCAACAAAGTGTCTTTTACAAACGTTTTCCGGCAGTTTCAACAAGATTTGTGGAATAAAAGAGGAAAAAATGACCAAAGTTGCACCTCGGTGTGCTCTTGTTTTTATGCATATTAGCCTAATAATAGAGTTGTTCGTTTACATTGCTTTTATAGATGCTGTTGACTGAGGCAGATGGTTGGACCATATGGAAGGAAATCCGTGACTATGTGCAGATATGTTGGGTTTTTCCAACCAATCAGCCGGCAGCCAGGCGGCGAGATCCTCACCTTAAACTTGTGCTGCTGTAATCAAAACTCTGTCGTCTGCTTCAGTATCAAAGAGACAAATCTAGGTCATAACTTGGATTCCAGGTTATATCTCAGATTTTAGGGATTTTTATTGCCATCATCGGTTTCATTGTTGTGCACGTCGAGCAGGAGGTTTAGAGAGTCTGTCCTGGGAGACGCCAGTTTGTTTTTTTCTTCTTAGCTTAGGAGGCTAACACCCGCCTCCTCCCGACAAACACGCTGGTGTTGCGCTGAAGATGCAGTCATGCGGAGCCAGCGTTTGACATAATGTTGGACCAGTATGGAATCTGACTGGGAATATCAACGCTGATACGTGGTGATACACAGAGGCTGTCACAAAGGTTGCATCCATATGCTGTGCCACTCATTCGTGAAGCTGTGAAATTGGGTTGCATCCCAACTAGCCTGGAGACAGTATCGCTTTCACTTCTCTCCCTCGCTCTCTCTCTCTGCACATCCCACTGAAGCATTTTCCTCTCATAGCTGGAAAGACAGAACAACTAATGTGGCATTAATAGGGTCACATCATCTCCATGCAGCGCTTTCTTTCTTCTCCTTCCAGCTGAGACTGTTGTTTATCTTCTTCAGATGTAGCTGTAGAGATGGCTTCGAAATCCCCGAGGCCAACATCTCTCGCATGTGAAGCCAGTTGGGCTTTTTGGCTGGTAAAGCAGGCTCTACCTTAGAGGGTTTTTTTCTTCTTTTCTCCTTTTGTTTATTCAGATTTGAAGCATTGGAATTAAATATCATCAAGACCTATTTATGGAGCCAATCTAGATCAACGGTGCCACGCAGCGGAGCGATTATATGGTGTTTTGTGTTGCGGCGTCAGGTTTTAATTTAATCGTGTACCAACACGGTGTGACCAATCGGTGTTAGAACACCTAAGAACCATATCATAGTTTAAGAAGTTTCTCTTTCCGAACCTCCGCTCGCTAAATCGGCATGAAATGTAAGCCTGGATGGGCAAAAAGGGAAAAACAGTTTAAAGCGCCTGCGAGTGTTTTTCTTTCTGCTGGCCTTTGAAAGATGCCAGTTAATCTGCTTACGCCTTTAATTGCGCGCGGAGGGGTTGGGCCTCCTCCCGGCCAGAAAAAGACTACTGATCCAGAAGTAAAACGATGACCACCGCAGTTATTCCTTTCTTTAGGTTGCATAGCCCCTTCCCATCCCCGGTTTTCTTTAGCCACCCTTCGTCTCCTCCTACCGTACCCTCCCTCAGAGGGAAGAAAGCTCCCCGTTCTGACAATAGACATTTTTTGCCATATGTTGGCTTGACATCTTCATCAGGTTCACAGCAGGTTACCTTAGTTAACTTTCACTCCACTGCCTGATGGGATTTTCTCCCCGTTTCTCCACTCGGCCCAGGCTCAAAGTCTAGACGGCCTCGGAGGCAGGGTCCCTCTAGCCCCGTGTCCACAATGGCCATATTGTGGACGCCGGGTAGCGGCGGCTTCCTCCAGTTACAGCGAACGGGCCGGCGCTAAAACAATGCTTTTGTCCAGGGGCATACGAGGGGGGCCTAATCCACTGCACACTGTGAAATAAATCTCTCAGAGATGAGAGTGAGTGAGAGAAACTGAAATGAATGAAATCATTGCCAAGGAGGTTAGAGTGCAGCAGTTTAACCCCTGGCCAAGAAAGGGAGGCAAAGGGAGTGGGAGAAAGGAGGAACAAGGAGAGGCAGGCGCTGCATCCCTTCATCTCTGGAGCTCGGATGGAGGAGAGGGGCTGCCGGTGGCTTTCGCAGATTCTCTTCTCACCAGAGGAGCTGCTGTTCACCATATGGGATTTGGCCTCTCTTAACAAACAGGCCCCCTATTCACTCGCAACACACAGTCGTTCGTGGAATAAGGTGAAAAAAGTGCATTTCTTATGCCTTTAGAACAGTGGATGGCCACGAGGGCTGCGAGTCTGTGTTTGATTCACATAGTATAGAGAATTATAAAATAGGGGCTTTCATCTAAATGTGTATTCACACTGGATTTAGGGTTTTTGCTGAAAACGGTTTTAAAGCCGCGCATTCAGGTTGCTGTTGTTGAGGCGATCCTATAGAACAACGCGCACACGCCTCTGCAGCGCAGTCGTAAACCGCGATCGTCGTCGGGGTTCTTCGAATAGTTTGAAAAGACTCGTTTTTATTTAGCATCGTGCGAGTTGGATTTTCCTGTTTTTAGTTTGGTGACAAAATGACTTGAAGTCGAGCGAGTTGCCACGCTGCACTGGGCAGCGAGAGGTTTCTGACACGCTGCTGTAACGAGCCAACTTTTTCTTCCAACCAGCAGCGTTAGGGATGACATCCTCTGCCAACAGCTTCTTTTTAGCCTACTTGAAAATCCCAAGAAGCAGTAGATTTATGCCAAGTCGAACATGCCAGCGTTTTTCTTTTTTTTGCTTACTTGAATGTGCCAGAAGTATCGGATAGAAATTTATACAAAGACTTAAAGATATCGGAGGAAAGGTAGCGTTACCACGTCATGTTTATTGGTTTGTCTCCTACGTTCTTCCACCAGTGACCAAAACCAGTCAGTCGAACTGTGCTGATCTCATATCTTTACCAAAACTGAAAAAACTTGGGTCTAGATTCAGATTTTTACTCTCAAATCAAATCGGCGGTGAAACGGGAAGAAACGAGTTTATGTATCGGACGCGTCGCCTGTTCCTGAGGTTGTCCAAACTAATAACTCATTTGATGGACGGCTGCAGAAATGTGTTTTGTCTTTATTGGCATTTTGTTAGTGTCTGACATACACCAGGTAAAATACGTGTTGAACACTTCACCATTTTTCCAAGTAAATCGATTTCTAAAGGCCCCGTTGACATAAAATTCTCATCAGATGTTGGTAACAAACCGTCCAATCCAGACGTGCAAATGTCTAAATGTCATAGATGTCCATAAGTTAAGGTTTGTGCAATGATGAGAAATTACAAAGAGAAAACAGTGTTGAACATGCTTTAATGCTCCTCCTATGCTCCGAGACGCCTCCTGTGTGCAGAAACTCAGGTGTGATTTTGGCCCAGCCTTCCACATAAAGGTTTCATGGGCGTCTTCAATGAACTTTGACCTTTAGTTCTTACATAGGTTTGAATTGGGTCATCCAGTAGCTTTATTTGCTTTCTCTGAATCCAGTTGAGATTCCTTGGCCGTGTGTTTGGGATCGCCCTCGTGCTCAAACGTCACCCTTGCAGCAGATTTTTATCAAGAATGTCTTGGTACATGTTTTTCTATTCATCCTTCCATCAGTTATGTGAAGCGTGTCGGTGCCATGTGCTAAAAAACAGCCCCACATCCTGATGTTCCCACCTCCAACCCTGTTGGTGTTTTGACCTCCAAACGTGGTGTGTGTTACGGCACCCGGAGAGTTCAGTTTTGGTCTCAGGTGACGACGTTCTCCCAGTACTTCACAGGCTTGGCTTATTGTCGTAAGCAAACACGTCTCAACGTGCTTTGTCTCCTGCAGTGGAGTCTTGTGTGGTGAGTGTGCGCACAGGCCTCGGTGGTTGAGTCTTGGACAACTCTTTACGGTGAAATGATGCTCTTTGTCCTTTCAGATTACACAACACTGCTCACTGGGAAAATCCTTCTGTAACCAGTGCCGGATGAGAGAGCTCACTGGTTTTAACCATCATGAGATGTTTCTTGTATGACACATTTTATTTGCCATCAGCTGTAAATGAACCCGCTGATATTAATTTGCACCAAGTGGCAGGACTCTAATTACTGATAGATGTCACATGGTGTCGTGACCGTCCTGCCTTTATGCTTCTCCCGTTCTTCATGTGTTCAATACTTCTCCCCGTCTCGTTTCTCATTATTACACATAATTTCTGTGCATGTGTGGACTGGATTGGTCGTTCTCTGGTGAGAATTTCATGTCAACAGCACCTTTAGAAGTAGATTCACCTGGAAAACTGGTGAGGTGTTCAGTACTTGTTTTTCCTGTTGTATCTTGCAAAATCCAAGGATGACAACAACTCGTCATGTTGACCATATTTATGTTGCATTCAGAAGCTGTAAAAACTGTATAAACATTATGGAATCTGCACCGAAATAAATCCTCACAGATGTAATCAGATTCTTGTTCTTTTTTAACAATCCAAACGATTTGTCAGTTACAATCCACCAAATTTCATGGTGAACTTTCTAAAAAGGACGCGAGGGCACCAAACCTGATACGTCGACTGCCTTCGCAAGCTTTCACGGGTCCGGTTTAGATTTCGTGCCCTGCAGAAATTCTCGGCCTCCTCGTTGTTGCTTGCGGGTCTATTTTTGTTTAACCACATCGTTCTGCTGGTGAACACTAGCAGCAATGTGGCAACTGTGAAATCCTGCCCTTAGCAGCAAAGTTGGTGGGTTAGGACTAAACTTCATCAGCTGTTGGGTGAGGGATCGAGGTGACTGCTCACTGACTTATGTCGAGGTGGGAAATTTCAATATGGTTACCAGAGCCTGGCGTGTTCACTAGTGACCAACCGTCAGCTGCAAAGCGAAGGGTGACGAGCAAATTGCTTCATCTGCGGACGGCCTTTAGGCCACGCACCCACCTCTTCCCTCCTCCACTCTCCTCCGCCGCCCTGCACGCCGCCCCAGCACCCTTTCCCCATTAATCCATTTTTCCACTGACTTTCAAAGGCAGATGTCTCAGAAATTGCCAAAACACCGATTTTTGATCAACCAGCACCGCCCTCATCTCACCAGTATCTGTGTCACGGCTCAGGGGCTGCCGGCTTGTTGCCCCCATTGTGACTGTTGGAGTTCAGCCATGCTCAAAGCCCTCAGGGATCAATGGACAAGCTAGTGTACTGTAAATATTCACTCCTGAGCTCGCTGTCTATCTGTAAACACGCATCTACTCACACGGTACACATTTGCACACAGGGCACGCACACGCTTTGCAAACAGACCAGTGGTCAGCCCTCACTCATCGCCACGTTTGCCCACATCAATTTTCTCAGGTGCGAATGGAGGAATCTAACCCTCGATAGGTGATTTCAATTCAATTCTCACCCACTGAATCTGTTTACACCCCACCGGGGTGAAATATGCTCTAGGTTGTTTTCACCTCGTCACTCTAGCTAAAATGTCCTGTTTTAATCTGGGCTGCAACAGCTCTGTATAGAATCTGTCAGCTGTAGTTTGATTGACATGGGAGAGGTGTATGTCTATCAGATCAGTCTGTTATGCACGTGGGCCCAAAGACCCGTGCGTGATGGATGTCTAAGCAAACAGCAGGAAGCAGTAGCTTGGTTTTACGGACGTTTCAGAGGTATCCTCGACCACGGCGCTGAAGTTTTTCCAGTTCAAATGCACGAGTGTCCCATCATTTGGGATACGGGAGAGTGGGGGTCGTCTACCAGTCAGAAGTTCGTAGCCCTTCACGCGCCCGCCTGCTAAAGTATGCTGGGGCAAGATACTAAGAGATCCATCCATCAGGGTGTGAGTGTGTCTATTTGGATGTTGGACAAAAACGCTGTGTGTGTGTGTGATGAATAAGACTTGTAGTAGAAACTGATTTGACTGGTCAAATTGACTAGAAAGGTGCCCTATAAGCACCTTTACCTTTAATTATTCTATGTGCACATGCATATACACACACACTGTATCTCCAGCTTGCTGCTAGCCTTGTCTGCTGGACACAGGAAGTGGTTTATGTCCTTGTTAGCAACAGAAAACATGTAAGTATGACGTCCACATCATACTGGAGCCAGAGTCTAAACCCACAGAGGAGAGTGCACGTGCAAATCACGTCATAAACAATACGACAGGTTGTTTGAACTAGTAACATTCTGCACGTCGTTCTCAGAGGAAAATGAATTGGAGCGGTCTTTGCAGAGTTCAGGTGTTTTTCAGAATGAGACGTATCACGGAGCTCTCACTGTGTGTGCACGTGTGCAGGAGGGGAGGGAGGATAAACCAGTGCAGGATCTGTCATAGTGACATTTGTGTCCCCTGGAGGAGCAGCGGGGGTCCTCTTCACCTCTGTAACCTTCAACTTTCAGCCTTAACCCCCTTCGGGCCCCCTCTTGTGTCCACCACACGCCCTGGACGTTCTGAAGGGGAGGGGTATGTGATTGCAAGACGGTGAGAAAAATAAAGAAGGGGGTGCAGAACTGGGGAGGGTGGGATGAGGGGGGAGAAATGAGGTGAGTGTGGAAGGAGCAGCAATAGAGCTGAAATCGCTGGGATGGAGAAAATGAATGGAGGCGAAAGAAGAAACACCTGGAGCAAAGACGAGAAGGACACATGAATGATAAAGGAGGGTGTTTGGTAATGTTCAGAAGTTCTTCCTGCTGCACCAGAAAAGTCTTCTTTGCGTGTAGTCGCTCTCTCTCTGCTCGAGGCATGACTCCAAACTCAAAATGAACATGTCAGGTAGGCACGCAGGGACTTTTCCTGGATCGAAGGGGCCGATTTAAAGGTTATTGGGGCCGTTTTCATACACGGTGAATAGGTTGGAATATCTCCTCATCAATACTTGAGGTGGTGTACAGAACAAGCCGTCTGGTTCCTCTGTCCTGCATCGTTCACCAGCAGCAGTTCCCATCCTCTCACCCAGTAAATAAGCATAAAATAGGCCGAACTGTCGGGGCGATGGGGGGTCGTAGAGCTTGGAGCTCTTTTTTTTCTGTCAGTCTTTTCAGGATGGGGCCCATGAAATGATCCAACAGGATTATGTAAGCCATCATTGATTGTGCTGCGTCCCGTCATCCGTGGGTCCTTTGTGTCCCCCTGTCTCTCGCGGACAGCCCGGTGCGTTAGCCACAAAGCTACTCGTGGTGTTGCATAGCGTCTTCATCCGAGCAGCCGTCTTCTCTTCTCTGCGTTATTTTTAGGCTCGAGGTCCATCGAGTGCATTCAGCTTTCTGTTAGAGGGCTCAGTCGTCCTCGCGTTTCAGACCGGGTGAACTCTGGAGAGGTTTGCTGCTTTCACATGAACTTTTTCATCGTTCTGCTTTGTTTACATAGAGGCGGGGGGGTGTTTATGAGCCCGTGGGCCTTTTTCTGCGGCCGTGACAGTGAACTTGGCATGTGTGAGCTTGTCTGTGCAAACCCTCGCTGTTCTTGCCAGGGTCACGGGGTGACCTTGGAGCTGTGGAAGCCATGTTTACCACAGACCCCTGTGTTCTGGCTGTGGCTGGGTGATCGCTTCATTTCAAACACAAAGCATTAAGCCTGAGAGAAACTAGCGTGTGTAGTTTGGACGCTCGTGGGTCGCGCTGAGGCAACCGTCGGCCGAGGCGCCGATTACGCGGTTCTTTATCACGTGTGCCAAACACGCCCTTATTCACTATCCAGATATTCTGGAAATGGTTTCTGTGCTCTGTCTTTGCTAAATACATACGACTGCTGGATGATCGCAGTACTGTTGGCTGGTCTGTCGTGTCTGTTATTAACTTACCAGGTTGTATCTGGCGCAGCGAGGATGCGATATGTTGAGGCTTTCCTCATAAAACACCAGACGTTGAATTTTGTCTGATCAGAAGCCAGAAGTGCACCACAGAGTGTTTCATAGAAGCGCTCTCTACGCCGAACACGCCTTACTTCCTGTATTCTTATCACTGGCTGATAAAACGGGTATCACACATATTTCATTTCCTTTATTCAAAACCAGTTAATCACCTTGGCTAATCTGTCAGCATCAGTGTTGTTTAAGTTGTTTACTACAAGTGGATATCGCAGTGTGCTGGGTTTCATGTAGCGCTGCTGCAGAATAACAACAACAACAATAATAATAATAATAAACCTTTTAGTGTAAGATTTACATCTCCTCAGCAACACCAGGCTTGAATCAATGTAGCAATAATTAAGCAAATAAACTGGGGTGCGTGTTACTGCGGCTTAAACGTGCATGATCTGGTGCGTAATATAAACTCATATCTACAACGAGAGTATAGATTTGCATATTTACAGCGCATGCAGCCGAGACACTCTGTGTCTTGTCTTTCACTGTGCGCTGCTCACTCTGTGCATGCGCGAGTGTGTGTGTGTGTGTGTGCGCGAGTATGCATGTGTGCGTGCGTGCACAGACTCACAGCAGCCACCCTTGCCCCCACCCCTCTCATTAATATGTATGTGTTCTGAGGCAGCTAGCAAAGACGGTGTGTTTCTCACCCGCTGATTAATGCTGTCTGTCAATTACCTCTAGATCCAACCGTGCTGTGGAGCTTCCCCCAGGACCACACAGACCAGGTTGGAACACATTCTGCTTTTTCATTCCTCTGTCTGTCTCTCCCCCCAAATCTTCCCCTGGTTCAATGTTACAGACAACCTCTACCACCTCCTCTTCTCACATCTCCCTTCCTTCCTTTTCCTAATGCCCTCACTCACCCTGCCATCCTGTGGTAACCTTCCCCAAAACCTACCACCACCACCTCCGCCGTTCCTTCTCTCTCTCCCCTCCTACTCTCCGTCTCACTGTACGTCTGTTGTTGGTAATGAAAAGCAGTGAGCAGGTCTTCAATAACTGACGAATCAGTAATTATCATGCAACCGTGACAGGAATGCGCACCTCTGTTTTCCTCTCTGTGTCTCGTTGTCCTCCTGTTTGCCTTTTGTTTCCATTTATTGTTCATTCGAAATCGGAAATAAAAATAAAACATCTGTTTTGTGCTCTTTGGCTCAGCGTTCTGATACAAATCACTCGGAGGGTTGGTGTCTGTTACCAGTTTGTGTGACTTAAATTCCAAATCATACTCCGACTTTATTTATTTTTCTTCACTTTAATGGAGTTTCTCACCAAAGCAGAGAACGTGGGGAAACCATTTGTGCGATGAAGTTAAGCAGTCAGGTGATCACAGGTTCGAACGGGCTGCAAACTTTAACCGTTTGAAGTCTGAGTCTGCCCAAACGTCCAGCCGCTCAATCCTGGGTTTGCTCTAAGGATGCACCAGTGCTATATGGCAGACATTAACCACAGGTTCACATTAAATACACGTTGTTTTTGGTTAAAATGCAGTGCCGCGCTCTCTCATGGGACGCCTTCGGTCCCCGAGCCTCATCACTCCCTCATTGGTTCAAATAAGAACCAATGAGGGAGTGAACGTGACCTGAAAACCTTCCTTTTTAAAAAAATACTTTCTCTTTATTGATTTTCATCTTAATTTACTTACAGAACTAAAGAGGGCAAGGGAAACCAACACATTCACATATGTTCACATATTCCAGAATACACAACGCCTTGTTTTACTTACACATATTACATATTACACAGGTGCATGTTCCATTCAAACAGATTCGCAGCTGTCCCTCTGCATCACAGAGGTATCAGTTTCTAGTCTCTTGACGTATAACGATCCCATCGTTCCCAAAGTCTCTCTCCTTTCTCCTTCTGTAGCTGCAGTGAGAGGGTAATCAGTTCCATATGATGAATTGTGTTAATAATGTCTATGACCAGCTTCTGTGTGGGGGGGCTCCTGAAAACCTTCCTAATGCTAGTCACAGCTTTTCTCAGCTTCTCACGGGGAAATTGTGAACTCTGGATTAAATATCGTTTCATTTAAAAGTCTCTTTACCCTCAGAAAAACACAGCAGCCCAGCGGGGTGTCGTGTTTTCTCTATTAAACCCAACTTGATCAAAACAGTAACGCAGCCTTTAACAACGTGCGTGTGCCCATCATCGGCGAGCGGAGGCTGAGAGAGAGAAGACAGGACGGGCTGTACATTGTGTTCGGTGCTAAAAGCAACCACAGAGCAGATCCTGGAGCCGGATGGCTGGACGGATGACTTTGGGCAGCCTGTCAGCTGAGAGGAGGGAATAAACAGACGTGTAGCTGATAGACTCCAATATGTGGCGAAGGTTACGATAGACTTCAACACAGCAGCATAGCTAGTGAGTTTAAACAGCTCTCCTGCCTCTCTGATCCACTTTGAGAAATAAACTGAGTTGTAGAAAGATGCTTCAGGCGATGTCTGCCTGCCCCACAAGAACCAGAGCGTGCTATCAGAGTACGAGGTAAAGGCAGTGAGGGAATGGGAGAGCGAGCAAGAAATTACACACTTGCAGAGGGAAGAACAGGAAATGGAAGCGAAGGGGGGGAACTGAAATGAAGACGTAAACATAGGGCCAACACGGTTTTTGTGTTGACGCGGGCCTCGTGCATCCTCTCCAGCGTGGCTGTCCTTTTTAGCCCCCCGCAACCTCGCTTTTCTTTCATTCTGTTGTCGACCAGATCGTTTGTGTGGATAAGATGGCCCTTAAGATGGCCAGTTAGCCTGCTGTGTACAGAGGGATTGGCCCTTTCCCCCGTATACATAAAGGCTGTATTCACGGGCCTCATTACCAGGATTAAGGCTCCTTTCCTCCTTTGTGGCTCTGAGGGCTGGAGTCCTCTGTAGCCACAGTCTCGCTCTCTTTCTGTGGCCCGAGCTGGCCGGCATATGGCGGCAGCAGCCAGCGATCTCTGCAGAGGGGCTCGCAGCTCAGAGCGAGGCCTCCTTTTGTTTAGGCCGTTATTGTTGCTCAGCGTAATGACATTTGTAGGCCGTAGGATCAGGGTGGAGGGGTTAGTCTACCCCAGGGGAGAAGGGGTAGAGAGAGGAAGAGGGAGAGAGGGAGAGAGAGTGGGATGGAAGGAGGGGGAGAGGCAAAGACATGCAGACAGACAGGAGTGTGGATTATGGAAATATGAATTGATTTTTTTCTCCTGTTCAGTGGTAGAATAGAAAGCTCAAAGGAGAACAGACTGCAGGCTGGCATGCCGGGGTGGTGCTAGGGAAATGTGAAGCGAGAGGTGCTCGCTCCTTCTCTCCCCCCAACACGATTTCTCTATCAACCCCTGAGACTTGTGCCCTGGTCATCCACAGATGCCATTTGGACAGAGAGAAGCAGAGATGGAAGAGAGAGAGGAAGGGAGGGAGGGGAGAGAGAGGAAGGGAGGGAGGGGAGAGAGAGGAAGGGAGGGAGGGAGGGGAGAGAGAGGAAGGGAGGGAGGGAGGGGAGAGAGAGGAAGGGAGGGAGGGGAGAGAGAGGTGGCTAAAGCATATATTTGAATCATAAGAAGGACTTTTTTTTTCTTCTTTTTTGCAAATGAAGCAGACAGATGGAAATCTGTCCGTTTCCTCTCAGATCTCATCCCAAAGTAGTGGAAAACACACACACACACACACACACACACACACACACACACACACACACACACACACACACACACCACAGTGTGGTATAGAAGGCCCACTTCTGTGTAAAGAACAGAGGATAATATGATAAACACTCAGCAAGTTCCACCAACAGAGGACCAACTTGCAGAAACTGTCTGCAGCTCCACCATATTTCAAAATGTGAAGTTAGTCACTCGGACACTCCCTTCTGCAAATTTTCTGTGCTTTCGAGTGTAAAACTCAGTTTTCCATCTCAAACGCTGCAGTTTTATTTCCTTGTTTTTACTTTCACTCTGTTTAATCAGTTAACCAGTTTAACAAATAGTCACGTAGTCGAGCCCTTTAAGCTTTGCATAAAATGAAACACATGAATCATCTCGGGGAACGAGAAGTTTAAGACTTAAATTTATGTAAGTCTGGAAAAACGATGAGACAAGGATCCCAGAGCAGAGCAGAGTCGATGCATCTCCACCAGTCCACTTACCTGGACAGCGATTGGTTGGAAAAATCTGATTTATTTTTAGTAACTTCGAAACAGAAATCCAAATTGACCCAGCATCCCCCCAGTGGGAGTGTTTCTGTTATCCATACCATTTGATATCAAGAGAATTGTTTTCCTTTTTCACTAATAATAGATATTTGCACGTATGCTTAAAGGTTTGTGTCGGGCTGTTTCATACCTGCTGAAGATGATTGTGGCAACTGAAACTAGTTGTTGTTACTCTCAGGAAATCCACGGCTGAGTCGATTTCCTGAGTGGTCTTATCTTGTGTTTGTAATGATGTTCTTTTCTGTCTTGTTGCGACTGTCACATCATCTCCATCTCTGCACACAGATCTGTCCGTCCTCTCCTTACGCTCCCCTCTGGTTCATCAGCCTTCATGTTTCCACAATCCTTCTCTCATATTTCCCCTCATGAGCCACTGTTGCATGAAATTGCAAATTATACACACGCAGTATCTTTTTTTTCATCCACTCTGGGTTCAGCATAATATCAAGAGAGAAATAAAGGAAATATTGAATTATGAATAGTTTTTACTGCAAGGCCTTCTTTTAACTATTAAGGTTGATGTTAACTCTCCGTGGCTATTCCACACATTTTACTGTAATAAGGAAGCTTTGATCTTCCTGCTACAAACTGCATCGAGTTGACTGTAAAACATGCTGTTTTTCATTTATGCCAAGGCTGCGGTTCAAATTCGATTTTAAGGAAATATCTGTGCTTTGATACATCGCTATGTAGAAATCACGTTTTTATTAAATGCATTCTGGGACGTATTCTGTGGAGAAATTATAGTAATCCACTTTTCCTCTTCACTGTGTGCGTTTCTTTTGCTGCCATGCAGTTTTAAGTTAAAATGCGCTTTGTTTCCTTGGTACAGACCTGCTGTGTCTTTGTGTGGATTCACAGCTCAGGTTTGCAAAATTTCATCCGATCGAAGGATGGATGTCCAAGGTTGACGTTTGGTCATGATACGCCTCTACGTTTGGCATGAACCAAACACGGCATATTACGGTTTGGCGATATATAAAAATTTTCCAACCAACAATCGTCAGTCCGATAACCTATGGAAGCCCGTTTCTGCCAAAAAAAAAGTATCTATAACTCGAAATTTCGAGAAAATAACTCAGAATTTTGAGTTATGGATTTGTTTTTTACTTTTTAGTGGTGGAAGCAGGCTTCCATAAATAACCGATGATAGGCGACTTTTTAATGGGCGGAGCAACGTAACCTGATGGGCTGATTTGCACATTTAGAATTTCTAAGCTTTGTTTGGAGGGAATATTTTACCTTCTCTTCTTCTTTGTTTCAGGATTAATGTCGACGAGAGAGATGAGATTTATAATGCAGGATTTTTTTTCTTTCTTTTAAATGTGCCAAATCACACAAAAGGCTGAACTTTACATCAGAGATTTTTTTTAACGTGTGCTGGAAGAGACCACTTTTTTGTTTAATCGTGTATTTCTTGTTTCCCTCCTCTCCATTCTGTTTTTTTAATTTAAATAAAATGTTTTGGGGGTTTTCTGAACACCGGCTGCTGCCGTTCTTTCTTTCTGTTATGAGTTTCAGTAAATGAATCGCTGCTTTTGCTTGTAGCTGGAGATGTTAAAACAGCGCTGTTATTTTTTCCGTTGACTGCTTCTCTTAGCTTCAACCAACCTTAATAGCAAACTTACTCACAAACGATGGGCGAAGGGCTCGGCCTATCGCCGATTGTCGATATATTCGTCCAATCTCCCAACCTTACGGCAGACCAGCACCTCGCACCAATCGTCGAGCACGGTGGTGTGAGGAGAGGAGGTGATCTGGGCATGTTGGAGTCGTTGAGTTGACCATGAACCTCTTTGTATTAAAGACAGTTAAAGTATGGCCTAAAATTGGGTCATAAAACAGGAAATAACGGCGAGCACAGCAGCAGATCTACGACCGAACGGCTGAGACGGGGAAGAAAGATGAAAGTGCTGCGAGGACACTCAAACTGAAATGAGGGCAAATGCCCACAAACCTCAGTCAGCTAAAGATTATTCACAAACATGTCTGCCTGATACAGTCGATACAGAAAGTGTACAGTACTACACACTGCTTCTGCATTTGCAATGATTTAATTTAATATTAATGAGAGTGTAAACTGTAATGTTGTTGTTCATCCCAGTGTAAAGATGACTGGGTTATTTTCACCCTGACATGGAAAGCCTTATAGAGCTATTGTCTTTGTGGTTCTTTAATTGTGACCACCGTTGTCACTGAGATGTCATGACTTCAGGCTAAACTTGACGTGTTTCCCCGTCACACAGTCCTGTATATCTGTCTCTGCTGGAAAGCTCGCCGAGTCATCAGCCAGACAGGAAGAAGGGGAGGGACAGACAGAGGAAGAAAAAGAGCGAAGAGAGGCAGCGGTCTCTCGAGGCTTCATCCTCGGCAGCTTTCAGCGTTGCTCTGACACCGTGCTCCATCAGGACCGGCTGCCTGACACGCCGTGATTGGTGGCCACAGTTCTGTGGACTTGGCCCTGGGTGGGGGAGGCAGGGAAAGGGAGGTCGATTGGATTGGTGAGACAGCAGCGGTCTGAGGGATGGAGGTAAAGCGTAGGAACCGGTGGACATGATTGGTGACTTCAGCCCTGAGGGAACTGAGGGTTGACCCCAAGGAGAAGAGGATAAAGTGGGCGAGAGCGGTGGTGAAGGAGTCCTTGTGGGTGTGCGAAGGCAGGGCCCAGACATGCTTCAAGACGATGATGCGTTGCTGTCGGTTGATGCCCAGTGGAGCAAAATAGAAAAGCAGTAGGAGAACAGATGGATATAATAACAGGAAAGTTTGAATTAGATCAGTGTAAAAGGAGAAGACGGCGACGGAGGTTGGAGGCACTGTTGTAGATCACATGGTCAGCTCGCAAACCTGTGAGACACTGTTGTGAAAGTCTGTAAAAACATGGGAATTATTACCTTCTTTGGGTTTACACGTATGGAGAGGTGTGTGTGTGTGTGTGTGTGTGTGTGTGTGTGTGTGTGTTGCTCAGCGTGTCACAGGGCCTTGTCTTTCCCCTTCACTGCACCCTGACAGCAGTGTCAAACAAGGCCTCATATGATCTGTGTATGTCTTTGAGAATATGTGTGTGTGTGCGACTGGGTTCATACTGTTTTTATTCTTCCTTCTAACCCTTTTCACCTCACATCCCTCGGGTGTTCCAGGGTCTTGCCTAATGGACAGTCTCGCCCCACTAAGCTGGCCTTTGGCTCAGGCACTGAGCTGGACGCCTAACTAGGGGCCCTTTGTTGCTCATGGGTCTTGATTGCACTGACCTCTGGGCTGCCTTCCTGGGAGAAGAAGAGTAGTAGAGAGGGAAAAGGAGAGCAGGGGAAGTGTTTTCACGCCCCGTTGCTCACATCTCTCCTATATCGGCGAATGACTGGTGAAGAGAAATCGGTAGGAAAGAACTGTTGGCTGTTTCCCAACCTGCAAGTGAAGAGTAGTGGATTCAGCTACATACACAGATGTATGCAGTTAATCTGTACATTATCTGAATTCACTTTAGGAAGAACAAACTAGTAGGTTTATTATATTCCTCCATTTTATACGTGCAAGCCGGGAAGCTGTGCTGGAGGCAGCTGTTGCACACGTGGCCACGGCGAGGGAACAGAAATTTAGAAACGGGGAACTGGGAGAGTTTTTGCAAAAACATCCTTCCACCTCCTGCTGCACGGGTCATCGGAGGTCTTTGTTCAGGGTAACGTGCTGCTATCTCCAAACAGGTTCTGCACATGAATCTCCGTCGTCGCATTTTGTGTTGAGCTGCCGTGTCTGGACGAGCTTTGGTTGTTTTTGAAGAGACGCCAAAAAGCCGATTTTTGCCTGCTGTCAACACAACGTTGGATAAAAAGTTTACGGCTTTTCTTTTAGGACTTCTAGAAAAAGATGCCATTAAATGTGTTTGAACACTGAAAGGATGCTCCTCAGAGTCCCAGCAGAGTCGCAGCCAGACAGACTCTGGACAGTCAAAAGAACGAGACCCATGCGAACCAGCTCATGTACATATACTCAGCTATAATAATCACTGATAATTTTCAGACAGTAATTGGTTGTGCTGCCATTAAACTTGAAGCCCTCCACTTTTCAACAGCATCCTTTCACCTCCCGACTAAATTTAGGCAGAAACGAGTCATTTTTTCTCTTTTAGCTCAGAAATGAACATCCATGGATGTCTGGTGCTTGCTATCGTCTGATGATAAATTTATCTGCGGTCGTAAACCTGTGACCTCCTCTTGAAACAGGAAGTCTTGGCCTGGCTACCCAGAAGTCCCCAAATACCGGCCGTAATCTCCAGAGTCTGCCGACTGCAGCCGATGAGTTCCCAGCTTGAACGTATGCAAACTGGCTTCAAAGAGACCCTCAGATTCTCATCTGCTCATCTGCTAACTCTTTGTGTGTTATGGCCGAACTCACAGATGAGGAAACGAATGCTTTACACTTGCAAACAGGTTGCTCCTGTCAACCAGGAAAGCCTCTTTTTAATGGTTGTAGACGACGGGCTCACCCGAACTGCATACCGCTGTTGCCAGGAGAGCTATCACACGCACAGCAATGTGGCTTAATTGGGCATGCTTTTTTTTTTCTTCCCTTAACTACCCCATACAAGGCACAACCAGCAGCCACCAGTCAGAGACAGAAATGGCAAAAATGACAAATGAATAGGGTGTAAAGGGAGAGAAGGATGGAGAGGAGAAGGAGGAAGAGGAGGACGCAGCGATGCCCCGACCCTCTCTGCTAGATTCCTTGTACATCTGTCAATGAGACGTCCACCGCCAAATGTTTAGGAGCCGGTGTTGCACTACTGCTCCCCTGCTGAGCTTCAGTGTATACATTCTGTTTGTGTGTTAGTCCGTGCGTGTGTGTGTGTGCGCGTGTGTGTCGAGAGTGTGTGACGCCATGTGTTAGAGGCAGGCCCACATCAGGGTTCATACAGTCGAGCTAAGCCCGGTGGGAGTTGAAAGCTTAAAGAAGGAAATCCCCCCCCGGCTGCTCAGTGCACACACGCACACACACACGCACACACACACGCACACACACATGCACATGCACACGCACACACACACATATGCTATATCCCGCTCCCTCTCCTCCTGGCACTTCATTAATGAAACCCATGCTTGTATGTTTGGGGCATATGCAGCTCTCTTGGCCCAAAACTCTGTGTGTGTGTGTGTGTGTGTGTGTGTGTGTGTGTTAGGGGGAGATGTCTCACTCCCCATCACGTGGTTATATATTCAGTGGAAGATCTCAGCAGAGGCATAATACTGCTGCTCTCCCCTGTCTGAGCCCATCTGTGATATGTAGACAGGACATCAGCAGGACAGGGTATTAGCACTGGAATAATGTGCAGTGTTATTGTTGACGCCGCTCTCCGAGCAATAGCCCCCCCCCCCCCCCCCCCCCCCTCGTAACATAAATGCACCCATTGAGGAATAAACTGAAAATAAATTGGTGTAATACAGTAGGTGCCATGTACTGACCCCAGTAGAGTGCTTTAAAATTGGAGGTGACTCATTTACAGCTGTTGGCCATGGAGCGAGTTTGGGGGTTGGACAGACGGCGGTTAAGGGGGTGTCATGTGTTTTATTATTACTGACTTATAACTGAATTCATCCTGCGTGTGTGTTGTGTCCTAAAAGTGTAGAAAAGCAATCAGAGAAACGGTTTCCTCCCCTTGTTGGATCTTACCGAGGACATTCTGCTCGTGGATGCAAAGTGACGTCACGTTTGTAGTCGAGGGGTGCTCGGCCTTTTTTTAATTCTTGCTATGGTACTTTGGGCTGCTCGTTTACTGCAGAGGGTCTCCACAGCAGGTAGCTTCACTGTTTGATTTGGACGAGTTTTGTGCCGGACGCCCTTCCTGACACAACCCCAAAGCGTGTCTCCGGCTGTAGAGGTGGCAAATTCACATATAGTAGGAATAGGCAAATGCGACTGTCAGGTGTTGGTAGGTGCTTTAAAAGGCCGCAGGATCAGTCTGCCAGCTTTAGCACCATCTGAGCTGTGGCTCTGACAACATGGGGATGTTGTTAATCAAAAATAACCTCCTTCAGTCGAGACGCGCCGCACCAGAGGGGGTCACTGGGAACAGGAACTCGTAGAGGGAATTAGAAAAAAAATCCAGAAGGGCAAAACTCCTTCTTCCCTCCATCTCCCTCTCCAATCAGCCGGGGCAGAGCGAGCAAGAATGTGAAAATGTAACGCCCCCGTGTCAATTTGAAAGTGCACTTTATAGGCTCATGTGCCCCTCCACCTCTCTCCCCACCGCCTCCCCATCCCACTTCCCCCACTATTCTCAAGCAGCTCTGTTGCTTTGGTCCGGCTCTGAAGGCCGTTCTTATTACCGGCACAGAGTGCAGGTCAGAATGGCAAGCCGGCAGCATACTATTAAAGCCTAATGAAAGGAATCTCTGCAGGGTCTGAGGTCTGCAGCGGCCAGAGGAAGCTCTGCCTCTGCCCATTGTTCTTCTGCTCGTCTCCTCGCTCTTCTCTCTCATTTTTTAGTTTTTTTATTCCATCGCTAAATCTGGCATCTCCCCCGTCTCCCTGTCATTTCAGTCCTCTTCTTTGTCTTGTCCGTGCTCTACATCTGCTGAAAAATTCCCCTCTACATGTGTTTGCATCGGGCATCTCCAATCTGATGAGCTGCCTGGAAAATGTAAGCGGAGACATCTTGGAATCGTGACATGAAACTCCCTCAGATAAGGAAATGCATTTGTGACATTGAGCCCCAGCATAGACTCGTTCATGGACGCCGAACTTAAAGGTCAAAGGGCGTCCTCTTTCTGTAACTTGATTAACACTTTTCCATTTTTCCTTTCGGCGCTGAGTTCTTGGACACGAGCTGCCTGAGACGACACTTTACAGCGACCACCACAGTTTTTATCTTCTGCCTAGAAAACAATTGAATCATTCAGGAAGATGGAGTGGCTCGGTAGCCATTATTGGAAAAAGTTACTTGTATTGATTGCTTGATACTTGTAAAGGACTGCATTAATATGATGTAGTCTATAATTTGACAGTAGATTAATCTTTCGTTCCTTTTCTCAATCTATTGGTTTAGAAAATTGATTGAACAGTGCATACAAGGTGTTTGTGCGGGAGGCCACAAAAATCAAGAATTTTGATTGGGTCTAGTTTGGTTTGGACAAACGAAGGCTGGGTTTACGTGTCTCCTCCTCTCTGTGCTTCTGTCTCAGTAAAGTCTCCTGTAAGCTTCAGTATCTGGTGCAGTTTGGAGTTCATTGAACAAACAGGAAATTGTTCAGGAAGTTTGCTGTTTACAGTTAGATCACAGACCTGCTCTCTGACGGCAGTCGTCGGGTCGCCAGTCGCTTGGCGGCTGCAACAGTTTCAAATCCACTGCTGTCCCCTATCAAGGCTTCATACAATCACACATTTTTATTCTGCATTATTTATTTTTTCCTCTCTCTCTCAAACCAAGGCTCAGCTGTCCTTGTGCCTTTACACGTTGCAAATGAATGCATATCCATGCAAATTCTTAAAAAAGAAAGGCTGAGAATTTGAATATTTTGCTTAAAGCTGCACCCAGGTCGACCCTGCCATTCGGCATTTGAAAGCAGCGTGTCTGTTTGAATACTGAGGATCTCTCTTTGTCATGTTCGCCAGAGGGGCCGGGTGAGCGAACCAGCACCGGCAGGATGGGCAGAGATCGGCTGGGTAGCTGCACACAGACAGACTAATTGGGAAAAGGGGGGCGAAAGAGGGGACGAGGGGTTTCGGTGAGGGCGAGGAAGAGGTGGGGTATGCAGGAAGGGGGCAATCGAAGATGACGACAGGGGGGTTTAGAAGGGAGGTGAAAGAGGACGGAGGCTGGGGGGGATGGAAGGAAAAGAGGAGGTGATGGAGAGGGCGCAAGAGAGTGCGAGAGGAAGAGGTGAAGGAAGGGTGAGTTTAGATACTGTGCTTTCCAGCACTGATGTGTTAGCAGCCCTGCTGACTATTTCATTAGACTGCTGAGGGCCGGCTGGATGACCCGAGTCCCTACCTGCTGCAAAGCGCTGTGGTCTTATAGCGCGTGTTTGACACACGAGATAACCTTGCAAAAAACAGTTTTCTTGCACTTATGAAAGATTCACAGGAAGTGACCTAAAGCAGGCCCGTTCATGCATCTCGTTGAGGAAGACGACCCACTTGGGTCATTTTAAGAATCTATTACAGTTAAGAGATTGTGGATTTTGCTTTTTGAGACGTTGGTGTCACACTGTGTACGAAGGCTCCTAAAGATTCAGATTCTGCCTTTTTTTGCTTTAATTTGCCTAAAATGAGTTTTCCTGACAAATAATTCATTAGCATATTTCCGTTTTACAGGTTTTTAGAAGTAAACATGTAGCTTCATGATAGTAGTTCAGATTTACTTGATTGCAGTTTCAGTATTTTGTGGCTCCGTACCTTTTAGGATGCTAATAGTGTGCGTTTACATACTCAGCGCCGACGTTGTTAGCCTGTTGGAGTAACTCACGACTGGTTTGTTGACTCGTACACATTAGCTGACCGACGCACCGAGCGTGTTTCGCACTTCTGTAGCTGTGTCGTCATAGCGACGCACAGATGTGAAGCGTTTTCGAGCACGTCTTCCCAGCTTTAATCGATGTCCATGTGGTTAAACTCTTACTGTAAAGGCCTGACTCTGGTGAGGTAATCGCTCACAGCGAACATCTTGTCCGCATTATTTTTGAGTTATTTTGTTTTTCTTTAGTAATACAGCGCAGACTTTTCAAATCAGTCTGCACTTCTAATTGCATTACCAGGAAACGATAACTTAACTTTGACCAAGAAAATAAAAAAGTAGAAGCGGACACCACGTGGTGAATTTATACAGTGAAAGACTAAAACGGTCCAGCATGCTTTGAAAACAGCTGACAGTAATGTAAAGTGTGTCTGAATTGCAGTAATGGGCTAACACGCACACACACAAAGAAAGCCCTGCGATTTAATGCTTTAGGGTCTGATTCTAATATAAGTATATCTGTGTTACATTTACAAATTTGCCTGCCACCAGTCTCCATTCCTCCTAAAGCTGCTCTCTGTCTAGAAGGCTCTAGGGCCTGCTGAGCCAGGCTGACTGAGACGGGTAGCTAGCAGCATTGATCTGGCTGCAGTAGCCAGGGGAATATAAAGCAGGGCAGGGGCTTAAAGTCCTGAGCCCCCCCCCATCCTACCCCCAGGGAGGAGTCTTCGCTGCATAGGGAGAGGGCCATGAACTGCAAGCTGCTTCTCATTCCCTCCTTTCTTTCCTCGCCTCCCTGTGCTGTTGCATCCATCCTCCTCCACCTCTTCCTTCCTTCTGACATTCACTTTGTCACTCTCTCCCTCTGACTCCTTCCTTTTCTCCTCCACCCTCATTCCTTCTCTGCCTTCATCCACATTTCTCTACAACACTTGTGCTTGTCTGCCTCCGTCTGTGTGCAAGAATATGGGAAAGTGAATGTTACTCATGAAGTTCACGCTCGAAACGAAACACGTGGCCGACGCTGACTTTAGCATGTAGTCTGCATTTTTCTTTCCTCGCTGTGATCCTGAAAACCCCGCCCCCCTTTTTAGCAACCGCCCAGAAGAAGAAGGTGCACAGGTGTGTGTGTGTGTGTGTGTGTGTGTGTGTGTGTGTGTGTGTGTGTGTGTGTGTGTGTGTGACAGCCAGGCCCACACATTGTGATCTGTTCCACATCAAACCTCTCAGCCCCCAGTGTTTTGCTCAGCCATATATAGCTACAATTACTTCTAAAGAAATTAGGGTAGAGCTGGAATAAAAGAGAAGTTTAGGTCTGTTTTTTTTAAAGTAGAAATGTAAGAGTGTCGCCCTGCTCTCAAAGTTTGTTGCTCTTCCCTCCTGTACCGCGCTGTTCTGTGGGGCTGCAGTGCAAAGCTGCACAGTGCTGCTGCGCGCTGTTGTAGTGTTGTGGTGCAGTGATAGCGCGCTCGTCCGCTGGGGGAACCCAGAGCATTCTGTCTCACTGAGTGATACCCCTGTCTCCACTCACGATAAACAGCGCACACAGACACACACACAGACACGCACACACAGACACACACAGCAGTGTCTGCCAAGCCCAGCCTAGCAGCAGATTCTTCCCTCACACCCGCCTCCCCCTCTCGCAAAGCTGCAAATATATTAGCTGCCTCTTTTTCTTTTGTCTTGGGAAAATGGCAAGTGGGGGTGTCTACATGTGTGTGCGGTTGCGCACGTGTGTGCTTAGTGTACTAAGAAACTGTGGCAGAACATCCCCTTTGTGCCGTTGGTGTTTAGATATCCCTGTGGTATAGGGCCCAGTCATGGTGAGAGAGCTGCAGATGCCTTAGTTCCCTGTAATGCAGGTATGATGTAGGAAGAAGAAATACAGACTGCGAGCTGAAAATCACATACAAGCAGTCGATTTCTTTGGTTAAAACAGAAAGAAATATTGGAACAGCAACACTGTTGGGCTCGGCATAAAGGGTCGATTCAAACACACACACTCGCACGCACACGGTGCATTTTTCTCCTCTTATTTCTTTTGGTTCCCAGCCAGCTAGACTGTCCAAGTGAAGACTTCTGATAGTGAAATCTGCAGAATATCCTCTACAGTGGGGACACCGATTCCTCGTCTGTTTCAAACGATTTCAACAAAACAAACATAAATAAAAAATTTCACACAAAATGAGCCTTAAAAGCAAAAGATGTTTGAAAGTCCCGCCCCTAATATTTAACATGACAGTTTTCATGAAGAAAACATCCATTTACTTTGTTTGCAGATGGAGGCAGAAATCTGTGGCTATGGTTACCATAGTTACCTAAATGACAGTTTAAAGGGACACTTATCAAAAAATGTTTCTATATTTAATACTTTCTGCACGAGGGACGTGATGGTGTCATTGACAGAAGTGACCATCGGTGCTAACGAGTCAGAGTTACACCGGCGTATCGAACTGAAGCCTGAATGGACGTGCACCAATTCACTGACTGTCGGCTAAAGCGAGCAGCTACGCTCTTATTTTAATGAGCACAACAAACATTCCCAAATCTTTTTCTTCTAACCAGAAAATCTTTCGGATTTGGACTGTGTGCAAACTGCTGCCACCTCATGACAAACTGTGGTTGGAATAAAGAGCAAATCAATTATTGGAAAACAACAGATGAATGTTAAAATACATGTATGATTGAAAAAGGAGAGACGACTTCTTCTCTGACATCAGAAACCATATTTCAGGATGTGCCGCACAATCCTCGGCTGTCCACTCGGTGTAAATGCTAAAGACAGCAGCAGTGTCTCCATGCTGTCTGAGACTTAATGAATATATATATGAGAGAGCGATGGATATATATAAAGATAGAGGGAGCGAGAACATGCCTGCTGCTTTTATGTCATATCACACACGCACAGACGCATCACTTCCTCGTGGTCCTGCGTGAGATCAGAGTCGCAGCAACCCCTCAGCTGCCACTCAAACACAGATACCTGGTGTGGGCGGGGCTGCGACGGCTCAGAAATCTGGCAAGTGGAATGTTTTTATTTGCAGGAGAACGTGTGTGTCTTTGCCCGCGTGTGTGTGTCTGTTTGGCTGTGTGTGCCATATGCGGTGCGCCTGGGAGGGCTCTCTGCAACATATTGGTGTGCGTACGTTAGTGGTTAATAATAGCAGCAAGCACATACAGCGATGGCAGCTCTGATGTGTGTGACAGTTTTACAGCCGCGCACACCCAGAGACGGTAACGCACGTGTGCGTACACACGTATGTACACGTGCGCGCACACACACACACACACACACACAGACCTCACTGCCACTGAGCCCTTCGTCTTTGCTGAGTTCTCGATTTTATCACAGATCCTGATGAGTAAAAACAACCACTTCCCACCCACCGTGCCTCGCCCTCAGCCCCTCCCCTCATCCTCCATATGTGGGCAAATACAAACATATAGCACAGTTAAAAACACACACACACACACACACACACACACACACACACACACACACACACACACACACACACACACACACACACACACACACACACACACACAAATACACAAATGTGGAGTCTTAACCACCCTGGAAGCAGCCGCTCACATACGTCGTCCTCTCAAAACGCACGCCCGTTCAGCTCATTGTAGCTGTGGGAGTGTTTGTGCTGTGCCAGGTGGCAAGTTTAAGTTTTGATGGGGGGGTCAGCGACTGCTCCCTGCAGAAGCACAGATACCCAACCTGTCCTGGCAAGCAAAAGAAAGGGAGCGAGGGGGAGACGGCAAGAGAGGCCAGAGCATAGCAGAGGGCCACCCAGTCCCCGGGATCAGCCTCAGAGCCTGGCAGAATCTGGCCGAAGCCGAGAGAGCGACCTGGCGCCAGGTTAGCAGGCAGAGCGGGGACGCTCGGCGGCTCTGTGGCCGGTCTGGAGTGGCTCACCCATATGGTGCGCCGCTCTGTTCCTGCTCTCTGTCTAAATCCATATGCCGCTGGTGGAAAGGTGCCCCCGCCCCACCCACCCCCTCCACACTCCCCTAAGTCACAAGGGAGGTGTTTGGAGGTAAAGCCCTGAAGGCTTGTAACCCCCTTCCTACTTCTTAACCCCACAGAGCTGCTTAGCCTATTGTCACTACAATCTGCTACCATAGCCTTCGTGTCCCCCCCCACTCCCCCTCCACCACCACCACCCTCTCTTTCTCCTCTCTTCTTTCTTTCCTTTCTCGTCCTTTTATCTCCCGTTGGCACCTGATAATCGATGAACTTATTAACTGCTAATTATTCAAGCTGTGGATGGAGGATCCCTCGCCGTCCCTCTAAAAGACAGCGAGAGGGAAAAAGGGGGAACTCCTCTCTGTTCTGCCAAATGAAGTGCTTTATATTGCCCATTCGTTTGGATTAAGTGCATTCAGGCTGCAGTGTTTGGGATGTGGAGATTTTGTCAGATTGCTATCAGTAACATTCAACATTAATCCCCATTTTGTTCAGCCAGTTGATAGCACTCGTTTAGCGGAAGCCCCGGAGACTTTCATATGGAAACACGATTTTAATGGGTTTCATCAGTGACGACTGTGTGTGTGCGCGTCTAAAGATGTGCCTTCTACTCTGTTCTGTTTTTGCAGGAGGTCCTTCAGACGATACCAAAGTTCTGCTTTCCCTTTGACGTGGAAAGGTACGATTCCTCGTTTTATTTGAGCAGCGCAGCTCACTTTCACCTGAAGCACACGTCCTCTGCACATACCACGAGGAGCTATAAGCTACTACTTGATGACGTCCACGCCAGCTCACCGGCTTAAAAACTAAAAAGCAAGAAAAACAAACCAAGAAATGAATGCTGCGATCGTCATATTAATGATGAAGCCACAGGTTTTATTAGTGATGCTGCTGATGAGGTCATCAGCGACAGGCCCACACGATGCAGTTGTGGTTAGTGAGATTTCCTGTGAGTGCAAATGTGGCCAAAGTTGAGAATATAAGTGAGCGTGTTTCTGTACGGACTGTAGGTCCAATCAGATCAGCAGCCTGAGAGCAGCACAGCTCTTATTTTTAGTAAGTGACACGGTAAAAACTCCCATTTTTAAAGACAGAAAGGAGAGAGAGAGAGGGAGGGCTCCTTGGTATTTTTACTGAAGCTGAGCTGCTGCCATCTAGTGTTGAAGGCGTGTACTGAGCTTTACTGGAATTTACCTCGGGGTTGGAAAAGCTTTTCACTGTTTTTTTCTTTTGTACCAGTCATACTCGAAATATGTGACATCAGATTTGGAGCTTGACTGGAGATTTAGCTCGTGGGGAGTTTTCCTTTTTGAATGAGGCCTTCTTTCTGGGCCAGTTACATCTAATTGTGTTTTGTTGTGCTGCTTCTTAAATGTGTGTGTTTTCGTTTTAAACACTTGTGAGGTTTTTGTGAGCGTGCACAGCACGTGTCCCTCGTTTTGTCGCCCAGGGTCTCCCAGAGTCAGGTGGGGCAGAATTTCACCTTTGTGCTGACGGACATCGACAGCAAGCAGAGGTTTGGTTTCTGCCGACTCACCCAAGGCTGCCGGGTCTGCATATGTCTGCTCAGGTAACACACGCTCTGTGAAGTGTCTGTAGTCTTATTCCTCCCAAAATGTTTTCTACATTTGTATTTCACTAAGATGAATCCTGAACCTTTAAAGCATCTTTACAGGTTTTTTAATTTTTATTAAAGGAACATCGAACACAATTTCCATAAATAAGCAGCGAGGTTATTAAAAACTGCTCTTCACAAATACATCAAAATAAAGAGAATATGTGTGAGTTGCCGTCTTTATTTACTCGTTCAGATAACCCGGACTTGCTCTGCCCTCTTTAAATAAAAATCATAAATTCTATGGATCGCTGCAGAACTGTTTTTATTTTTTATCTATCAAGTTTGATGGAGAGGAAAAAAAAATTAGCCGATCTTTGAAGTGAACACAGATTTTTTGAGGCAGCATTTTCATTCATTCTCACACTTCACACTGAGCTGCTCTATGCCAGAATAACAAATTTTATAGTCTCATCTGCCCACACAAATATGTTACTGATGTGCCTATAATTATCCAAAAGTTTAGCACTTTTTGATATTTTCATAGGTGGATTTCTCCTATCACAGCGCACATAAATGAGGACAGCAAACCCACGAAAAGAAAAAAAAAAGGCATTTTCTTTGCATAATTGCGCTCCGGCAAAGACTATTATCATTTAATTCCCATGTAATTGCATGTTGACACAGTGTTTTTACAGATGTAATTAACTTTGCCATGACGGAGAAGAAGCCACTGCAGTGACGATCTCAGTGGAGTGGACTGAGGATAGAGCTGAGGAGGGAAAAGTACAAGAACGATATTTTTAATGAATTCATGAAGAAGTCGAACAAATAACAAACCGCACGACGAGGACAAAGGCTTTTTCTGTTATTGTAAAGCTGCTCTCGTGTGTGTGTGTGTGTGTGTGTGTGTGTGTGTGTGTGTGTGGCTGTTGATGGACAGTCGCGGGTTTGTCGCTGCCCTGATGAGCTGCTGTGAAGAACAGTGTCCCTCTTCCCCACACCACCCACCCTTCCTGGCCATCTTCCATGGCCTTTGTTTTTCTTTCTCCCTCCCTCTCTGTCTCTCTTGCTCTCTCTCCCTCTCCCCCTCGCCGTCTCTCCCTCTCTTTTCTCCTCGTTATTCGGCTACTGCCACAGTGCGACAGCAAAGACGCTTGGCCCATAATTATGCATGAAGCTTCGCTGCCAATTAGCAGAGGCTCCCCTGTCCCTCTCGCTGAGTTAGACATGCTAATTCATTTGACATATGATGTATAAAATTCATTATGCATTCTGAGTAGTTTGCATGGCTCGCTTCATTTATAATAATATAATGTATAGGAAGTTGTTGTTTTTTTAATTCATTTAAAATTGTTAATGCGCAGCTCGGTTATGTTTTTAGTTTTTTACTTTTATTCCATCTTAAATATCCTCGCTCGTCCAGGACACGACGAGCGAGGATATTTAAAAGGATTAAAGTGTGTGCAAGAAATTTGGAAATAAAGTTCCCGTCTTCAAGGTCCTCGGTCGCGACTTTATCTTTGTTTATGATTCGTAAAGATGTTAGTAATACCAGATGGGATTCAAGAAAAAAATAAAATTAAGATAATAAAAGTAGTTTTTTCTTCAAATGTGAAACAAGTCGACGGCGGCCCGGGCCGACATGTTCATATTTGTTCTTCTAGGTCCCAAATATAAAATAGGACTCATTAAAACAGTTTGTGATTGCGCGAGTGCTGCACAGTAAAATTGTCACCTCTGCTTACGGGAGGAAGTGTCTTAATGAGCAGGACAGTTTTATGTGGACGGCTCTTTGTAGTGTCGTCGCTGAAGTCGTGACCAAAAAGACCAGGCTTCCTCCAGGCAGGGCTCACACACACACACACACACACACACACACACACACACACACACACACACACACACACACACACACACACACAGTGTACTTTTAATTCTGCCGTTTTCACCCCAGCAGGGTGACCAAAGCCTGCTTTTCGTGTAATTAAAGAGTAAAATAAAGTTTATATCACAGCTGAGGCTCCTGAATCGATTCGACTTGCTTTTGGTTTAGCGTTCGCTCGTCCCCGTACTTAACCCTCGACCCCAGAAAGGAGTCGTGTAAGGCAGTCTTCCAGTGAGCCGTCTACAAAGTGTGAGAGGACTTACGATTACAGGTGCCTGTGCGTTAAATAAGATTTAAGAGCCATCTACAGGAACAGGAATAACTGTCACGCTAAACACCCAACAGGTACTTTATGGGAGGAAAAGAGGCCGCGCGACACCGATGAGCCCCGACATTCAAACCGCCGGGCTAAAACTGCTCTGACCTGTCAGAGGTGCATGGCAGCAGGAGAGGGTCCTTGTGATTGGGTCTTAGGCTTTTTAAGGTAGTTTGTGCTTCGAGGGGACGGCTGCTGCTGCTGGGGAGTTGTGTTGCAACCTGTGGTCTCCTTGGTGGGCAACAAAGTTGCTTTTAACTGTTTAATAAGTACCTCTCTTACAGCAGTAATTTGGCTAATTTGTTTCTTTTTCAGTCTTGGGTTGTATTTTTGCGTCTGCGCGTCCACAACGCTCCGATTACAAAGCTCCAAAGGCGCGTGTTGTCTTCTGTTAGATGGTCCGAGTCTGGGATGAAGAGCGCTGTGAAGGCTGTGAGTGGGTCGCAGATTAACCGGTTCATTCTCTGAGTGCATGGCACTTTGGGAAGACGTGTTTAAAATGGCAGGAGAGATTGCGGGGGCCCCCACGCACCGAGCACTCCAATGATAGATGCCTCTCCGTCTCTATCGGAGGATTTGTGAAGCACAAACAGATCTGAGCAATGAACTGTGACGAGTAGGAGTATCTCTCTGAGCTTTCCAGACTTTCACTTTGCCCATACAGGAAGCAGAGGGGGGGGGGGGGGAGAGCAAAACAGTGTCTCATTGAAGTTTTATTCATTTGATTGCGTTGGAATAAAGGGGGAAAAATCATCCTGTTGCCGGAATATTGATAATTTGCGGTTGGCTGTCGTCACGGTGATAATGCACTTTTCTGTAAAACTGAAGATTTACGGCACCAGCAGCATAACGAGTGTGAGTCGTTTACGTCTGTGGTGAAAAATGAAGGATTGATGTCCAGAAGCCTGGTTTTTAAACACGAGGCTCAGATAAGCCCGGCCTTTGTTCTCTCTCGGTCTTTATATCAGACTGAAGTTGTGTAAACTGACCCTCGTGCACATATTTGCCTTTTGACGTGGCAGAAATAGGTCTTCAGGTTGATATCCGGTCACCAAATTAACATCCGCGTGTTTGATTGGGCCTCTACAGCAAGTGTGACCCGATTGCGCTAAATCTTTGTGCAGATGTCACAAAATCGTCGCGTTAAGAGACTGATTGTTTCAGACTAATGGTCACTCAGCCTCTCTGATTGGTGCGCTTCGCTGCACCTCTCCTCGTCATTGGCCCCTCGCGGATTTATGCGATCTGAAAATTTGCATCAAGTCCACTTTATTGTTTTCTAGTTGTCTGTTAATTCCAGTCTGCGGAGCAGCCAGTGACCCATGCCCTGCAAACTCCTCTTCCTCCAGCCGACCGTCTGAGACGCAAAACTTTGCCTTTAGGAGTACGAGGCCAATCCAAGGCTTTTAATACGTCTCGATTTGCTAATGAAATAAAAAACAGCCCACGTTTGATTGACCGGCTCGTTTGGTCACTAATTCTTTTTCCCAGCCCTGCAATGCAGGAGAGTTAATGAAGCATTAATGGGAGTCTGTTTATTTAATGGCAGTGCTGGTCCTTACTCAGAGTCATTATACATGCAGTGTTTAAAACTGCATGTTAAGAGCCTGAATGAAATAAAAATGCAATAAGTTGATAGGACACCATGTTTTTAGTATTTGATTGCATAACATTAAACGCGCTGAGGCCTCGCAGCTTTGGTGCCAAAAGGAAAATGTTGGCCATCGTCCACCCAGAAACAAGTCGACTTGGCCAAGAAAATGTCAACTTTGTAAAGAAAGCCATGCTGCAGATGCTTTTAGCTTATGGTGGGTGTACTTGGTGATTAGCTCGAACACAAACACTGCAGTATAAATTATTTTTGAGCTTGTTAATGAATTTATTTATTTTACATTCATTACATAAGGAAAAGCTTTTTTTTCTTCTAAATATGCAAAAGGGATAAGAAGAAGCGGGGGGGAGGGGGGGGGCATTTTTGTTAAGCCTGTGCATCTGGGAGCAGCATGCTCGTAAACCATAGCATCCCTCCACATCACATGTGGTGCTTTTTCTTTCTTCCTAAAGAATCCATTGTTTTTGTTTCCTCATTTAAGGAGCAGACATGGTGGGAATTCTTGGAGTGCCGAGGGCCCGAAGCACAAAAGAACGCCATAATAAGGACGAGATAGCGTTTAATTCCTCCTCAGTGTAACGACTCTGACAGAGTCCATGCCCTGTATGCAGCGTGCTCTTCAGGTCACGCCGTTCGTGCAACGCACACGTCTGCCGGGGAGCGACGTGCGCGTCCTGCTTTGATTCGTCACCTCCCGGTTTGATGACTGAATGAATGAAAGCTTTTCCCCGTGCTGCACATTAACACGTTCCTCTCTGACTCTTGCAGTTACCTACCCTGGTTTGAAATCTACTACAAGCTTCTAAATACCCTGGCAGACTACTTATCGAAACAACAGGTAATCTGGTCTTTTTCTGTGTCTCGACTATTTACACTTGTGCTCTAATGGAAAACAAAATGAGGAAAGGTGTAGTGGGATTTGCCTGAGAGACACGCAAACACGGCGCCGCGGCGAGATGTTTTCCTGCATTGTGTTCTCGCGCGTCGTCTTTGGCGAGCAGCCGTCTCGGGCTCGACTCGCTTCCTGTTGTTAGCAGCAACAGTGTTGACATTTCACAGACCAAACGCTGATCTGACACTGGAAGTTTTTCCTGATGAGTTACTGGAATACAAATCGTTAAGAACAAGAAAATACACACACACACTCTCACACACACACACACACACACACACACACACACACTCACACACACACACACACACACACACACACACACACACACACTCTCACACACACACACTCTCACACACACACACACTCTCACACACACACACACACACTCTCACACACACACACACACACACACACACTCTCACACACACACACTCTCACACACACACTCACACACTCACACACACACACACACACACTCACACTCACACACACACACACTCACACACACACTCACACACACACACACACACACACACACTTCACTAAAGTCTTTTCCCCTGACTTTTCGCTGCATTGTACTAGCAGAGGGAGGGGAAATGTAAAATATGCAACAAACTGGGGAGACGCGCAGCGCCTGGTGCAGCGGGTGTAGGTGATGTTTCACTGTTTAGACTGAAGGGAGGGGAGGGAGCTTTGGGATCACTTTCAATTGTCATGTAGTCACTGCTTCTTCCAAGATCCTCTGAGAACAGCGATCAGGACAAAGTGTCTGTCTAAAGTAGACAATGGCAGACACACAAACTCCTGCAGTTCATCAGAATAATCTAATATGAAGAGAGGAGGGGGTGGGGCAAAAGCAGATCAGGACAGTTTGTGCGAGGAAGACGGAGACAGAAGGATAGCTGGAAATCCTGGGTGACTGAAGTGTTAGTGTGCATGATTTGGTTTCTATTTACCCCGCTGTCCGTTCCAGGCGAGAGGGAGATGTTGACAGACGAGGGAAGACAGAAGAGCGATGAGGGTTTAAGGCGAGGGGTAAATGAACTGTTTCCCCAGGCCGTGTTGCTGACCATGCGTGTGAGCATTGAGGCTCTCATGACAGGAGGCTGTTCGATTGCACCCCTCCCTCCTTAACCCTCCTTCCCTTTACTGTATATTGCCGTCTATTGCTTCTATTTCTTTTCCACTTCATGCACGCACACACACACACACAAACGCTCGCGCGTTCATTTCCTGGCGCGAGCAGCGGCTCGTACACAAAACCAAAACAAAGTTCTCAGAGAGGAAGTTGAAGCAAACAGTCGTCCCTCCTTTTTGTTTCTCCAGCAGGAGGCCGAGAGTGTGAACGGTGATCCTGTCAAAGAGCCGTAAGTGCTGGAAGGATCGTCTCAGGCCTGATCTGTGGTCAGACCGAGTTCTCTGCCGGCTTCCTGCGGCCTCTGTCTTTGCAGCGAGGGGTGGGGGCTTAATTACTGACAGCCCGCTCTCGGGCTGTAAATCAACACCGACGGATAATAAGCGTCTGCGGCTCGTCTTTTAACCTCGCCGTTTCTCGTTAAACGTATGTCGGTCGGATGTTGCGGAGCCCTACGGCCCTGTGGTCTGCAGCAGCGCCGTGTTTGAGATTGACACGTAACTTGTGACATCAACAAGTCGAGTGAATAAAATTCACGCGTCTCTTTTCCTTGTTTGTTTGTCTCCTCTAGAAAAACGACTTGAACGACGTGCTGAACTCCCTCTATGACCTGCCTGTGCCAAAGCCCTTCACGCCCGTCAACCTGAGTGTGGTAGGTATCTTGTGTTCCCCGTTATCAGAGGCAGAGACAGAAAGAGGGGACAGGTGGTGACTGTGGCAGCGTGCAACTTTAAAAAAGAATTAAAGTCGTCACAAAGAAGAAACGAGCACATGAGGGTGGAGGAAAGCGGAGGTTGAGATAAATGAGAGAGCAGAGCAGTAGATGCTGTAGGTGGGAACAGCGACTGACACCCCGTTTGGAAACCCGTTGTTTCGGCGTGCGATGAGCCTGAGCCGGACATGTTTAAAGTGGAAGCCTCCTTTCACAGCTCGCCGTGTCTCCGCTTATCCAAAAAGTGGAACGGCCTAACGAGCTCGGTCGCTGAAAGCCGGCCTGTGACACAGCTCGGCCTCTGTCACGTCCCTGTTCAAGACGAGCGTGATGGTTTCTCTCCAGTATCTGTTTGAGTTTTAGGGCCTCTGTACTGTAACAGCATCAAAGGGTTTCGTGGGAGCCTCTGCCCTCGGGGACCACCTCTCTTTAGTTTTTTTGTTTTTTCGGACCAATTAGACAAACAGCTGTAGAAGAACACTCGTCTAATTAAACATATGAATTTCCAGCCTAACAAGACTAATACGAGGCGATCAATAAATCTCTGTGAAGGCTAACGAGTCCATTTCTTCCCGTCTGAGTGTTGATTGGAAAAGAAGCCCCAGAGAACAGAGGTGATAGCTTCATCTCTCCTTCGCTCTTTTTCTGGAGAAGCCACTAGTTTGATATTTAATTGATGAAGCAGAATTATTCCCTTAAAGTGTGTTTTTGTTTTATCATGGCAGCCAAGAAGAAGAATCATTGTCCCCTTTCATCTGTGAACCCTCTCTCTCTCTCTCTCCCTCTCATTGTGCAAGAATGAGCAGTTGTATATTGCCACTGGGCAAGTACTGAGAGATCGGCGAAGCAAGGAGCCGGTGAGTGGAGGGGAATGAGCGAACGGCAGAGGAGGCGAAATATGAAACTGCTGCTATACTAATCGCATGGGAGCCGCGGATTTCCAATTTGGCCAAATAAGCTGCGCTATCTTTTTAAATATAACAAAAACAAACTATCCTGGGCCTTGGTGTATGTTTCTTCTCCTCTGGAAAACAATCAAACTTTGTAAATGATTAATGCCCTTCCACACTGCTAGATTCTCTCTCTGAATATCAAAAGTCTTTTTTCCCTTCTCTTTATGTTTAAAGCAATTGTACTCAAAAAATCTCCTTGATGCCTTTCCAGTTAACCCACTTTCAATGTTTTTATATAAACAAGTCTTCGAAAGAACAAGGGGGTGGGGTGGGGGGGGGGGGTGATAAGCAAGCAAACAGCCAATGAAAGGCAGGGTTGAGTTGAGGAGCACAGCTTGTGATTATCACAGCATCGCGAATTTGTAACTTTGTTTAGTTACACAGAGCACAAGGAGAGGGAGGCGGAGAGTTACCGTGGTTACGGGTGGCGGTCCTTAGCACCAAGTCCTCGATTTTACACTTTATTTATTTATTATCTTTTATCATAGATGATAGAAAATAAATAATAGAATCAGAATCAGAAGTATTCTGATTCTGATTCTGATAGATGGGTAATGGTAGAGGTTTCCAACGACGAGCTGAATTAACTCAACTTTAAAGCTGATGACCAAGTACTAATGCCGTCAACCAATCACGTGTGACTATTTGTGTGCAGTTTTATTTGTTCGCAGCTCTGCATCGGAGCTGCAGCGTAACCACAAACTAACCATCAGAGTTTCTCTACATGAACACGGCGACGCTGCGCCTGACGTTGATTTAACTGTAACTCTAATCAGCACGTGGAAACCGGAGACGCTCCTTCGCTTTAGTGTTTTCTGTCAGGCATCACCGAGGGCAGGAAAATCACGTGGCTTTGTTTCTTACTTGGCAACAAGCAAAAACCTTGTTTTGGGATGTTAAGGCTGAGCGAGCGTCTGGTTAGTGTTTGCAGTGCGTGAGCTCTCCTGTCTCGGCGAGCAACCCCGCATCTCGTTAAGCGATCAGAACGAATTTGTTTTTATTTTTCAGCTGCAGAAAGTCGCCGTGCAAAATACGCATACAAATACGGCTTTAGCAATAATACAAAGCTTCGGGGGAGAGACCTTGATGTCTGCTCCAGTTTCTGTTTATTTGCTGCGTCTTTATCTCTTCTGAGCTTTGTTCAACCAGCACGGTGACCGTCCGCCGGGAGCAAACTGATGGTTTACTCGTGAAAATTGGTTTTTCACATTTTTTTGACCTTAGATCACATTTATTTAAGGAGTGAAAGGGCTGTTTGTTTTACACTAAACTGAATAGTTCTTTGTCGCCAGGCAGAGAATTCAAACAACATGAAATTATGATGATGTGCAAATAAAATCTACTGTGTCTCTTTGTAGAAAGACTTTAACGTATCCGTAGAAATGCAGAGTTTAGTCTTCAGCATCAAAGCGATCATAAGATGAGCTGGCGGGTCGTCGTTCTTTGGAAACGCTGAATCGGATTCGTCAATAATGTCGTTCAAAGTGGCAAAGATGAAATCGGATGATCGAGCTCAGAACACAAACTGGATCCTTTTACCATTAAAACAGAGGTGGGGGGAACTCCAGGCCTCGAGGGCCGGTGTCCTGCAGGTTTAGATCTCACCCTGGGTCAGCACACCTGAATCACATGATGAGTTCATTCTCAGGCCTCTGGAGACCTTCAGGACATGTTGAGGTCATTTAGTCGTTTAAATCAGCTGTGATGGATCAAGCACATCTAAAACCTGCAGGACAGCGGCCCTCGAGGCCTGGAGTTGGACACCTGTGCATTAAGTTTCCATGCTTTTTTTCCTGCCTGACTGTGGTGGACTTTTAATGGGTGGTGCTGGTGGTGGTGCGGGTGGGTGTCCGAGTTGCCGATTTCATTGTTGTGTTACTCCCAATGTAAATGACTGTTTAATGATGTAAAGAGTTGAAAGTTTTGATCCGTTCTAACCTGATTTGTCTCAGTGTGCGTTTCAGAGACTCTAACCTGTGAACGAAGAGCTGCAACAGATGGTTGAGTCGAAGGCCTCAGAGAAGCGCAGCTGTACTTCCAGGAGAGTGTGTGTGTGAGACGCACAACAGTGTGTTTCACCTGGTGGTTTGTCTACCTCCAAACAGCACCTCTCTCAGGCCTCTTTGATCTGAACACTGAACCTGCCCTGCTCTCCCAAAGTGAGACAGGCAGCCCTGTGATCCTCTAAACAACCCGTGCGCGAGAGTGCGCGTCTGCGCCGAGTCGTGCACGCGCGCTCTCCGCGAGCCTTTTTAACGCTTAAATAAAGACTCCGTTTTCCACCGGAGACATCACCCCAGTCGGTGTCTACGGGGAGCTGAGCTGCTATTGAGTTTCTCTGTTCTGTAGGCCTGATAAAAGCATTGCCACAGTTCAGACACCAGCTCAGCAATTCATATAGACAGAGCTGAAGATGAGCCATAAATCATAGAACAAAGTGAACGGCCTTTTTCTCTCCCTCTTCCCCTCGTTCTCTCCTGCGTGAGCGCCGTGCCTCGCTCGTGACCTTCCCTCTTCTTTCTCCTCATGTTTGTGTTTTCGCAGCACTCCTACTTCATCGCCCCGGATATCAATGGACTGCCAACTATCCCTGAGAGTGTAAGTATGCGTGGAAAAGAAAAGGAAGAAGAGATAAAGAGAAATCCCTGTATTCTGGGAACATCTTTGCCTCTAATCGTTTTTAATCAGATACACATGTCACTCTTTGAAATGATTGCATCACGCTCTTGTATCAGCTTTAGCTCCTGCGGTGCTTCTGCTTCTAATGTCAAGGTTCACAGACTGGCATGGCTGTCGGTAGATTCAAACTGAGCTCGCGTCCTTTGTTGATTTCTGCATTCAAATCTCAGCTCGAAGCGTTAAGGCGGGGACTTACAGCTACGTGCCATCACGTTGGCTCTGTGTAAGGGATGCAGTTAGCACAAGTTTGCCAAGTTTCCCAAACAGTGTGTGCAATCGTACAAGTCCAACTGCTGCGTTTCCTCTGGCTTCAGTCTGCAGCGTTGGCGCTTTACTGCAAACGAGTTGTGCCAGGACAGTTTGTTACCAACCTGAATGTCCTCCTGTTCTTGTCCATCTCCAGAGAAACCTGACCGAGTACTTTGTGGCCGTGGACATCAACAACATGCTCCAGCTCTACGCCAGCATGCTGCACGAACGCCGCATCATCATTACCTCAAGCAAGCTTAGCACTGTGAGTCCCACCCGTCAGACGCTCGACAAACACTCGGTCTTTGTGCTTTTCTGTTTTTAATTCGAGCTGAGGTGGAGCTTTCAGCCGGCGTGTGCGCACGTGTGGGGCTGTCGATGCCTTGGTGTGGAGCTCTAACACCCTCGTTATAAAGTATGTGGCTGAAGCATAGATTGAACATGAGTCCCTTCATCAATATTCCAGCAGGACATCAAACCCTAACAAGTATGCTGAGAATATTTATCTGACACTTTGCTGCTTATGTGGGGAGATCTGTCGACCCCTCCGCCCCCGCCCGGTCTGACGGGCAGCCCACGATAAAGCTGGATTATTTGCGTCCTATAATGGGGAACGCATTGATGTCCACAGAGGCGGGCTGGATTCTCTCACAAAACTTAAACTCGCTGCCTGTTTGCACGAGGGAGGAAATCTCTCATTCCAGCCTCTCTCCGTTATCCTCGCTGCTGATGAGGCCAAACGTTTATGAGGCGGGAGAGGGAAGTGATGTCATCCTAGTCCTATCTGCATCCGCGGCGTTGCTGGTCCTGCCACCTTTGCAGAACACTTAGCAGCCGCAGGGGCCCACGCCTGGCGTTTTGGGCGCTGGAGGGAACAGTTCCCAAGGTCTCCCACAGGAGCTATAATCAGGAAGACCTGTGAAAATGACTCAGCCCCTTAGAGGATTTCACCTGTCTCCCCTCAGCTCCTCAGACCAGCAGCACCTGTGCTGGAGATCCAAGCAGCACACGGTGCAGTGACAGGAGCGGTGCATGATGTAAATGATCAGACTCAAGGGTGAGACTGTTTTTATTTCAGCAGGAATACTTGGGGGAGGGGAGGGGTTTATTTTTTCCCTGTCTGTGATTTACAGTCCTCTGCTGCCCGAAGACAAATCTCAGCTTGTTTTTCTAACAAATATATGCCGACAGGATATTTTAAGAGCCTCCACGTCAGACCTTTACCTCCGTGAGCCTTTTATCCTCTGCAATTCTTCATCCACTCATCTATCCATCCATCTTCCTCGGGGAGAGGTGTTTTGGTTTGGTAGCGTTATATGTCAGGAACTGCAGCACAAAAGTATTTTCACATCTCCGCTGGGATTACGAGCAGGCCCGGTGTTATTACTGCTCCTGTGATGCGTTGTTTTTGTTGTTGGGCAGATTGACCCGCGAGTTCAAGCGGAAATGGCTGCCGCCATTCTCGAAGCCGCGTATCTGAGCGTATGTGTACTTAACTTGAAAGCGCTCCGGCTCGTTATCCGGTTCCCCGTCTTGTGATCGAATATGTTACTGGATGAGAGAATTATAATTTATGTCAGAGTTCGTCCAAATGTTGGCTAAAGTGAGCGTCGGCAGCCACTGGATGGACAGCCAGTGTTTCTCCAGTCTGCTTGCTACAGATAGAAGATGTATGAGAGAAAGTATTGTTAGTGACATCGTTAGTACCATCCAGCTGCTTTTCACCACCTCCGCCTGTCCAGCATCTCAACCGAGCAGAGTGAGACGGGGAATAGAAACACACACACACACGCTCAGAGATGTGCTGCATTTATTCTGCCTGCTCGAGGTGCTGCCTGTGTTAAAGCCCCCGGTGAACCCAGCGTGTCAGTCTGTCGGTACATGGCTGCCGCGTCTCGCAAGCAGCCAAAAGCAAAGGAATAAATCATGATCGTACAACAATGCGTCAGTTGACTTATTGCTGCTTCGTGACCAGAGGTGAATGGTGCCGCTGTTTTCTTTTTTGTTTTTTGTTTAAAAAGAAAAAAAAGCCAGTCGCGGTGGCGCAGGGGCGGGAGCCAGCCGTGCGTGCAGCCTTGTCATAGGCCCGTATAATAGGGCTGCATCGGCCCTTCCTCTAACTAGTCAGCTGGGAGGACCCCCTCTGAGTCTTTCATATGCCGAGGCCCCCCAGCTCTGCAGCCCAGCCTCTGCCCTGCCTATCGCCCAAATTCACACCGCCCCGACCCCGGCACTGGCTGACAGCAGCCCTCTCATCAGGCTGTCAGGCCTATGCTAACAAGGAGCTATCCATCCAGCGTGCCCTGGAGTGCCAGCTGCCTCTCTGTTTCCAGCCTTTTCCTCTGTTCCTTCCCCGTCTCTCTTTCTCCCACTTCTCTCGGCGTCTCTCCCCCCTCGCTCTCTGTCTTAGTAATTCTTTCTCTCTGACATATTATTTTCTGTCCATCTGTCTCTCACTCTCTCCCGCTACACCTCTCTTTCTCTCTGACTTTGCCTGCCTCTTCCTGGGAGTCTTAATGTGTCTGTCTGCTGTTGGGCAACTGCAGAACATCAAGACATCCTCCCCCCTCCTCCCCCACCTTGTCCTCGATAGACTCGTCTCTGCCGTGTGTCTTAAGGCGCGTGTCGTCGCTGCGACGGTGCGTGCACATGTGCGTGCAGAGGGTGTTCAGAGCGTCGGCTTCTTTTTTTTAAGCATGCATCTGTTTGTGCGCGTCGTCTGCGCTCACAGGTGTTTGTACCTTATGCCTTATGTCTTCCTGTGAGGGACTGTGTGGGAGGCCTGGCGTTGGCTGCTGCCTGCGTTGTCCTGCGTGCCCTCTCTACCCCCCCCGCCACCTACCTGTTTGTGGCATGCTTGCGTCGTACAGAGCCTGACACCGGCGTTTGTCAACAGAGGGAAAAGCAGAGCGTGGGTAATTGGTGACTACTCCGGAGAGGAGAGGGAAAGGCTAACACAGCAATACAATGACAGGGAGGTGGGGGGGGATGAGGGAGAGGTGGCAGGGGACAGAAGGACAGCAGGAGGAGAGGAGGAAACGGAATAAGTAATGGAGACTTGGGATGAAAACAGGATTGAATTTGGAGAGCGCGCAGGGACAAAGTTGGAAGGAGAGGCTGCGAGTGTTTCAGGCCGGTGTGAGGAGGTCAAGAGCGGCCGTGTCGATTCCTCCTGTCAAACTGAATTAGGTCGCCCGCAGCAGCGGTTATTCTTGCTGCGTTTAAACCAGAGAGCAGCTGGTTAAAGGCTCGGCGACCGTCATAGGACCTCGTTAAGTGCGATCGTAGCAGCATTGTTTGTGCCTCATGTCAATCTGCTCAGGTGAAGAATAATGGGAAGGGTATGGCAGAGCGCTGATGTCTCGAGCGGGTCTGGACTTAATTGAAGGGCGGCGCTGCTGTTCGGTCATGAAAACACAGTTTGGATGCAAAATTGAGGTTTATTTATCTAAACGTTCTCGATTCAGTGAAAAAGTGGCAAATAAAATATGTGTAAATACAAAAACTCCCCTTTTCTATTCTGCTGCTGATGGATCGCCAGGAAACAAAGGATCACATCAAACCTCATTATTGATAAACTGCTTCATTCCTGAGTTTATGGCGTCGACTTTGAGTTGCAAATTTTCTTCCTCTTCCATCTTCTCCAACCTTCACCTCCTCCTCTGTATCTCTCGATCCCTCTCTTTTCGGTCTGTCCTTCCTTTAGTCTCACTGAATGGATCTGGGAAGACCCGTGTTAGTATGGACACTTTCTGTCTCGGCTACAGCGCACTAAAAAGCTCTCAGGGCAGAACCAAAGACCTTGACTGCTTTTTGAAGCAGGCTGTCGCTGTATAATCGGTTAGCTTCCCTCAGAGGAAGGGGCAACACACACACATGCACAGTGTGTAGGAGGCAGGCAGCCCCTCATTACCGGGCATAGCCCTGGTCCCCGAGGACTGGACCCAGCACCTAATCCTGTATTTGTTCTTGGGGACTGTATCTGTGATTCTCCATTGAATGGAATATTAAGCACCAGGTCTTTTGTGGAGCGTGTAAGCCATTTGGCTCCACTCATCTATTATTTATCAGCCTGGCAAATATTTTATCAGCCTTAGCCTCTCATGGCCCACTCTCATGTGAAGCCCCCCTATAAATGAAGAAAAAAAAACAGGGGTATCTTTTTTTTTTCTTTTTCAATTTATCCTCCTTTTACTTTTTGCCTCATTTGTTCTAAAACCAGGACAAGGACACGGCCGTGTGTATTAGGCTGAATTAGAGAAGCAAATATGTGAAGTATTCCTCTGGAGTTCCCTTCGAGTTACCTTATCTAAGGCGCGCTGCCGCTTCCACCGCTTTGGAGATAGCACATAAATGAAAAGTGAAATCTAGATTTGCTTTATAAATCATTATCTTAGTTTCAGACTCCCTTCTCGGCCGACTCCCCCAAGCCAGCCACCCAGCCTGGGAAGAAGAGAAGCGCAGAGAGATACTCCTGTTTTCACTTTCAACCTGAGAGTAAATCATGCCGGTTGGGGGGCTCACCTTGAGGCTTGGTGGAGATAATTGGAGTTGGTTAGCGAGGTGTTCTGAGCCATTACCTCCTGGTACCAGCGAATGGCTGGGGCTTGTCTCTCACTCCCAGAGGAGGGATACAGTAGCCTGTTGGCTCTGCGCTTCGCGTGCGTGCGCGCACATGCATGCACACGTGGCACGTGTACACATGCGTGCGTGCACAACCGCAGCCAGATCGGTGACCTTTCCCGATCGCAATTTTAATGGCCCCTCAGCATCGTAGGGCGTGAGAGTTCTGATCGTCACTTTTCCACCAAGTGCTTCACTTTCATACATTAATATTCATAGCATTGATTTATTTTCAGAATTAACTAAAAAAACAGGAAAATAAAAACCCCAAACTGTTTGCCAGGGAATTAATCCTGACAGGAGCGTGGCATTGTTGTTTTATTTGAAGACAGCAGGAAGCAGAAATATGCATATGCAGATACACAGAGCAAGACACCAATTAAATGTTGATTAAGTCTTAACTATTGTGGGACTGCGTGTATGAGAGATTGCAGAGAGACAATTAAAACGAAACGGAAAAAAGAAAAGACGTTGGCTTTTTTTTTTTTTCCTGGCCAAACACACACGCTGGGAGGGAAACACACACACACACACACACACACACACACACACACACACACACACACACACACAGGCTTTCTGTTGTGAGCTTTTCAGATGTCCGGGCTTGATCTTTGGGTGGATTCAGAGGGGTGGGGCCCCTCTCTCTCTCTGGCAGCGGTGGTTTTCAGCCGCCGAGCTCGCCCGCTTTTGGCCGGTCAATTGTGACACTGCGTGTGTCAGCGAGCAGGGGGTCTCCTGGCAGTTGCGCGCGTGTGCGTCTGATAGCGTGTGTCCGCTTCACACATTGACTGTGAAGCTGCAGCAGTATAACAGCGGCTGCTGCTCCGGGGTCCCGGCGGTATTGGCCTAGCCCGCAGTCTCTCTTGGCTAACTCATGTTTCATTCTTTGGCAATTTGCCCTAATGAAGTCCCGCAGGAGCCCCTCAGACCTCTGTTCTCTTTCCATATTTAATCATGTTATTTTAATCTGGGGGATGAGCTAACGCCTGTGTGTGTGTGTGTGTGTGTGTGTGTGTGTGCGCGCGCTGCAGGTCATTACTGTAGCTCGGTTTCATGTGATGAGATGTCAAGAGGGAGATGCTGGCTTTAAGACAATGGAAGACAATGACTTTAGTTCTGGGTGTAATATTGGTTTGACAGTGTAAAAAGCTCCTTTGAAAAGCAGTGTCATCTTCACGTGATTGCTCCTCATCATTTGTTTAAAAAAGAGGTTAATTATTCCGTCTTTTCCCTTTTAATTTCCCAGTCATCGTGGTCGGGGTAATTCAGATTTTTATGGCTACTGTCAGACTGTTTTGGCTTTCTTTTGTTGCTTTTGTGCAGGTCACAGCACAATCCCGACTTACTGACACTGATTGAAAAAGAGTTTAATAATGAACTCTGACTCTTTAAAAAAAATGGGGTCAGAATCAGTGTTTTAAAGTAATGACTCGTAATGGCCAGGTGCAATAGCAGCAAAACGTGTTTGCTCTAATGACCCTGGACAAGTAAATCGATACGGAGACGGCGCTGGATGCGTGTTGGCTGCTTTCCTTAGATCAATCTTTTTAATAGTTTTCTTTTCACATCAGTCGTCTCTGCTTTCTCTGTCACGAGGTCGGAGGCGGGCCCTGTCAGCGGGCTCGGCCATCAGAAACGGACGAGGATGTGTTCGCATGAAACGACTGCATGTTTGGTTTATATTAAAGGACATAACAGCGTGTGGGCGGGGCCACTGTAGTCATTTTTTTAAAAGTAATTTATTACTTAAAATTACTTTCACCAAGAGCACAAATCAGAGTCTCCAAACTGTTCTGCCTTTTCATGAATTTTATGTTGTTGCTCAAAGTTTTTCCTTTTGAATCCCTCCTCCTCACATCTTCTCTCTCTTCCTGTAGTTAACGGCGTGTGTCCACGGCGCCGCCGCTTTGCTCTTTCCCATGTACTGGCAGCACATCTTCATCCCTGTGCTGCCCCCGCATCTTCTGGACTACTGCTGGTAAGGCTGACCACCTCTGCAGCACACACGCAGCAAACACCACGAGCATCAGCATCACCAGTGTTTTCTCTCCAGCGCACACGTGTGCAGACGTGCACGCACGGCACGTCGCGCTCTGCCACTAAAAGTGCAGACACTCGTGTTCACACCTTCTCCCACCCATTCTTCATGTTCTTGCGATTCCTCTTGTGGCGCGACTTCTCACGTGTGGCTTCCTCGACATAATGAACGGCCCCGATCACCGGGCTCCATATTTCATGCCGGCGCCGCCGCGCTCTCATCATCTGGGCTCTCTCAGGGTTTCATTACCAGCGATCCAACGCAGATCCGACAAATCTGGACGGACTTGACTGAAACTGGATGCGGAGCGAGAGTCGCGGCTCGTCTGAACGTCAGATCTGAACGCGTGAAAGCGTTTGCAGCGCGGTTACGTTTGTCCAGCGCTTCACCATCAGCCACATTTGGCTTGAAGAAGCTATAAATCACTGACAGTGAAATATGATTTTCAACACTCTGCAAAGACTCATCATTATCTTATTCAATCACAGCGGTGTCCTCATGCGCTGATTAGATAATGCAATTACATTAGATGTGTGCATGTGTGTGCATGAGCGTCTCTGCCCATGCCTGTGCGTCTACTGTTTGTGTAACTGGATCTGCGTAAATGTCGAACATTCATAAAACAGCATCCAGGCCTGCTGCTTGTTTTTCAGTTGCTTTAAGCTGATTACAAGCCTGTGGCTGCTGAATCATTCTGGCCAGGAACACGCTGACCCCAAACTATCCGATTATTACCGCCTCTGTAAACCTCATCGTAAAAACGGTTTCTATTATTTGACTGTTTTTGTTGATTTTATTCCTCGTGCTGATGGGGAGCGGTCCGTGATTCAACTTTTCCTTTCCGCAAACTTTGAAAACGAAGATATATATCACACCAAATGAGGACGACATGATAATAACCCCGAAAAACCAAACACTTTATTTTTTTTGTTGTTTTTGAAAATAAAAATAAAACTCTGCCCTTTAACTTTCTGAGGGAATAATTCTTTCTGCACTTCCTGAAACTATCAGTCGACTCGGAGAGAAACCGAGCCTTAAATGTTGCACTGATGCTTGTTGTTTTATACTTTTGTTATTAACCAGTAAGTTTTGCATTTCTGCCAGTATAAGTCGGTGTGTTATTTTTAAACTGTTCTTGTTTAATCTTTTATTCAGTCTCAATCAGCGATGTAAGGAAGGCGAGAACACATTTTGTGCTTTTACCTGCTTTTAAGAATAAATCCTGTAACATGAGATTAGTTTGTGCTGCTGCAGTTAATCTGATGCTGTTGGGAAATAATCACAAACCTTACAGTGAGTAGAAAATGTGCTGCCTGTGCCTGTCAGCTGGGTTCAATTAAATATAGTTGTCAGTACATGCAGCAGTGTCAACTGTAATTATTTTAACGATTAGTGACCGTTGTTATTTTTAGCGATACGTGATTACCACTGTTCTTAATCATTTTAAGTCAGGCCTTCACATTTCAGCACATGTAACCCTGAAATGTATTCAGATTACATTTATGGAATACAAAGAAACTAATTTCCACAGCTGTGATTTTTTTATTTCAAAGACTCGTGTCATCGCTGAAGTGTCCTCCGTGAATGTTTCCTCCGTGTAAGCGTCTGATCTCACAGGTCTCACTCTTTCTGTCCACAGCGCCCCTATGCCGTACTTTGTGGGAGTTCATCTCAGTCTGCTCGAGGTATGTTCGAAAGTCTTTAGCATTTTCAGTAGATTTGAATGTTACGTGTTCATTTTGTAGATGGTTTTCATTTGAGTGTTTCAATAAGATTTGACAGCTATATTTTCTTCTCTTTTCACTTCCTCTGCTGCTTTCGTGCTTCCTTAAAGCAAACGTACACAGAAGCCCAAGAAAGCATCTGCAAACAAAGAGCTTTCTTACTTCATTGTGTTGTTTGGGGGGCAAGTCATCAGCAGCACTGCTGCTTTGTGTGAATGCATGTTGCAAAAACACACACGCTTACACTTGTGTGCAAGTGTTAGTATGTAGGTGTGTGTGTTTGTGCAGATGCATATGTTCTAATGCACACGTGTGTGTGTGTGATATTTGTCTGACAGTTGCGGCAGTGGCAGTATTTATCACACTCTGCATCCGTGACAGACCTTCTTTCCGCCACTACATAATTAGTCCAGATCAGCATGTGAGCCTCCGCTGCACAGGCTGTCACAAAAGTGACAAACTAGAAATTCACACACAACGCTGCCCCCCCCACCCGCCGTCCCCGCACACACACCTGCCTGCATCCTGCACCACACTGAAATAATTGTTGAATTTGTCGCCATCAGGATGCGTGCGGCACGCCGCAGCATCACGGTGTTGTTATTGATGCGTGAGGTTTTTGGTGCTGTGGAAAATGTTCGCGCGGTCCAAATGTTTTCTCTCGGTGCCATTCTTCATTTCGCCAGCTCGCGTCTGCGCGCGCGTTACCGTAAACACGTTCTAATCATTTTTCTCCCCCACGCGCCATTTTTCATCCTTAATCGTAAAGGAGTGTGATAACTGTGCAGCTTTAACCGCGGCTGCTGGATGTTCATGTTCCCGGGGCTTCAGGACAGAAATAACTTTGTCTCCCGGGAAACGCACCTGGGCCACACTGCGGGTTTAAAATCGTGGCGTCGTTTCACAATTTAATAATTCCACAAATACAAATATTTATTATGTTGAAAGATGTCAGATGCACAGGAAGTCTCCAGCACAACCATCATTAAGAAAAAGAATAAATGATCGCTCTGAGTGTATGTGTATACACTTGTGAAATAATAATGATGAGAATATCTACGCTGCTGCACTAACGTCGCCCTTTTCCTCCCGTAGAGAGTGCGCAGTCGATCGCTGGAGGACGTGGTCATCCTGAACGTGGATACAAACACCCTGGAGAGCCCTTTCGACGACCTGCACAACCTCCCGAGTGACGTGGTGAGACCAACGCGCAGCTTTTATTGCTACATCGCACACACACACACACACACGCAGTAATCTCACGTGCACACGCGCATGGCAAGAAAACTAAGGCGCACACACATCCAGAAACTTGTCAGAGTACGGCTCTGTCCCCTCCCCGCATCATTAATGACTGCAGCACTGGCTCCTCAGACTGCGGCTGTCTAAAGTAAACTCCCGTCGCGTCGTATGACGCTGGAAGGCAAACAGCATTCCCCGACCATCAGAGGCTTGTGGGAAAATGTGAAACTCCCTTCCCTTCATCTCCATCCATTCTAATCATTATTTCACAAAGTCTTGCGTTTCTGCCTGCCCACTGGCACGTTTCTGAGGAGGAGAGATAGGAGGAGGCAGAGAAAAGAACAGGCAGAGATGGGTGATTTTGTGGGGGGAGAGAGTGGGAAGAAAGGGGCCAATTACCAGAGTGGGCAGTGAAGCCACCTGCCAGCGCGTCGTCTCTTTAATTAACGGAGCGCCGACGCCGGTCAGTGCTACGGGAAGCATCACCGTGGCGTCGGGGTCACTCGCACACACCGGTCTTTGTGGTGTTTGTTTAGCTCTTCTTCACGGTGTGTGTTTAAAGCTCCGCCGTGAGACTGCGAGGCCCCGCCGAGGCTGCGGACGCTCTTTTACCCACGCTGCTAACAGTATATGCTCGGGCTCCACCGCCTACGGGACTCCTGTCCCAGCAGCAGGACATAATTTCATCCACTGCCCAGCAGACTCCAGACCTGCTCGCACTCCCACACTTCTCTGGTTCTCCTGGTTTAGCGCTGCTCAGCCTACTATGACTGCTAGCGTGTGTGAATGCCTCTTTACTGTGTGCACCGATCTCTTTTACACTTTCTGCCAGCTCTCTCGCCCGTTTGCCTGCCTGACTGCTGGAGTTTCATGGCACCTGTCTGCCTTCTTGTCTCCCTCCCTCGCAGCGCTTCCCGCCTGCCTGGACGTTTCCCGCAGCCGCTGTTTGCTTCTCTGCCTGTCTGGCTACCTTCTTCTCACTTCCTGCCTGCTTGCTTTTCTGCACCCAGGGACCGAATCCCTAAATTAAATTGCAAACTGAGTTTGTCATAAAAAAGAGTCGGGGCTTTTGAAGGCGACAGAAGCGGAGAGAGAAGCCTTTGTCTTTGCCGTGTGATAAATTAAGTGGCAGGCTCGCAGGCTTTTTTGCTTTGATCCCCACTCGCCATTTTTCCTGACTAATGACAGAACATAGCCTGCACATCACGTCGAATTACACCACCTGAAACGGAAACTTTGCTGGCATTAATATATTTATCGTAACAAATTGTTGTTGTTTTTATTCCCGTTCATTTCCCCCTCCTGTCTCCTCTCATCTCTTCGCGGAGGTTAGCAGATTAATAACAAAGCGAGCAGGTACTAATTGAGTGGAATTCCAGGTCTCTTGTTAGTTTGCTTGTTAGTGATGAGGACACGCCACATGGCATTTGATGTTTGTGTTTACACAAAAGGAGGCATTGTGCAGTTTGTCAAAGTGAGGCCTGAAATCTTGATTAATGCTGAGCGATTCTCTGCCTGGGCTGAGCTGCCGAGCTATGAAAGGCGCTCCTGGTTTCTCGGCGGTTCTCGCTGTAACGCTCGGGTTTATTCGGCGTGAAGCCCAACGATTATTTCACTTTGTGTGAATATATAAAAGCATCAAATGGATTCAGAGGCCACGGGCGGTTCTTCTGCGCGTACGACTAAAAACACCCCGATGTTGATTTAAGGAAACCTTTGGAGATCCGTTTAATTGTGGCGGCGCGAGCACATGTGGACTCCATTACGAGGATCTGCTGACCAGTGGCCGAGCTTTTAGCGGGTTCAGAGTTCACAGTTGTCCCGAATTAGTGTCTGTCTTTCAGACGGGACCCCTGCTCCAGCTCCGCCCCCTTAATGGTCTTTTCCCGCAACTTCACACATAATATTTTAGATTTATTGACTATTACGAACGCTACCACGCCAGTAGCGGTTCCGTTTAGCAGCGAGAAGGAAAGATCTGACTGAGAGTAATTGGTAAGGATGCCGCCAACGTTTGAGGGCAACTCTTGATTTTTATTGTTTTTAAATTGGAAACGTCACATTAATCAAAGATTCAGAATTAATTTCTTTTTGTCTTTTTTGTTTTTATTTGGAACATGAAGGATATCTGAAGCGTGGCGGTCCACAGCAAAGCCGTGTGTTTGTTTGTTGACTGTTGTTTTTAAATAAAAGGCCTGATATTATCAGACAAATGGAGCCTACAGTGCTCTGGCAGGATTTTGCATTATTTAGAGTTGCTTTAACCAAAAGTTTCGATACTTTTTTTTTATACATTAATGTTGATCTCACAACAGGCTGCGCTCGTGTCAGTAAAAGCAACGTGTTGACAAGCTTACTGAAAAGGAATAGTCGATAAAAACAAATAAAGAAGAAGCTGTAGTTTTCCCTGGAAGATCAAGGTATTTTTGTTTCCTTCTCTGAGAGCTGCGATTCTTCAGCAGAGATTGTGCTGATAAAGTTATAATTGGCTTTTGGTTGGAGGAGCTGTTTACTCCACCAGTCATTAAAAGTATCCAAGAATAGCAAATTAGGAGTCTGTTAATTCCGAAAACAAACACCGCGCGTCTGAATCGGATTGTTTTTTGATCCTGGCAGTTGATCTCAAACCAATGATGGAAGAATTTTTTGTTTTCATGTATTATTCTTTCTGTGCCGCGTATTCAAGGTGAGCTGCTACAATGCAGCTCACATCTTTATTTTCAGATGCTCCCTCTCACATCACAGCCTAATTCCTTCTATTCTCCTCCTCTCTGCCTCTCGCTACTTTGCTGACACCGCGTACCCGTACGTACCTAGCCTTCGCACATTTGATCATTTGTATTCCCAATCAAGGGGGGGGATTTACAGCGTACACTCCTACTTCCTGTATTTCAAGCCTACATTTGGAGGTTTACAAATGAACGAGGGGGTTGAGGCTGCGTCTGCGCGCCTCTCCTGAGATCACCTGGCACACTTAATCAAACATCGCGGCTTTAATTTGGCGTTCGGTTTCTGACATTTTCCAGAAAACAACATCTACGTCATCGTGTAGAGCAGAGCGCGGCAGGCAACACTCACACGGAGACACCCGCACGCCGGAGGAACGTTTGTCATTCACATGTAGTTTGGGGTAAACTTTCTGCTCAGATTTTGTCCATTTTCACTTCAGAATAAGTCAAGTTTGCTTCACTTAAAGCAAAGCTGCCTACGGTAAAGTCCCTCGCATGCTGTGCTGCAACTACGTGGTAGCTCAGCGCCGGGAATGCAGTCGCTCCACCCCGGCTACACGCTGTACTTTACCAGAAACAGTCCTGGAATCTGCACCACATCATAACAAGCTGCAAGCAAAGTATCTGATTTCCTTGTTGTGAGTCTGCATTGTACCGACTGCAAACGTCAGACGGTGCTCATTTAAAGCCTCGTTTTCCAGGTTGTGATTTGTCTTTCTGAGGCGTGCACACTCCCGCTGCAGCGTTAGCAGCCCTTCATTGACTCGCATGGAGTTTAAAAAGCTGCACTTCATTTTCACATAGTCGGTCTGCCGGCGCTTCGCTCTGGATTAGAAGTCAAAAAGGGAGAGCAGCATCACCCACTGCGTTAGTTATTGAAGTGAGGGATGACATTTAGCTGTAGTTAATTATGTATGCAAAACTCAGCCGCTCAGCTGCTATAAGAGGTCAGCTTGACAAAGTAACCCCACACCGGGCAGAATCTCATGGCAATGAGATAGCCCTATTAAAACACACACACACACACACGCTGCTTCCCCCCTTTGCTTTCTCACCCTTTCTCATTTCGCCTGACTAATGTATTGCAACGCTCTGAATACTTTATTCTTTAGTTTTTTCTTCCACTGCTTTACTGATTTAAAAAATAATAATTTCTTGCAGTCAAACCTAAAACTAGTATCGATTGTATTTGTGTAGATTTGTCTTTGTTCTGCATTTTTATGGTTAATTTTCATTTTGCGGTTTAAAAGATATCTAATATTTATCTTTAATTGAAAGAATGAATGATTTCTCACAGATTCCAAGTTGCGTTCTGTCTGTCTGTGTGTGTGTGTGTGTGTGTGTGTGTGTGTGTGTTCTCTGTGCGTCTTTGTTCAGATTTGTGTGTGTGTGTGTGTGTGTGTACAGTTCAGACTGCAGCACATCAAAAGAAAGTGGGAGATTTTCATAACTATTTTTTTCTTTGTAGTTCTTTAATTGCGTCCCCATGGCTTTCTTTCCCTGGACAGATTCTTAAACAAAACATTCCTTTTTTGTGAGAAGAAAATCCAACTTTTTATTCGTTCTTTTAAAACAACAGAGAAGCATCGGGGTCGTTATTTGTGAGACTTTTTTTTTTTTTGTAATGCCCAAGTAAAAATTTAAAGTAAAATTCTACATATCTGTATATAATCGAGCTCGTTTGCAAGGCAAGGCAAGTTTATTTGTACAGCACAATTCAACAACAAGGTGATTCAAAGTGCTTTACAGAGACATTAGAAACAAGAACAAATAAAAAGCAGGATTTAAAATTGAATAAAACAAGCAAATAAACTAACTAACTAATTAACAAACAAACAAACAAACAACAGGATATAAAATCAGAACAGATAAAATCAGAACAGTAGATAAAATCAGTAGTTAAATGTAAGTTTTGAAATTTAAGCTTAAAGTGTGGATTTGGTGCTTTATTCAAATGCAGCTGAGAACAGGTGAGTCTTCAACCTGGATTTAAATAAACTGAGTGTTTCAGCTGATCTGAGGCTTTCTGGGAGTTTGTTCCAGATATAAGGAGCATAAAAGCTGAATGCAGCTTCTCCGCAGATGCAGATGTTTTTTCTTCTCCTTTTGTTTATTAAAAGTGAACGTTTGTGTGCGTCATCATTACCTGATTCTGTGTCACTTTACAAAACAGGAAATCACATGGTAAGTTTGCTTTTTTAAAAATTCTCCAAAAGCTCGTGCGTTTCGCGCACACGTGCGCAGCAGTGCGAGGCCCTTGATTGATGCTCACTCGATGCATCAAGGCGGCGGCGTGAGCGCAGACTTTCGCGCGCGTTCACACAGATGCCTGGTGTCACCTACAGAGGTATCATCCCTTACATTCAGGCAGGGATCATCATTGCACCTGCTAATTACCATCTCCAGCTGGAGAGTTAAATGGAGATCTGTTCTATGTCTGACCTTTGACCCCGTGCTCTTTATGTGACGCACTTCAAATCCTGTTTGGGGCTGGCTGGGCCGGGCCTTAATGAGGCCCCGTGTCTGCCCTCTGGGGGCCGAGCGCCTGGATGCCCCGCTTTCATCCCCGACCATCTTCCCTTGATGTAAATTGAAAAGATCACAGCTATGGGGAGAAGACCTGTACTGGAAAGGCCTCTCTGCATAGATTATGAATATCATAACTCAACAGTTTTTCCCCTCTCTCTCTGTGTCTCTCTCCGACAACCGCCCACTTCCCTCTCTCCCCCTGCCACCCCTTCCCTGTACAATGCTATAGTTCTAATTGGACCCAATGGGGGACTCTCTGCCTTTGATCTCATCACCGCCACTGTGACTTTACACTAAAAAATGTCACTGCCAAATAGGGTTATCACCTGTAGAGCCTGGCCTTCCTGTGATGCCTGTACGCATCTCGTTAGCTTCACTCAAACTGCAGAAGTTAATTAGTTTGACAGAGCCATTACCGCGGAGGCACACCTGATGATTGTGGCGTAGGCGCCATATTCAAAACCCAATTACGACGTACACGTTGGTTTTATTTATTTCTTTTTTGTTCCCGTGCGAGGCGCGTTTTCATTTCTATTAACCAAACAGCTACGACTATATTTGATTTGTAATATCTGACAATTTAATTAATCGCTACGTGTGACCGAAGGAGGATTTTTGAACTCTTCCCGTGAACGAAGGTGAAACTTCCAACTCTTCGCTTTATCGCCCGTTTTTCAAACGCCGGGAAGTAAAAAAACAAAACGGTGATTGTGTCCCCACCTCATTAAAAAGTGTTCGCGGCGCTCTCACCCGTTCAAAGCTGCAGTGCGCACAGTAAACTCCACGATCCGGCTCCTCTGACAGTCTTCGGGGGTATGCCTCCCCCTCGTAGACTGACATTGTGTTCGCTTTGATTCTCCCCCCTCCAAAAAGGAGAGGGGGAGGCAGTTTAATGATTTGCGAGGAAGGGGGAAAACAGTGAAAATGCACATAAACATTAAATATTAATTCCAAAAAGGGCTTTACATAAACATAAAAGCATTTAGCACAATGAGTGAATATGGAGATGACACTTGTTAATTTAACCGTGATAAACTTTCTGTTTGATGCCTGGGAGCATTTGCGATGGCAGCACGGGGACGCTGTGGAGAGTGAGAAAGCCCAGGGGAGCCAAATCAACACTGTTCATTTTGTCTTTGTCCCAGTTTAAGACCGCCACACTCTCCGGCTGCCTTTCTTTCTGCCTCTCCCCGCGTGTCCTCCGTGTGAGCTGTGCTAACACTTTGCTTCTCCTCCCTGAAGTTTCCCAGATCGGCTAATTGCAGATGCCAGATGACAAAATCCCCCCAACGCCGCGGCGCGATGTGCGCGACCACAGACCAGATCAGCACTTTATCATATTTGCTGCAAACATGCGGTCAGATGTTTTTCTGCTTTCGTCGCTTTGACTTTTTCGCTGCAGATACTCAAATTTTATTCGTCTCACACACATACACAGTAAGACATCTGGTGAAATGCTTATTGCAATGCCCGACCATTAAATTGCAATAAGCAAATTTACAAAATTTACAGATTTTAAATTTCAAAATTTACTACGGTGGCCCTGAGAGGCCAAACGGACTGCAACTTAAACAAACACCAGCTGCAAAAGTACACAAAACACAACGGAAATAGGAAACAGATTTCCGAAAGCACAAGGGAAGTGTTTCTGGGGAGACAATAACCTGACGGACCAGTTGCAGGAACCAAAACATGCTAGGTAAGTGTGTTTTAATCTCGTGATTTTTAGTTAGGCTAACACACCTCTCCGACAGGTCCTCCACTTGGTTTAAGTGTCTCTCAGCGCAATTCTTAGCATGTTTTGGTTCCTGCAACTGTTTTGTCGGTTATTGTTTCCCCAGAAACACTTGTGCTTTTGGAAATAACTTTTTTCCTATTTCCGTTTCCCCATTTCCGGTGTGTTTTGTGCGCTTTTGCAGCGTTTTTCTTATTGCTGGTGTTTTCTTAAGTTGCAGTCCGTTTGGCCTCTCAGGGCCACCGTCATTTACAGTAAAAATGTGCAAATAACAATTTAAGAGGTGTGCAAATAAACAGAGTGCGTGCGGTGATGTGATAGATGAGGGTAACAGGAACAACACTGGTACGTTTGAGAAACCTCGACGTGATGACTCTACGTTAGATTAATTCAAACGGGAATTTTCCCTTTTCTTGGTGGTCATTGTGCACTCCCAGTTTCTGTCCCAGTTTGGCGGGTGGTATTTGAACCTGTTTTACGCTGGTGTAGAATATAGACTGAAACAATGCAAAGTTTGGAGGTGCACTTGATCCATTTCTCGCTAATTGAGGTTGAAGGTTAAACGTAATGTTTTCCTTTTGCAATTGGGATTCAAAGCCAGCGCTACCAGCCCACTGTTAGAGTAATCTAGACTTCCTGCGCAACCCGATCAAACATTGTGCTTTTGTGCTAGGCTGGCACAGCCCACACAGAGAGGAGCAGTGCCTCGCTAGCTCTGCCTCCTCCTCGCACTGCCACAACACAGACTACTGCTGAGCAGGTGAGGAGAGCCTCTTGACAACTTCCTTCCCAGACTCCCCAGGGCCCGGTGGCCAGGGTGAATCTTTTGTCATCCTAAAACAAGCTCGGGCCTGCTGCTCCTCCACTCTCGCCTGGAGTCCTGGAGACAGAGCCAGGAGAGGGGAAAATAATTAAAGACGCTTTATGTCAAGAATCCTCTTCTAGAGGGAGTCCAGCAGAGCCAAGAGGGGAGGGGAAAGCAGGAGGGAGAGATGGTGAAAAAAGCAAGAAGGTGATGGGCGGCGGAGGGAGGGAGGGGGTGAAGTGCAGTATGGAGAGGGTGAGAGAGGAAAATCAAGAATGCGAGTTTCCATTTCCTCGCCGATGTCCCCTCCTCCTCGCCGCCCCCGTGCTCCGCTCAATTAGCAAAGCAGCAGGTGCTCCCAGCAGCACAACAGATCGGTGGAAAGGCTGAAGCTTCTCCCTTTCTTTCCTTTCCCTTCTTTGAGATGACCTGCAAATGTGATACTTCACACCCAGAATGGGCTAGCTGTTTCTTCCACCAATTTCAGAGGTGATAATTTAACTTTTACCCCTCCGTCTCTCCCCCGCACCCCACCACCTCTCTCTCCCGATTTTCTTTTCCATCAGGTGTCCTCGCTGAAGAGCAAGCTGAAGAAGCAGTCGACAGCGACGGGAAGTGGTGTGGCGAGGGCCTTCCTGAGAGCGCAGGCTGCTCTGTTTGGATCCTACAGAGACGCTCTCAGATATAAACCTGTAAGGACGTCATTAATCACCATGTTAATCACTGAAAGCCACTGAATGTGCGTAAAGAGTGAGTTCGCTCAAACAATGGGCGACACTTTTATTTAACTTTTGTGGTGTAAAAATCACGCATGACAGCTAATGTGAAGAGTACGGTGTCCGAGTGTATATGTGCAAAATCTTTCACATGCTGGGAGAAGCGTTGTGACTCCTTCAGGCTCAGCTGACTGCAGGTTTCCCAACCTTATAAACCAGCGGTCCCCAGCCTTTTTTGCGCCACGGACCGGTTTATGTCCAGCAATATTTTCACGGACCGACCTTTAAGGTGGCGCGGATAAATACAACAAAATAAAACCAGTACCGCTACCAAAAAAAAGAGTTAACGATAAAAACACCCGAGGCTCAACTCTCACGGTCCGGTCCAAACGACTCACAGAGCGGTACCGTGCGTTTATATACAGTACATTCATATGCAGTGATGCACATAGGCCGGTGTATTTTCTCCTAAGCATGCGCAGCACACAGCAGCATTTTCAGTTTGGCTGAACAGAGTCAAATTTAATCTGTTTCGACTCAAAGTGAAAGGTGTGTTTTCAGTCAGAGCGAGGAGCTAAGGTGGGCTTGTCTGAGACGGTGAAATGTCAGAGGAGCCGAAAAGAGTCGGGACGTTCCCTTTGAAGATCTCTTTTAGCCACCTTTGGTGTTTAACTCGCCTTTGCTAAGCCCCTAACATTTCTTTTCTAGATCTTTTCTGCTTATCAAGTCTGAATCAGAGCACAGCAAACTACACCATGTCCTGTTTGTCAGATAGCAAAGCCTTTGTTCCTCTGGCTTTGAGATTAATTGGACTTTGTGGACTCCCGGAGTCAAGATGCTACATTATTGATGCTGTCTCTCTTTTCTTTGTATACAGGCTGTATACGAACAAACTGCCTCCCCTCTGACACAGGCGCCGAGACTCTGTGTGTTTGTGCGTGCGAGCGCATCGCGCGGCGATTTCTCAGTTCGCTCACGTTCCCACACTGTTTTCTTTTAGACTTTTAGGATCTGTGTAAAAGCTTTGGAGTTAACATACATGCACAAACTACACTTGTGATTTAATAAAGAAGATCTCTACCCCGTGTCCCGAAATTTGGGGAATATCGCTCTGCTCGTCGTTCTGAAGGAAAGATCTTCCCGGAGAGAGCTGAGGCGCTCTGTAGTTCACAGACCCATATGCCTCGACAGAAGGAGGGGTGTGGATGCTCGGTGAGAGTCTCGCTGGGTTGTAAATGAAACAAAACTCGAAAATGATAATGAGTCGAAAAGCAATCGGCTGATTATACGGGCAGATCGTCGGTTTCGGCTCACGTTAAAGCTCCCCAGGTGCTTCTCGCTAGCTCGGAGTAACACAGGTGTCTGACAAAAGAACCCGAAATAGCAAATCGGTTTTTACCACCATCGGTGAGGCCAGGCTGGGTAGGCGGGTGTGCGGTCGGTCCTATTCGCTCAGGTTTGACTAAACGACACGTGTAAGCAGTTCAGATCATCCAGCCAGATGTGAAGCTGTGGATAGGTGTGGTTGAGGTGCAATCGCATGTTTAAAAGTGGTAAAGATTATTTTAGACACAGAAACCTTCTCCGTGCATAATCTCAGAAAGTTACAGTTTGCTCACAAAATTTGCAGCTTTGTATGCAAAGTGCCTGCACAGATATAAGCCAGCATGAGATGGAAGCATCCAGAACATGCAATAAAATGTTTCCATTTTAAATAAAGACTGCGCATTAAAGCATGAAGCCTGACCGACACATCATCGTCTGTCTGAAAGAATCTTCCTCGTTTTTACTGTTGGCTCATCCTCAGCATTTGCAATTTTGGAATTCAATTCAATTTTATTTACACAGCACCAAATCCCAACAACAGTCACCTCAAGGTGCTTTATATTGTAAGGTAGACCCTACAATAATACATACAACAATCATATGACCCCTATGAGCAGCACTTTGGCGACAGTGGGAAGGAAAAACTCCCTTTTAACAGGAAGAAACCTCCAGCAGAATCAGGCTCAGGGAGGGGCGGGGCCATCTGCTGTGATTGGTTGGTTTGAGAGAAGGAAGACAGGATAAAGGCATGCATTGAACCCTGTGATGTGGTAAAATCACGCCAAGTCCTTCAATCGATGTTTGTTATTGTTCTGCTGTACAGGAAAAGTTCACCATGTGAACAAACAACAGGCAATCATCAAACTTTACACTTTTTCCTCTGTAACCTGGAAGCTTTGTGGTTCAGTGTAATGAGTCTCTTAAAATAGCTAAAATGATTGTTGTGCTCCTCCTGTAACGGTGCAGATAAAAACATGTTCGTCCTTCCCCACTATGGCGAAATCTGTTCTCTGTGCGTCCTCCTTACATTAAATATAGGGGGCTAAATGCTTCTCGCTCACTCTCAAGCCAGTTAAAAAAGAACAACTGTCAGCATGAAAAATAAAACCAGTAAAGCAGCCAGGAACGGTTTTCTTTCTACCACAGCAAACCCAAAGCAAAGCCGCGGTGCAACCACGGAGGAGATGCGCATCACCTTCCTGCTGGCAAATGTAGCCAAGTAGAAATTTCTCACCAGCTTTGTTTTCGTGTAACCAGGTGGTGATGAATCGAACAACCTCCGCAAACGCACATCAGTGAACTGTCCCTGTAAAGATGGGAGAGTCCTGCAGCGGCGCTCGTAGTCGTGCACGGCAGCTCCGAGTTTGAACACTGAGCTCTGTGTACTCGGGAATTTTTGTTTTTCCTTAGTAGCCGTTAGCTTCTCAGTATGCTATCCAGCTTTGCACGCTGCAGTGTGGTCTGTAGCTGATTAAACCGCGAGTCACTTTCAACTCTTACAAGATAATATGCCGTAAAACTTTTAGTGATGTAAGTGGAACTGTATTCCCGTGATGTAATTTGGGCCACTGGTATCCTCTGCCAGTCCCTGAAAATGGGGTTATTCTCCAGCGTTGTTAAGTTGTTTTTATGTGGCGCGCTGTGCTCGTAGCCTGGAACAGACAAAGCACATTGTTTTACCTCTGAAGAATTTGGAGCATCGTTGAAATCTGTGTGAATTATGTTAATTATGAGAGAACGTGAACTGGAAAAGGACCGTGGGGCAGCGCGCGATTGGCCTGTAGTGGTTCTGTTGTCATCCTGCGTGTCTGTAGCTCACAGGCCGACAGACATGATGTAAGAAATGGTAATAATGCAATAATGTGTTCGTGTGGAGCACTGTTGGGTTTACTGGGACGTGTATCTGGTCCAGGGGAGATCATGTATGCATTGCCAGGGGAGCAGTTTCTAATTTTCCTTTTTTTGTTTTTTCCCCCAACTTCCACTCTTCCTCCTTCCTTCCTGTTTGGGTTTTAGCTCACTAATGAAGAAATCGTCTGAAATACTCGATGGTTAAAAGATGCAGCGTGTAACGATGCCACACATCATGTGCATGACACGAATCCTTCCATAAACAACAACAACTGGTGCCGTAAAAAAAACAGGATATCGCGTCTGTGCTGCTTCCTGCGGCTTCGTTGGTGCGAAAACAGATTGGTGCAAACAAAAATGAGTTTTGTTGTTTTTAAGCAAAAATGTTTTTCTGAACAGGGAGAGCCAATCACGTTCTGTGAAGAAAGCTTCGTGAGCCATCGTTCGAGCACCATGAAGAACTTCCTGTCCATGGCTGTCAACCTGCAGCTCTTCAAACAGGTACAAACCTGTGTGTGTGTGTGTGTGTGTGTGTGTGTGTGTGTGTGTGTGTGTGCGCGTGCGTGCGTGCGTGCGTGCGTGCTCTGTGCTGAAGTGGAAAGAATGTAACATCTTTATCTATATTTGCATTCTGTTCTATAAAAGAGGGCCGTTACTCGTCCTCAGATCAGCACCATCAGCTGTTGTATGCACACACTGAGCGACTGCTTACTTGGTCAGTTAATCTAACCTCTTCTATCAGGTTATTTTTGAGCATATTTCCATTGGTGAAAGTTTTTATTTTTATAGATAAAAGTTGCCTGGTAGCTCGTCTCGTGCTCAGCAAATTGTCAGCTGGATTTGCAGGAACGTAGAGGCGAGAGGCCTGGGATTATGTGAGGTTACTGACCTCCAGAAACAGTTTACAGTGGATATCTCTTAGTGCACATCTTAATGTTTCTCTGCTCGGTTTTATCTGGTGTAAAAAAAGAAAAAACGATATCATGTCCACGTGTCTATAAAATCAAAATATGGGACCAGAATTTTAATTTGCTCCTCAGAAAATCTAAAATCCGCCTCGTATAGGTTTTGTTAACTCCGCCGGGGTGGTGTGTGTGTTTACTTGCTGTGTGTTTGTGTGCCTGAGCGCGAGCAGGTATCCTTTATTCATGTGTGGTTTCCCTTAAAAACCACTCATGTATACTTAATATGTTTTTCCCCCCAAAATCCCTTCAGTAATACTAAACTTAGCAGAGACGAGTGGAAAGACACCTCTGGCACCGAAGAAAATTTCCTCTCGCCCCTCGGATTTTTCTTTGCGCTCTCTGACCCACGATACTAGTGCGATTTACCCCCGAGAGCGCAGCACAGCAGCCCTCAATCAACCTTTTGTTTCTCTGGACACTCTGTTTATAATTTTCCCAGGCAGAGCAGATAGCGAGCAGCGGTTCAAAGCATCCTCCCGGCTGGCTCACGCCTCAGCGGTAGCATTGGGAAACAGGCCCTTATCTCCTCCTCCTCTCCAGCGCAGGAGATGGGGCGAGCTTATCTCCTCCACTCCTCTCGCTACTAAAGTGAAAGAGGCCAGCGGTTCACCCGAGCGCTGCTCTGGCCGTGACCTACATCCACTCGGAATCACACAAACAAAACTCGACTGGCGTGGCCACACACGTGCACGCATTTGTTTTCTGTGGTCCTGGAGATGGTTGGATTTTTATTTTCCCAGCTCATTCTTACCCGACGACACTCTCATTATTTGTTTTAACGCAATACATCTTTATCGTCACGTCACCAGCTGACGACACAAAAGTGCGCGTTAGAAACTCGGACTGCTGCCTTTTATTAAACAAATGGATCAGCATCCACAGATGTGCAGGGATTAGAGTCTTTCTTTAATTATTCTGCTTCCTGTTTGTTTTCCCTTTTCTCCGGCCGAGGTGAGCACTTTGTGCTTTATTCCCGGCGGGATCGTTGACAGAGGGAACCACGGGCCAATCATAGCTTCCGTTTTTAGGCTTTGTCGGTGTAAACAAACAGTCTCAACGCTCAAACGTAACGAAGCTACACAACAACCCAAATGGGCGGTTTTAACACCGTCAACATTACGCCGGCAGTAAAATTTAAACCACATTGTTGGACTTGACAGACCATATTACACACGTGCGTAATGTTGAGGTGTTACCTTAGTTTGAGGTGTTACCGTTTCAGCAGGAAATTGCTTTTCTGCAGGTACTTTGTGTTTTTGGAGTGTTTTAATTCACTGCATAGCAGCTCTTTGGTTCTGCAATCAGCCAAGTCAAATAATCAGAGTTATTCATGCAAACTCAGGAGTTTGTCATTATAATTATGGAGCTAAAGACCCTGTAGTGTCACATGACGTTTAAGGCTAATAGTTGCGTTTAATGCCCTTATTATAACAACTGGACTACCTCCTATTACTAAAAACCTACTGTTGTTCTGGTTCTTAAGTGAACCGACCCTAAAATAAGTAGACACAAAAGTTAGACCCCCCCCTCTAAAATGTCACATTTTCACCTTCTTGCAAACTCGCAGTTTCCTGCAGTGTTTCCTCTCTGCTCGGTCCACCAGCTCATCTCTGCTCCGAGCAGCAAGTGGGAGAAATCATCCAAAAGAATGCGGGGGGGGTCTGTCAACGTTAACCTGCTTCCTATCAACCATCCTCAGCTCCTACACGTACAGCAGAGACTGAGTCAATGAACTCTTTCTCCTATTGACAAAACGAAGCCATGTGCTGTTTCACTGGGACTTGGACTCCAGTGATTTATTATGCATCAGTCTTGGCGGATAAGAACAAGATTGTCGAGGAATGGTGTGTAATAAATTAATCCGTTGTGTGCGGTCGCAGTCTCGCAGTGCAGAAAGCACACTTTGTGTATCACAGCTGCTGCAGGAAACTGGAAAGTAAATATTATTTTAGCGGCAACAGGAAAAAATGCAAAATGCAGCTTTTTCATATTTCTAGTATTTGCATGCGTCCTTTTTTCATGTCTATAAGCATGCTTGATATGTACTCCAAGAGAGCACGAGGGAAACAAAGAGACATTTAGAGTCGAAGCGCTGCAGCAGCACTATCATCTGTTCTTCATACTTTCACTTGTCTGTCTTCACATATTTAGTTTGGCTTGGATTTGTTTTTAAATCAGCAGCAACATTTGTTTGAGTCTTGAACAAGTAAATGACTCGATTTCCAAATGTTGGCGAAATCAGAATTCTGAGTAACCGTGAAAGCGTCATTAAAGCTGGCCCTCGTTCGGTCCCGTCGTGGTTCTTTCCTCAGAGTTTCCTCTTTTGAAGAATCCATTACTGTCTCGCTATTTAAAAATATCCTACGTGACCTCGCCATGAGGCCAACAACGGTGCTGGTGCCAAAGATGCTCATGTGAGTAGGGACTCGACTTCTTTTGTCCTAAAGCAGCAAAGCTGTTGCTTACAAAGGTTAGCTTTAGCTTCAGCTTTACCAACAAAACTAAACTAAAAACAAAAATTACCAACAGGCCAAGAGGTACTTTAGCACAGCGGTCGCCAACCTTTTTTGTGCCGTGGACCGGCCTTTAAGGTGTCGTGGATAAATACAACAAAATAAAATCAGTACTGGTACCAAAGAAAAGATTTATTCGTAGCAAACGGGAAAAGACCCAGGAAAACTGAGTTAACGATAAAAACAATAAAAAAAATAACAATAAAAACCCTGAAAACCATCAATTTCACACCCGAGCCTCAACTCTCGCTGCCCGCTACCAAACGACTCATGGATGGGAACCGGGCCGGGGGTTGGGGACCGCTGTTCTAGCAAGTAGTAATACAGTATGATGTCATGGGAAGCAGTACATCAAAAGAACGACCCATTTATGCTGCCTGGGAAAATGTCTTTGTTTCATTCCTTTTCCTCACTTAGCTTACCAGCGAATTGTGTTGTGCAGTTGGGCGAGTGTGTGAGGCCCGCCTGGGTCGGACGAGAGCATGAAATATCCTTGATCTTAACATGCAGGGCAGGTGAACACGCACAGACAGGCTTACCTACCAGCCAAACGCAGGTTATAAAATGTTAGTTTGACGGCTGCAGAAATTAGAGATGGACCGATCCGATATCACGTATTGGTATCGGTCCGATACTGACGTAAATTACTGGATCGGATATCGGAGAGAAATAAAAATGTAATCCGATCTATTAAACATCAAAGAAGCACCTCACAGAACTTGCGACATGGCGTAACTCGGCTCATAACCGTAGCACATCGGAGCAGTGTGGTCACGTGATAGAGCAGCTGTGTGTGTTTGTAGCTTCGCTACCAAACCGACATCTCATCCCCGAGAGAAGTAAAGCAAGTGTGCAAGTTCATCTCTGAATGTTTGTAAAGCATTCCCACGTTAAGCTTAACAACCGATATATGGAGCGACTGCCTCCCCCTCCCTCTCCTGCTGCTGCTTCAATAATGAAACTGATCAATGATCAGCTGATCGGCTTTTCTGTCGGGAGTCCGTCTCTCTGGTTTGTTTTTGGTCCACTTTGCACCAGAAAGAGGAAACCAGCGGCTGAACAACAGCAGCACGTTTAAGCTTGATAAGCTGTTGTTAGAATTTATTTAATATTACTTTCTACACCAGGATCTTTTTCTACGTAGCTGACGGCTGTAACTGTGCAGGGGCGGATCTAGCAAAGTTTAGCCAGGGGGGCCGATAGGGCATGAACAGGGAAAAGGGGGCACAAAGACACACTTTTCTTTCTTATTCTCATTTAAAATGTCGAGCTTTTAATAAATAATTATCTGAATCTTACAACCAAAGTTTTAATCTGATGTAAAATGTATAGAAGTCCATTACTGTATATAGTAACTGTTAAGTCTAATATACCCTAGTAAGCTATAGTACTTCTTCCATCTGTGCAGTTATGTAGAAGAAAGATGTTGAATCTATTTAATTATTCTTGAAAAATAATTTATTTCTGAGCACTTTTTTTTCCAACCTGCATCAAATTAAAGTTGATTACGTCGATTAAGCGTCATGAGGTGGAGCGTGGCGGGTGGTTCCCTATTTTTATTTTTTTATTTTTTTTGCTGGGAGTTTTAGAGCCCTATTGATTAGGTTGCTTACTCTTTAAAATACCAGAATAGGGAGGATGGAGCAGGTTTAAGTTTATTAGATTGATCAGTTTTGCTGAACTATGAAATATTTTGTTGTATTTTTTGCATACAGGTGTAACAGAGTAGCTTTAGTGTTTTTTTGTTTTTTTTAACTTGAGTATGAACTTATACAAAAAGCAGCAAGATATTAAAAAAACAGTTTTATTGATTAAAAAACACATTATATCGGATTCATATCGGTATCGGCAGATATCCAAATTCATGATATCGGTATCGGGCATAAAAAAGTGGTATCGTGCCATCTCTAGCAGAAGTCGCTCAGTTCAAACAACGTTCAAACGTTTTATTAGACCAGATTATGGAGGCAGATGGTGAAGCCACATCATCGTCTACAGTCCTCCCTTTATTCTTGATCGCTGTATTATAACATGTTTCCTGCGTACAGTAGTGGTCGTACAGGCTACTTGGGCGTAAGTCCTGGATCTTCAGGAGAGAACGCAGCATCCTATTCTATTAGTAAAGGACCTCCTTTACTCTTCGCCCAACACCTCCATGCAAAGAGAGCGGTGAGGAGAAGCACAGTGTTGATGAGGTACTGAAACTCTACTTTCCAAAGAAGCCTCAGCTCTCGCCTGCTTTAGTCCCAGTGATGCACACAGGTGGGGATGTCCTGGGCTCTGCCTCCTCCCCTGTTTGTCCAGAGGTCCCAGAAACCTGTAGTCCAAGGACCCAAAGCCAGACCACAGATGGCAGGATAGTTCTGGATCAGGTGGCCAGTTATTTGTCATGGCTTATAGTAGCAGAAGCTAGCTCCCCCCCACCACCACCATCAGGTTGTATAAGTTGGCACAGCACCCGTCCTGGTGTCGAGCTCCTTTAATGGGCGGTTCCAAGAGTGAGACATGCTAATCAGAGAACCTTGGTTATATCTGTAACCTTAACCATCCCCCACCACCCTTATTTAAGGCGGTATGAAAAGGGTCTGTTGTGTCTTCGTTCTTGTGTTTATGGACATGCTCATGCGCTTGAACACCAGAATGACTGTTTTTTGTTTTTAATTTATTTATTTGAAGTGCTGGTTTGTATGTGTGCGAGAGTGTATTGATCACAGGCTGCCATTGATGAGTAATGTCTAATTAAGGCCCACAATGAGGCAGGTAATATGGCTGGGGGTGGGGTGGGGAGTGTAAGCGGAGGCTCTGGCTGGGTGATGATTTGGGTTGATTATCTGCGCTAATTGGGCCAGCCATGAAGCAGAGCACCGGTTGGAGGCGGCGCTCTCACCTCTCATTAAAATGATCTAATGATGAGTTTCCAGCTCTTCTGACCGTGGGCACGGGTCGACGTGTCGGCCGCTAGTTAGCAGGCTGTCCCTGAAGACATGCACCCAAGAACAGCCTCTGCTGCTGTTATACTTTGGCCACACTTTCAGGGGTGGAAACGGGACCGCTTGGAAATCAAATGGCAGCATGTTGCCTCTGTGCTCGTATGTTATTAAAATCCTTAAACATTGTTTGAAAGGTAGTAGGTGTTGATCACTAATTAATGGTAATAATTAGTGAAAATTCCAGCTTTAAATGCAGATGCAGATATATATGTTTGCATATCATTATATGCATTTATTTATTTAAATAAGCACAATGGCACATTGTTACTTTTCCCTCCAACCGCCACACAACAAGTTTAAAATGTAAACATCTAAGTTTGAGATAAGAAAATCAAATCTGTGCAAAGTTGTCTTTTCTGCATTTTCACACAGTTTTAACGACTCTTAGCAGACTTGTTAAAACTGTGTGTGTGTGTGTGTGTGTGTGTGTGTGTGTGTGTGTGTGTGTATTTTGTTCCTTTTTGTTAACATCCACAGACTTGCCAAGTTTAACCCGATGATGTCACAATAGAGGTTCGATCATAAAATAAGCTTTGGGACTAGAAGCTAACGCCAACCTGTGGTCAGTTTGGTTGGATGAAGTTAACAGAACACCGTGTGTGTGTGTGTGTGTGTGTGAGTGTGAGTCATCAATGTTCCTATAATGATTTTCTTCATGTTCAATATTTTAGAAATGTAATTTGTAGTTTCTTTCCCCTAAAAAACCCCAAACACGGAGCCATAAAACATTGAACTAATAAGAATCTGCACTGCTTGGCACACCACAAATCTTATGTTAGGCCAAAATATTAAGGAACAAAGCCTTTGATGTCTTTGTAGCTGTTACACGTATAATTCAGTTTCCCGTCTCATCTCTGCTTTTTTAAGTTGCAGCCTCAGTCTGGGCGACTCCGTTTACTTTCATGCTTTTTAAAGAATGCTGTTTGTTTATTCTGTTCATCTTAAATGTTTACTTTGTGTTTGCAAACGTTTGTGTTGCGCTTGTGGTTGCGTAACATATTTACGCGCGCCTGCGACTGCGCTCGTGAAACGTGTCGCTGTCTAGCTGTTAAGTCCATATTTACGAGTGCGAGTTTTTCTGCTCGCCACGTTACAAAGGGAGGAAATGAAACTTCCTCGTGTCTCAGACAGAGTGTAGCATGTCGTCTGCTGCTCTAATCCCTCACCTGCTCCGCATTACCAAATCCCTATTACCTGCAGCCCAACTAATCTTGGGATGTAGTTTCCGTCAGGTAGGATTAATAACACCCCTCTGTGGCTGCTGGAGTGTTTGTATCTGTGTGAGTGTGTTCACATCCCCTCACCCCCTCCCCCGGCTCCCTTCTTTAATAAGCATGTTTAAATTTATGGTTGCAGTTCATCGACGGACGGCTGGCCAAATTGAACGCAGGCCGTGGCTTCACTGACGTGTTTGAAGAAGAGATCACAGAGGGGGGCTTCTGTGGAAGTGAGTACTGCTGGACTTGTCTGTCAATTAGCTGCGTTATTTTTATTTGCCATATTTTAATGCAACACACAGGAAGTGTCAGCGAACAGAACGAGGTGAGGCCGCTAAACTGAAAATAATTAGAAGCCTTTTAAAAAAAACTGAAATGCTGATAAATTATGTTCACTCAGTGTTTGAGGCCTGCTGTAAGATATCGCAGCTGCAACCATGTCGATGTTAATGCACTGATTATTATATAAGTGACACTGATGTCATGACTTGCAGTTGCTCTTTGCTGTTCTCAGGTTTAAAGTTTCACACGCATCCTGAGTGTTGTTTGTTCTCGGGCCGATAATAAAACGCACGTGTGAACCTAGCAGAGTGCAAACCAAAGAGCTTATTGTTTCCTGTTAAAACAAAGCCTCGCAGGACAAATTTGATCATATAATCGCAGCAACACAGATTTTAGACGGTAAAGAAAAGAAGCGGTGCCATCCAGATGTTGCTGCCGTCGTGCTTTTAAGCTTTTCAGTGTGAACTCTGACCCCGACCACACTGTGGTCTGATAGGAGATTCTGAGAACTATAGAAAATCTCCATAGACTTGACAAAGGCATTTGACTCTATAGATCAGGATATATTAATAAGAAACCTGGAACATTACGGTGTCAGAGGGGTCGCTCTAGATTGAGTCCAGAGTTATTTAACTGACAGGAAGCAGTTTGTGAAATTAAATGCTCCCTATGTGCACATTGCTTGTGATGTACCCCAAGGGTCAGTTTGGGCCCCAAATTCTTCAACTCAACACTAAACAAGGCAAAGCAGGTATTAGACAGAACATCCCTTCATGTTCTACTGTTCACTGGTTTCACCTTACTTAAGCTACTGTGCAGAGGTCTGGGGCCACAACTGTAAAACTACATTACATTCACTTTGTACTCTTCAAAAAACGCAGTTTGAATCATCCACGCTGCAGGTTACAGGTTACTGCAGTCTGAAATATTGAAATGTGCCGATCTAGTGAAATTCCAAACAGCACAAATTCTATTCAAAGCAAAAAATAAGGAACTGCCAGGAAATATTCAGAGTATGTTTGTTCTTAAAGAAGTTATAATTGAAGGGGTTTTTGTAAGTGAAGGTCCGTACTGCAAGAAAAAGCTTCAGTGTTTGTGTGCATGGAGTGAAGCTGAAGCAACGTCCAACAGAAAACGGTTCAAAAAGAGTTAAAAATATGATCTTCTTGAACTATAAAGACATGAAAATGTTGAAATTAAGTGAAAGTCTCTAGAAAATGTCATGATGTGATATTAACTTTATTTTGTGTAGTATTTTTTTCTCTTTGCTAAATGTTGCTGTTTATTGTTTGCATGATCAAAGTAACAAACAAAACAGTCGATTATTTTACATAACGATGTTTCACTGTGGCTGCATTTCCAGCAGCCAGTATGGGGCTTCTTTTGAACCCTGAACGATTAATCACATGTCCTGTTTTATACGTCCTGTCAGGTAATTCTCGGTCTTACCAGCAGTGGATGCACACCGTAAAGGTATTTACCGTACATGCTGTATCTACATCTATACCTTTCCCAGTGCTTTTATTTTTATATATATTATTCCCGAGTTATACTTAATTGAAAGCATGACAGGCGCGACTTGGCGTTTGAAGCCTCGCCGTTGCCTTTGGAATGAAGGCGCCGCCTGAACGCGCAGATCGAGCTCGAGTGCAGTTGGGTGCGTGTGAAGCGGCGCGTGCAGCAGGACAGCGGAGACGGACGGGGAGGGAGACGGAAGCGATTTGACGTGACAAGACGTCCTCCGACATGACGTGTTGATCTGGCAGCAAACACGGGCGTTACTCCGCTGAACCACGCCGAGAACACGCGTCTCTCCCGCCTTCATCTCTCTCTGGCCATTTCCTCCTCTTCTCTTATCCGTCTGTCTCGCTCTCTCATTTCTGTCACAGCCCCCCCCACCCCCACCCCACCTCACCACAACCTTGGCCTCTCCCTCTCTCACTCACCCCCCCAAAGCCGTCAGCTAAGGCTGAATTAGTCCTCTAGAGTGCTCTTCAAAGGTTTGTTAAAGTTCATATTTCCTGACTGACAGGGATCTATAAGAGGGGCCTTCACCTCGGCTCCTCTTCTCCTCTCCCTCTGCCAACTTCTGAAACGCTGCCTGCCATTTACTCTGTTTAGCCGTTTAGCCGGCGCTTTGTGCTTACACTAAAGACCCAGCAGAGAGAAAAGAGTTGAGACGCCAAAGGAAAAAAGCAGCAAATCGGAGAGACAAAGAAGAAAGGCGGCGAGAGATGCTGGGTGCCATAATGTCAGTGTGCAGAACTCAAAGTACGAATCAATCACATACCATCCTTTCTATCGCTGTTTTAGGCTGCTTCTAAATAAAACCACGTCGTCTATCGCTGCTCGCTGATACTGTTTGGTGTTTATGCGTCGCTGTTAGCAGCTGTGTTGTTTTGTAGATTGTAGCTAAGGTGTGCGCTGTAAGTCGTGCTGCGGCCAACGTGTGGCGAGTGACATAGGAGCCGATCAATCGGTGCGATCGCCCGGTGTGGTTTAACGTGAGCCGGAACTCATTTGTCGCCAGACTGATTGCAGTGAAAGTCGATAAAGCCGCATCTCTGCGGCTGTAGCAGTAATTGATTCAAATGTTCTTTTGAATGTTTGTGCGTTTGCCCCAAGCGCCCGTCCCTGACTGACTGTTTCCGTGTGTTACAGAGAGGAGGAGCGCTCTTCAACACAGCCGTGTCAAAGGTAAAGTGTTGCTTTGCATTCGTGCACAACAAGGATTCAAACCTGGAAGAAAAAGAGGTTTTAAAGATGTTTTTAAAGGTTTTCAAATGAACTTTTTCAAACTTGGCCGACGAGTCGCCAACAATCAGGAGAATTGTTCACAGCTAGTAGATATTAGATGAGCGTGTTGTTATGTGGCGTACGGTAGGGTGGCCGGGGTGCCCCGCCTGGATGTGCGAGGCTCTCTCATCCCGCCTCTTGTCTGCATGTTTTTTTGCCACGGGGATCAAAGTATTTCTTGATGTTACATGAAACCAGAACAGAATGTTAATGCAACATGTTTTGTGTGTAATCTGTGTCTTACTGTGTGTGTGTTTCCCTCCTAGGCCAAGGTTCATGCTAAGAAGGGTATCCGGGACTTTAGGGGCATACTGAAAGCAAGGGTGAGCTGCACCGGACCTTCGCACGCTGTCGGGGGCGTGCAAACACACCCGCGCACACATCATTTTGTTGGGAGGCCCTCGGATGGATACATGCCTCCCTCATAGAAACAGACAGGAAAGCTGCTTTACATGGAGTGTGTGATTCTGACGTAGGGGCCTTTTAATGACTGTTGAAGCCTGCTTAGCGCTTTGTTCAGGGCTGTACATTTTTAACCAGCGCCCCTCTGGCTATGGCCTGTCATGTCATCCGAGCCGCAGCCCCTTCTTTCTCTCTTTATTGTCTGCATATTTCATCAGCGAGCCTGTGATTTCCTCAAAGCTAATGTAACGAGGTGTATGTTTCCATAAGCCTGATGGATTTGATAAGGCAATAGCAGTTTGATCTGTCAGTGGGAAACCGAGAGGCTCAGGGTGCTGATGATGAGCAGGAGGGGAGGGCGCGGCGGCGGCAAACAGAGGTGCGGAAAGTGTTTGATTCTCCGCTTAAACACGTTTCCTTTTTAGAGAAATTAATTTATGATGCGATTCAAACTGCACCGGATTTCTTTTGCTGCCAGCTGCACGACCCCAAGCGGGGGCCCTAAAACCACGAGCATGTCGATGCGTCAGAGGTGGTTACCGTGGTTGTTGTTGTCGTAACTCAGAGGGAAATGTTTCAAGCGAAAGGCATCCATCTGTCTCGTGCTGAAAAATGTCTCGTAGAAGTGAAAAGTTTGTTTTTGGCTCTGAGACTGAAGAACAACCAGACTTTCATCAGTTTTAATAGCAGTTACGTGTATTTGCTCGTGATTCTTTTTTCTCCGACTAATTTGGTGCATTGAGTATTTTCTGCATCACAAAGCGTCCACGTATAGTTGAAACTGTGTCACGCAGAGGAAACCAGGTAAAGCCACGTGGATTTGTCGAAAACCAGCCAGAGACTGATCGTTTAACCTTTAACGTAACGTTACTGTGAGGCGGCATCAGACGGCTTCGTTGCATTCATTGCTCTTTTGTAGGGACGTCGATATTTACGCCTGTTTTGTAACCGAAATTCATCTTCTTTGTCAGGACGATGAAGAGGAGGGGATCGTGGTCTATCCAGGATCTCCAACCAGTACCAAGAGCCTGTCTCCAAGGAGACTGCAGAAGATGAGACGGGTATGACACACACACACATCAGTAAATGAGTTAACTACATTTACACTGACTGATTACAGCAGAGCTCACTTTCACTTGACCAGAATGGATTCAGTGTTTTTCCTCTGAACTCTTTTCAGTCCACTCCCTCCCCCCCACATCTCTCTGACTCCCCTCCCTCCCTCGTTCTCCCCCAGCTCTCTGTCTCTCTTGTAGCATCTCTCAGAAGTACAGTAGTTTGTCAGGGTGCCAAATGTAACGATAAGCATTTTTTCCTCGTTCAATGCGCTCGTGTTGTACATTCAGTGTTTTCCTCTGAACAGCACGGACAGTCGAATCAGCTCATCTGCTGGTCAGCGTTTCCTCTGAAGAATTTGCTTGTGCACCATAAGTGCTAGCACTTTATTTTTGTTCTTTGTTGTGTGCAGAGCGTGCACACGCACAAAACACACATTCATCAATAAATATGCGAGGAGAAAATACTCTGTAGTTTAACTATTAGACGCTGCAGCGCGGTGTAAATGAAAATGTGTAGATTTAGCATCGCGCCGTTGGAGTCGCACACATCTGTGCTAAACAAATGCACACAGCCTCGAGGATGCTGCTTCTGCTCCTGCCTCGCGTCTGTGCTCGGCTGGTCCAGGCTGGAGCTTTTCCACCTCTTATTGCTAAATGAATATATGGACTCCCAGTTCCCAGCTTTAAAGACGCACACACACACAAACACGCCTGCGTGCACATTCTGACATTTTGGTCACAGTCGTGTAAGAGTGTGATTAGGAGAGGTTGTGCTGTCTCTAATTAGTGTTGTATTTCCTGTGTGTGTGATGAGGCTGGAAAGTCTTAGCGCAGAGGAAGGTGTGACGGCCGGGGAGAAGAGAGGAACGGCAATTAGGGCTTTTCTAAAGGCCTCCTCGGACACCTCCCGCCCCCCAGCCGGCATGCGCGTGCACCCCCACAAACATGCACGCACACACTTTTTTTATTCAGGATATACAGCCCCGCTCGTACCGCCGAGGCCCGCTCATTGCCACAGTAACGGGTCCCTGGAGACCGCTGGAGGAGGGACACGCAGGACACAGGACGGCGTGTCCCACAGCGCCGCTTTGTGTGTTTGTGTTTAGATGTAGTCCATCAGTTTCTCTTCCCGATGATGCTCCCGTTCTTTGCTCTCATAATATTGATTTTCTCTATTTGCATATTAACCAATTCACACAAATCAAAAGCACTTGCAAACACTACTTGGTTTAATTGATGAAATGGATATTAATTAATATTCATGCACATAAATCCTCGGCTGCAGGTACAGGCCTCAATATTTTATTGTATTTTGAACAAATAGTCTGCAGTTTTTTCTCTACATCAGTAATTTCTATACTTTGAACCGCTTAGTGCAGCACATTTACATTTGATCTGAAGACGAGCGTCACCGTTGTTCTCGCGCTCGCCGTGTCTCACTCGTCTCTTTTTTAAATTATTTTCTTCAGCTTTCTATAAAATGTTCGTGCTGTTGTTTTGCCCACAAACGTCTTGACCAGGTGTTCCTCGCACGAGAAATTGATCTCAGTGGGACTAACCCAGTTAAATAAAGGTTAAGTAAAGTGGAAAAGAAGCACCTTGATCCGCCTCCCTCGCTCGCGCCCGCACGTTTGGCCCGCGCTCATCGTTAAAAGTTTTTTAATCTTTAGGGGTTTTTTGTCGTGTCTCTAACCACACAGCAAACATTTGTCTCAACAGTGCAAAAAAATCCTTGTAAATATTTGTGCACTTTTAAGATCAATGAGGGTAAAACGATGAATAAAAATAGCTTTCAGTGCAAGGCGATAAAAACCTACAGTGAAAATGTAGAAAGTAACACCGTCATGAATGTGTGTGTTCATGCAGACTTATTTTAAGTGTACTTATTAAACTGGCAAAGACTTTTGCTTTAAAAACAATCCAGTAAACACATCATGAAACATGAGCGTCTGTTTTTTATTATTTTGAGAGATTTTCTGCACCTTTTCCTTAATTTCTGCACTTAATTGACCAACAAGTGGAGTCAGTGCGTCGCTGAGCCAGGAGAGAATACACTGCTGTTACACGTCTAATAAAGGTAATATTACCAGCTAATTTGTTATTAAAGCATTTTGTGCTGCGTGCACTAAACCCATCAGCGACGCCTCCACCGTACGTTTAACCGAGTGACCGTCGGAGCGCCGTCCACCTGAAACACGTCAGCTGCAGAGACGCTGCAAACACCAACGTGGAAGAAAAATGTTGCTTTTTTTAAACAAATCTTTTTCTTTGCACACATTTCTGTGTGTCCTTGAAATGAAACGAATGATCCCGCAGAAGCTCCTTTAATTAATCATAGCGAAATAATCATAGTTACCAAATTCCTTTTCTATTTGATCAGCCAACACATGTACCAGAGAGGAAGTGCTGCTGTCATATGCATTCATATTTCAGCTGCTTCCGCCAATGTGGGTGATTTGTAGTGTTTGGTGAGCGTGTTGATTAAGAATGTGGGAGTAATCCTTTCGTTTGACAGGAACGAGGCTGAACGGGGCAACAAACAGCCATTGTTCTGGCTCCTGTATGGTTTCCTGTGAGCACCAGTTTCTGCTCAAGATTTAGCTTAGAGTGTGTGTGTGTGTGTGTGTGTGTGTGTGCGTGCGTGCGTGCTTCATGTGGCACTGTGCTCCAAACATCTGTGAATAGAAACTATGTCTGTACCTCATCCCTTTAGTATGTGAGGCTGTATCTGAGTGCTGTGCACAAACATGCATTTATCAGTTCGCCTCAGGTTGGAGGCAACTGAATGACAGCTGTTAGGCGTGCAGAGGAGAGCAGAGGTCGGGACAGCGTTATGGGCAATCACAGCCAGCAGGCTTGTGGCCGGGCTCAGCCCCCGGGCTGTGGACTCTTCACCTGGTGAAGCAGGAGAAGTGCCAGCTCAGAGTTGAAGGGAAACAGGAAGCTAGCACAGATGTAAAACAGGAACAAAGTCTGCAGGATACTTGAGTGTGTGCATGTGTGCGTGCGACGATGAAAGGCTGTCATTTGTCTCCAAGATCAAACGTGTTTTTACTGATATGTGTTTTAAAGACATTATTACCTTTATGTTCTGTGTAAATGAAGATGCTTTAACGGGGACAGCACACAGACCCGTCTGGGTAAAGTGGTTGGATCTGAAAGTGTCACAGCTCAATAATCTAAATTTTAAATGTGACTCTGAGTGGAGAATAGGTTTGTTATACTCATCATAAGATTAACGCTGCGCATTAGTAGCAGCAGTTTGGATGTGTTAGCGTACAGTTGCTCTGTGTGCTTCCCTGGTATCTGCATGCATGTGCAGTCTCCTCTCCACTTAGTTTCTAAGGTCTTCAGAGACCCGCTGGCTTCCTGGCTGAAACCAAAGTGCCATCTCCTGGAAGCTTCAAAGTACTGCATCGCACCCACTGAAGGACACCTGGTGATTTTTCTTTTTTTAACCTGAGGTGTTCAGTTTGACAGAATGAGCATAATGCACATTTCGTCTTCTTTTATACGGCTCCTGGTTTGAGTGAAAAGGAAGCTTTCAGCAACAGCCAGTTGGACAGAGGAGCAGTGGATCGCTCCTCAAACGCCGCTTTTTTTCTCCTCTCCCTTTTTCGAGTGAGCGGCTCTTAAACAGGCAGACACTTGGCCGTACTTCTGCAAAGGCTTTGCTTCTCCCCGAGGTTTGTTTGCATTTACTGGAATCTCTTTACATACACTGCCAAGCTGTGAGATTAGTGCCCGCTCTGAAATACCATATGAAATGTATAATGTTCAACCAGCTATTAAAGCCCACTAGCGTTTGGCCCTGTCACAGAGAGTTGTTCTGTATAACTGGTCATGCAGGGAAGGAAAGCGGAGGAGAGACCAACTTTGTCCAAACACAGCTTGTCAGAAGCACGGTGGCGACCTTTTCCCCGACTGAAGAAATGAATCGAATCTGAGTTTTTCTTCTTTACGTGTCTTTGCTCGATGTAATCTTAGCTTGTTTATAGCCGCCATGTTTACAATTACAGTTCAGTTCCAGTAGTAATGCATTAAAAAAAGTCCATAAAATCCACCGATCCTTGTTTTTAATTCGACAAACCCCCGAGAGTTTTTTAAAATAACCTGTTTTTATTATTTTCGCGACTCCTGCTTGTCGTGGTGAGGAGGAAGGAACGGAGAGCCCGACAGACGGAAACGGTGACATCTGTCACTGACAGCCGAGTGATGGAGGGAAGGAAATGAAAGACGGGAGGCGTGGAGCGAGAATCGCTTTTTCATTTTCGCCTTTCAGCTTCCCATTAGCCGACAGCGAGAAGCTAATGAAGGAGCGGTATGATAATGTGCTGTTCTCCTGCTCGGTGCTCTCCTCTGTCCTGTCAGGCCTGTGGCGATGTGGGACGGTGACAGAGCTGTCGCAGCTGTAACAGCAGACCTGTTTGCACTGGTTAGGAATATCTCATCGTGCATGTCTCTGTATTTATATTTTATTTGCTGTTGTTCACATCGACGTGCAGCCAATCTCATTTCTGAGCTCCGATTTTAACCGCTGCTCTTGGTTGTGACAGCTCCGCAGAGCCGGTAATCAAGTAACTACCAAATGCACACTTTGATTTATGACGGCGGTTAAATGAACTCAGTATGCTGGCCGTTACAGAAACGAAGAAGAAGAAGAAGAAGTGATAAAGCGACCCCTGCTCTTTTATTGTGAAACGCCTCGTTGTTGTAAATAGTTTGGTCTTTCCTGTTGCTCTGAGGGTCACAGTGAAGAGAGGGAATGACAAATTGATAAAGCCGTGAAGTGACGTCCCATCTATTTACTGCTCCCTGCGGTACTTCCTGTTGTGTAGACAGAGCTGTAACCGAGATCAGAGGGCCGGGCGTCGTGACCTGTGTCCGGTCGCTTTAATAAACACCTACACGCAGAGAGAGGAGCTGCGTTCATAAAGGATATAGAACATGCGTCTGTAGTGTTTAAGAAAGTATTTGTGTGTCCGAAGCCGACGCTCCGCGAGTGTCTCACAGGTGCATCTCTCGCTCTGCTGGCGTGCTTTGCTGGCTGGCGTGCCGGCCTGGCCCCAGATTTACTGCCCTGACACAGGAATCCATTAAAAGCTGTTTAGGGATCCCAGGCCTGAGCCCCTCTGAAATCTCTTTCATTATAGCTCCAAGCTACCATAGAAGGGGAGCGGCTCGGCCAATCAGCAGTGGCACCACATGTGTTTGTGTTTAGCCCGATGGCTGAGAGGCTTAAGTGGCTACTGCACACATCTCCTCGGCTGACTTTTATGGAGAAAATGGCACTTTAACTCTTTGTGTTTCTTTTTTTTTTTTTTTTGTAATAGTGTGCATGCGTGTGTGTGTGTGTGTGTGCACACGTGCGTGCACACAGGCCCTAAATGAGGCCAGCGCAGCCACACGTTACATTCCGCCTGTCTGGCTGGCACCGCGTCAGCTAATCAAGACCGGCTTGCTTCACCGTTCCAATACTGACCCCCTCCAAACTGCCCCCGCCCCTCAAACACACACTCGCACACCATTCCCATCATTCTTTGGGGCTTTGAGGAATCCTGCCTCACCTCTACATTTCCTTCCTTCCCGTTTTCACTCGTTTACCTTCCTCTCTCGCTCTTTGTTCTGGCGTTTGAGTCACGGTGCACGATCACAATCATCCTCAGAGTTCCTTCCCGACACTCTGATCACTTTTGAGGCTGAACAACATCTTTTTTTTCTGGGTGACGGCCTTTGATAACGCAGCTTACGTTAGTTTAAAGAGAAACGTGCAGAGAGGTGGAGCCTAAAAGTGGTATTAAAAAGCAGAGAAAACATCACTGTAACCCACTGCGGCGGTGCTGTAACTGCACCCACGGGCGCTTAAAGACAACACAGATATTGTTAAAGAAAGCTAAATGAGCAAAATGTAAAGAGTGTGAATTAGAAAGCGTGAGATGAGTTAACATCAGGGAACATGAACGCAGTGAGAGGAACATGTGCATCTTAGTGGAAGGCATGTTAATAAGTGGCCCGGGGCAGATTTGGGCTCCCACGGGGAGAGTCCTGCCCCTGCGCTGTAAAGCTTCTGTCTCTTCCCTAACCCGCCCATTAAACACGGTACACAGGTGGCTTATTAAACCACCGTGTCAGACGACCGCAGTGCGCTCAGATCATTCACCACGCTGCAGTGTCAAATGCACTGGTGCCATAATGCAAGTTATTGGTGTAGCTGGCCGTATCTTGACTCTCCGGCACCTTTTACTTCATGTTTAATGCTGAGTTTGATAAAACACTGCAGGGGATCTTAAAGATTTTTATCCCCAGACCCAAATTTGACAAATTTAGTCTCCACCCTGAGGACGCGGGCTCGTTAAAACAGGCTATTAGTCCCGTCTTATGGGGACCCACCAGACACGCACTCTTTTTTTCTTCTTCTTTCTGTCGAATCCCAAGTCGTACTTTTATGAAAAGCTCAGCAGAACGCCGTACTCTGTCTGGACTCGTGTTTATCAGCAGTCTTGTATTATTTACTGAGAAGCTGAGACACCCCCCCCAAACCCCTCGGGTCCATTTTTATTGTTTTATCTCGTTATTTTTTTCTTTCTAACTACATCCTCCTGCCTTTTTATTCTCATTAACAGCATAACTTCAGCAAGTCTCCCATGAGCATGGGCCCTCGAGAGCTGGGCTATGGGCTTGATGATGAGGAGCTGGACAATGCAAGCAAGTGAGTGAAGCCATTTTCAGTTTTGGATCGATATTTCAAGATATGACAACTTGGGGTGATGGATTCAAAAGTTGGTTATGTGCAGAAGTGCTTTTGTCCTCCTTTTTTCTTTCTCCCTCATGGCGACACTGCCCCCTAGTGGACACACTGGGCAGGAGCACGTTGATGGAATTGTGATGTCATTTGTATGATGTTGAGCAGCATATTGCATTTGACCCTCTCATAAAAACGTGGTTATCTTGTGAAAAATGATCTCTTGGACGCGCGTGCACACAGATGAAGGGGTAATCGGACGTTTCGCTCTTTTTCCTCCAAACGCAGGGTCTCCTCAGAGGACAGCGGCGACGTGCCGTCCTACAACGAGGACAGCGATGACTCGTACTCCCTCGATCTGGACATCGACTCCTCTCAGTCGGGCCAGATGAACCTTCTGGAAGAAATCCTGGATTCTCTGACGACCACGACGATGGACCAAGGAAGACTCAGTGCCGCCAAGAGTCTGGACTTCTTCTTGTCCGTGGATGATTTAGACTACAAAGCCCCGGTACGCAGGAAAATGTAGAGTAGGACGAGTCTCGTTTTACAGGAAATAGAAATGCTTTCTGCGTCTGCTTTCACCTTTTTATTTGCTAAGTTGTGAATAAATCCAACATATCTAAAGACGGCTTCATTCTGACTTGAGGTCAAAGGTCATCATATGCATTAGTCAATAAAGAATAACAGCGAGGGTGAACATGTGGTGACTCTCCTGCCTCTTGTTTGCCAGACCAAGCCCACGCCCTGCAGCGAGTCCAGACCTGCAGATGAGAGCAGCTGTAGTGGAGGCGGCGATCAAGGCGGGTGGAATACGGGTCAGGATGACACTGTGGTCCACGGGAAACACCTTCCACCGTCCCCACGCAGGCAGCCCACCAAGAGCAGCCTGAAGATGTCAAAAAAATCCGCAGCAGTCCCTGCGGCGCCCGCTGCTAGCCCACCAGCCCAGAGCGCCGACGTCTCAGTGCCGAATCCTCATCAGTCCGACCCCGACCCGCTGCCTACAGCGTGGAAACCGGGAGATTGTTTCTCTTACTCGCCAACGCTGTCCCATCGAGTCGCACCTCTGCGGTCGTCCCCCACTCTCGCACAAACCTACAGTTCCTCAGCATCCGCGTCTGACCCAAGCTGCTCTCCTGCACCGGGGGTGCGGGCGCGGACCATCTCGGACCCTCAAAGCGGCTCGGAGCCTCAGCAGGCCAAGAACCAGACTGCCTCGACCTACGTGCTCAGGAGGAAGGTCATGTCCAAGGAGACGACGAGGCAGTACCAGCAGAAGGCCCTCCAGAGGCGGGAGAGCAAAGAGGGCATGGGGAGCCCGTCGAGGACCAGCCATTCAGCCGTGCAGGTCCCCTGGGAGAAGGAGATGTCCAAAGAGGGGCTCCTCGGGCTCGGCCTGTGTTTGGGTCAGGGTAAAGGCTCGGGGGCCCCCGCGGCGCAGGATCAAGGTCTCCTGGAGGAGATCGACTCTACGTGTTGCCTCGGCGCGGTCCTCCACACCAGCCTGCAGCTCTCGCAAGTTAACAACAGTCACCACCAGGTGCAGGGCAAAGCTGCAGACGACTCCTGAGTCTGTAAAACGCAGCAGGTTTACTCTTCTTTTACGACTAGCAGCTATCTGCAACAAAACTATTCTTTTTCCCTTTGTTTTTAATCTCGACACTCGGCTCCGAGCATACGTCCAAACCTGCCAACACAAACAAAAAGCCACCGAGTGAGGAGCAGGAAGAGGACGTGGTGCGCCGCAGAGATCTCCCTCTGTGAGCCGTCTGCATATTTTAAACTCAAACCTGATTTATAGCGATTGGAAAAAAACAAATCAACTAAACGTCGTCGGCTCTTTCCTCTGGAATCGGATGCAAGTGCAGCGTCTCGTGAACTGTGATCCAAAACCACAGACCACAGCCGAACTGTTACCATCCTCGTTTAACCTGCTTCACCAGTTCATGACTTGTTTAAAAAAGTACAACTGCAAACAAAAGTTACTTCAGCAGACGGAGATTTTCAGTATTTCTTTCTAATGATCTTTAATAACGTTTTGTGTCGTCTAGTATTTTTCACATGTTCACCCCAAACGATGCACTAAACGCATTTTCGATAAAGTCGCGGCTGACGGAGGAGTTTGGAAAAGCCTCCGGAGCGTGTCAGGAGTAAGAAGGGACGCTGCGTCGCTCCAAACATTTCACATGATGAATTTGCACATGTGGATTAACAGCTGATGATTCCTACCAGGTACTAAAGTCTTTAGCAAAAAAGCAGGTGAGGCGGGCCTTTTGACTCGCCGTACGCTGCGTGACATGTCTGCCTTACACGGACATGTGATTTCTTTTTTAAACTCTGGTGTCTTAATCTACAGATGCCACAGCAGGTACTTTGTAATCAGAATCACTGTTGATTTAATAGAATAATGAATGATACATGATGTGCTTTAAGCTGCTGTCAGTCGCGTCCACAGTGATGTCCAAATCTCCTCAGGACACTTTGTTTTCTCCACACTGAAGAGACCCCAGTCAAAGGTCAAAGCCAGTATCCCTGCTCCAGGCTTCTCCCCCATCACGACTCTCACTTTGACCTTAAAATTACGGCCAGTTGTTGCCGATTTCATGACGTTTTATGCGGGTGAATAAAGGTGAACTTTCTAGGAGGTGCTCTATATTTTTACGATGAACAAATCCCCTGAAAAGACCAAAACTATCAGGCTTTGTGCGTCTCGCCACTATCACACTCCTGTGTTCAGTCTTTGGCTGGTTTTTGGTCTTTTCACAGTATTTGCTGACGTGTCTTTCTTCGCCTTTCTCACACGAGGGAATAACGGTCTGTGCGTGGGTCGGAGTCACGCTGCACTATAATGCAGCGGTTGATGATTGTACTGTAATGAAGCAATATAGTTCTCAGAGTAGCCACATGGATGTAATGTGCACAGAGTCTGAAGCATTCCTGTAACAGACTCTCCTGTGGAGAGAAACGCCGCGTCCAGCCCTCGCGGCTTCCCGTCATTCACCGCGTCACCGCAAACCCAGAGAGAAGCAGAGCGCTTTTCTTCTTCTTTTCGGGAATATTACATTTATGGTTCGTTGTTCTTATGATTTATGCCAGACGCCAGTCGGTGTGGCAGTTTAATAGCAGCCATTTCTCCACTTTCTGAGTGCTGCTCTGCGTTAACGATTTGCTCATAAAATCACTGGCGTGCTTCTAAAAGCCCAAGAATCGGTTAGCGAATCCAAAACGGAGGAAAAAACCAAAACAGACTCCAGAAGCGTTTGTGTGCTGCCCTCTGTGCTCTGTAAACATTAAGAAAATACTTCTGTACTATGCAAACATGCCAAATACTAAAGTTTCTTTGAGAGTGATTCGATTTCACTTGAGTATAAAGTCACGATTGGACTGCTTTCTGCCCCCGAACGAATAAACAACCACATTTAAAGAGAAAGCTGGTCCGTGTGCTGTGCCTTACGCAGGTACGCTGTAGGAAGCTGGGCTGTGCGTGTTTCTGACCACCGCCCGGACCTGAGAAACGAACCTGACACGAACTCGCGTTGTTTTGGTTGGTCGTTGGGTTTCGGCTGCGCTCAGCTGGTTCCACTCAGTGTTTTTAGGGTTTCTTTGCTGCGGTGGTCGCTGGGAATCTCCCCGCTCGTGTTTAAGAGAAGATCTCGGGGTTACTTTATCCTTTTGTAAATGAGGTACTTTTCCTTTGGTTGTTAGCGGATTCCTTATGTTGTGTGTGCTCTTTTTTTTAAAATAAAAAACTTGTGCTGAGCTTATTCTGTATTTAAAAAAAGAACAATTCTCAGAGGAGTTGATTTCATAATGAAAAAATTATTTTCAGCTGAATAGACGTATTTTTGCTGGCTTGAGTATATTTTACATGGATAATATATGATCGGTGTTAGAATTTGTTTTTACAAGATACATCTAATATTTGAATGTTTTAGATTTTATTTTTGGAGGAAAAAAGAGATATGGACAAATGTCCCATGTAGCCGTTCACATTCAGATGGACGTACTGACGCCTGCTCGTACACAGTAAACACGGCTGTGGCCGCGTGGACGCGCTGCTTGTGCTTTCTGTTGCTTTCATTTCGGTATTTCGCGCCTCCATCGTCATCAAACAGAATGGTGGACGCGAACATCCGGTCTCGTATGTTACGTCGCGTGTTGGAGTGAAATGTAACATTTCATGTAAAATGTAACAAACAAAACTAGCTACTGTAAATCTAACGGCGGAGGGGTGAGAGGGAATATTCGAGTGTCCAGCTGCTGTTGTGAAGATCATTTGAGAAGCTTTACACTAAAACAAAGAACCACGAGCGTGTCGGACTCTGTAAACGGGACTCGGGTTGTCCTGAAAGCGTGTATTTGCAGTGAGTGGGAGGTGGTGGATTATGTAGCATCTTTTACTGAGTGTGGGTTCATGCACAGGTTCTTCTTTACAAAGATGACGATGTCACGACTTTTACACTGAATGTTACAGTCGGCAATTAAAAATATATATATTCCCCCCTCCCCCTGTCTCGGAATCGTGATGACGATCAGCTCTTCGATAATGCATTTATTGATTTTCCCGATACTGTGCACACTTGCATGTTCCCACTGCAGAGGAAACAACTGTCTTAAGTAACTGAGGTCAGTCTAATGTGCTATTGATGAGTAACCTGGTACAACTGCACACCATGTATGCACTGTGAACTGAAATAAATGATACTGTTTGATGCTTCTGCATCTCCCGACTCCTGACGCTTTGTGCTCACGTGGACAGAATCAGTATTTGATGGTGGATACAAACCACACGGGGACTTCCTGTGGCGTGGGTCCGTTTTAATCATTTCATTGGGTGATGTTCTCAATAAACAAGGCTATAGCTCTAAATAACAATCTCAGAGTTTAGTTTGTATGATGTCACTCTTCTCAAATGTGTTTGCGAGGGGCAGCCAATCAGAAGAACAAACGCTACTTAAAGGGGGAGGAGCAAGAATAGTTTAAGAAACCCAGGAATCATTCCGATATGGAAGCGCGTTTCCGCCACTAAAAAAAAGGATCCATAACTCAAAATTCCGAGTTATTTTCTCGAAATTTCGAGTTACTTTCTTGAAATTTCGACATATTAACTCGAAATTTCGATTTATTAACTCAAAATTTTGAGAAAAGTAACTCGAAATTTCGAGTTAGCGCTGCCAATCAGTAATCTATGTGAATGACGTCATTTCCTCGTTACCCGGAAGCTGAAGCCATCAGCTACAAATGCTACAGCTAAGCTACCGGTATTACATCAAGTCGTGATTGCACAGATTGCTGAGTGTTTTCAGCCTGGCTTCACAAATGATGAAATCCTTGTGTTATTAGCTGAATCACATGGTGTTACTGTCAGCAAACGTACTCGCGAAAGCGCCAATTTGTTGGGATCCGTTTTTGAGTGCGCGCTCCTCTGCGCCATATGCTTCCGGGTAACAAGAAAGCGACCTCATTCACGTATATTTTTGATTGGCAGAGCTAACTCAAGATTTTGAGAAAATAACTCGAAATTTTGAGTTATGGATACTAGCTGTTTTGTTTTTATTTAGTGGCGGAAACGGGCCTCCATATTCCGAGGATGGAAGTACAGACGTTCTGCTTTGTAGACGTCGAATGAATGACAACAAACTCAGTTTAATAAACATTTTGATCGAACTCAAAAGTTGAAAATGGAAAAATCACAGTAATAAAAGTCATCATTACAGTATGTACAACTTCAATGGCTGCCTAGACAAATATAATGCTACTAATCCTAAAACATGAATCTGGGACTAAAGAGTTGCCACTGAAAAATTAACTTGGCACCAAAGTGGATTCATCAGAAACACACAAACAGTCTATAATCGTCCTGTTGGAAACGAATCCCATGAAGCTTTTATAGCTTCCACCTCTACACCGCAGAGGGGCCCAGTGTGCAGACATCGTGGCCTATTCTAATGTACTTGATCATAACCAACCCTTCCTTATACACACTCATGGTGCTTTCATGATTGATGTGTTACTGAGAGGCAGAGCAGTATGTTTGATTCATTCATTCACAGAACATGCAGAACAGTAGCAGGTTTATCCTGACTTGTTTCCAAATGAGGCTCAAAGACGATGCGTTCATGTGCCCTAAATTCCAGCGCGTTTTTTTCCTTTCAGCGTTCGCTGCTCCATCAATCCTAAATATATGGATCAGGCACAGAGATGTGACACACGCAGATGGGTATGCTTGTGTGGAACCAGGTGCAAAGCATCACAAAGATGGATGAAGGTGCTGGAAATGAAAACGCCGAGATCTTCCTGCGTATATGCAAATAAAGACAGGCGGCAGTGATTTAACGTGGAGCCTCCGCGTCTCCACCGAGCTCCAGACTTCCTGTTCAAACTGCACCACTTATTTTTCATTGCTACCTGGACCACGTTCTGCATCTCAAATCAGTCTCTCCATGGGCGGCGGCTGCGTGATGCTCCACATCTCCACCCGCGACCCTTCCTTCTCCTGCCGGCTGGGACTGTAGGTGCCGTGGGTGGCGCGGCGATTTAGGGCTACTACCGCACCCACAGAGGTCAGGACGATGGCCAGCAACAGGACGACGGACCCCAGACTGATAGACAGCAAGAGGTCAGAGGTCAAACCCTCCGAGGTCAGCTGAGGAGAAGAAAGACAGGGACGAGTCAGGGAGAGAGAGAAAAACGGCTCGTGCCAATGTTTTTGAGAACACATGCTTTATTCCCCCGCCTCCATTTCTCACACACTCCCTTCCTCTCCTGACTCCTTTACGCTACACCAGGCGCTCCAAGTGTGCTGCCAAAGTGTTGATGGATGTGTTTCCCAGCTCAGCAGGTGGGTTGCGACCACCAGGAGCCTCGAGTTGCCGCGGACTCAAACCTCCCTCCGTCTGCCGCCTCTCTCGCAGTTTGGCTGGCGCGAGCGTCAGCCCCAGTATCGCCACCGCGATTGCCAAGCCAACCAGATACGGTGCCAGCACGGCGGTCACCGGCGAGCTGTGTGGAGCACGCTCCGTCTGTGAAGGATCACACACACAGGCGCAATCTTTGCCGAGGATCCCATCAGCACACACACATGCCCAAAATAACTCGAGCAAACATACGCACACAGCTCCTTCAAAGCAGCACTGAAAGCTGCAGAGTCTGAGTTGTATCTGTGGACTTTGATGACTTGCTAATATTCTTATCTCACTCAGACTTGTGGCCGTTTGAGCCTCGCACACATGCAGAATGCAGCATCCTGCACGCAAACGCACAGAAGCCGCTCACCAGTCAGACCCCAACGAATCAGGATGTACTTAAGCTTTCCAGCAGGGGGAAGCTGAGCAGCAGATGCCCTTAAACCTACATCAGCTGTGCTGGTTGGTGTGATAGTTGTGATTCTCTGAGCACCTGCTACAACAGCACAACAGCTGTAAGTCTCACTCGGTAACACTTGCTGACAGCATCTTCATAACCGACACACGGGGCTGCGAAAAATTATCTCAGAAGTCAGCAAACTTTACAGCGAGCAATCAACATGGAAACATAATTCTAATAAAAACACAACCATCCGTATCCCGAGGCAAAAAATAACTTCTGCGCTCACGCTTGATGCTGTAGACATTAGTTTCTTCCCCCCTCGCTACAGGTTCTTTGTTGACTCCTGGAAAGTGCTTACCTGTCACTGCAGCACACTCGCCTGTCAGAGCGAGTGTGACACAAGCGAGCTGGAGCAGCCTGCAGCCAGGACCCGCCATCAGTCACCGACTGCCACACACAGACCCAGAGATGTCTAACTAACCAGTCTCTAAGGTACGTGTCGAGGCCACCCTGAAGCCTCTGCAGAGCGGCTCCGCACACAGAGACGGCGGCAGCAGTGCTTCCCTGCTGTCAGCACTATCAGCCTGCTGTGTGTGTGTGTGGCTGCCAGATAAGCTGCCCTCATAGGTTTCTGTGAAGAAGACCCAACTTGTGTGAATGCCACCAGCTCTCTGCTGAAAGTGCACTTCAGCGCCAGATGCTGCTTTTTTGCTGGCAAAGCACATTTCTTCCTCTGTGCTTATCTCGCGCTCCAAGGATGGCCACATCAGTGCCGACGCTGAAAAACTGCCTCCCATTTCCTCCCCCCGAAACTACCTGCGCTTGCAGAGCACACACACACGCACGCACGCACACACACACATGCACGCAGACTTGTAAAAATACAAGATGGAAGAGAGCAGGTGTACACGGAGAGGCCGCTGCATGCACAGAAGTATGTGAGGATTACACTGGTAATCTTCAGGACACTGAGGCCGGAGGAGTCGCAGACGCATGTGTGACCAGATCCCAGCACCGTCTGACATCTTCCAACCCACAGATACAATAAACTATCCGTATGACCTAATTATCATTTAGTCCCATTATATTTATATTTCCAACCCTCTTGTTAAGAAATTATAACAAGTATAAAACGAAAGCGTTGTTCTCATGGTGATGGTCTTTATCTACTATTGTGTTGTGTTACGTCAGCTGCTCTGTCTGGTAATAGTTTTTAGCTTTCAGTGCATCCATAGATTTACCTTTTTATAGCCATATCTGACTATTTTAGCTATTTTTATGCAGTTTCACCTTATTTGCCTCATGTTTGAAATGTAAAAATAATTTTAGCAGAAATAGATGTAAATTTCTCAGGATGTACTGCCGCTTAATTTCCTTTGTGGTAGTTTTCCATTATATTCATCTATATCTGCAAAGACCTGACTTTCCCTGGTAAGTACGGCATTAAACATTCATTTAACTATAATTTAAAGCCTTCCCTTCATACACATTGGTCAGTCATTCAGTCAAAACACAGAGCATTGTGTCAGGATGGGGAAATCTGAGGTTCGAGTGCAGCAGCAGTGCCTCTGTTACTGATGACAAATGAGAAAGCAAAACTTCCAAACAGCGGTTTTAAGACTAGATGTGAAAAACTGTGAGCCTGTCCTTCATGCACAGATAAAAACGCTGTAGCTGTGCGCTGTGTTTGTGTGTTTGTGTGCACTTGTGGCTATTCTGAGATAAACTCACTCGGCATCTTGTTAAATGAGATTAAGAGTCTATGTTTGGTGTGGCAGCTACCACCTGACCTCAGTGTGTCCACTCCTTCAAACGCAAACACACACTTAGAAAATCACTGAGAAGAGTTTGACCTTCAGCTGTAATTTCTCCTAATATGGATTTTTGAAGGGAAACGGACAAAATGTGCGATTATGTGAAGAACAAGTTAGTCGAGAGAAACAAAGAGGACAGACGAGTACAAAACAATCAAGGCTGAAAGGTTTTTATTTGACAAGAACAAACAGAGAGACGACAGGCAGACAGGACACAACGATGGATTATGATGGAGGAAACAGACAAACAAGAAGTTACATGGATCATGCAGCATGATGTCAGCACAACAAGACTGAACGACAAACAATAAACACACAAAAGTCTACAGTGAGAGAAAGAGACATACAAAATGCAACGAAACGGTGACCACAGCAGCGGTGAATGTTGATAGGAAGCGTTGGCGCGGGGCCACGAGAGAATTTAGGCTTAAAATATCTGCGGCTCAGACAGCAAAGTGTTTTAGAGACGAAAAACTCCTTCTTTGGTACAAAACAGCACACAGTAGTCAGTCAGTCAGTCGGCGCAGTGCTCTGAACGCACATCAAGAACAAAGCGAGACATCTTGTTGTCTTCTAGCCCCTCTAGGTGCTTTTGTAACTACAACACTGTTTTTCATAGTTCACAAATGGATCCGCACGGAGCTCCCAGAATCCAGTTCAGACGAGACTGACAGGATAGCTTCACGGAGGAACCGTATAAATAACTCCGGTATCCGTAATGTTCCTCACCTCACTAAGTGCTTCCCTACACGAAACAATAACCCTCAGATTCATCTGTTTCTTCTCTGTACTGTCGGTCTGGACTATGTCCTGGACACGGTGAGGGAAACGTGACAGGTGATGCCAAGAGGATTGTGATTGGTTATGACCTTTAGCTGCGACGAAACACCATCACCTCGTCTGTGATACTGTTTCTTATCATCTACTGCAACGTGTACGTTTAATAATATGCATATATGCAGGTACATAACTATATTTAATAAGGTGCCGCTTATTTAATAGTATAATTTTAAGGCACAAGTCGTTCTGTGGTAACAGACCAGAGAAGTTCTGTGGAGTGTTTTGGATTATAGCCCGATCAATCAATCACCCATTTGAAAGCACCCTGACGCACGTGCACGCACAGACTCAGTCGTTTCCTCCCCAGTCCACCTCTGGCTCGTCGTCCAGCCTGAGGATCAGGTAGGAGAGCAGCTGGAAGAGGTTCTGCCACAAGAGCAAAGCCACGTAAAAGTAAATGTCGCTTACGTCCGTCTGGCACACGTCTCCGGCGTAGCTCATGTCGCACACGCAGACAAACTTGTTGATGAGGTTGCGGCAATAGCCTCCGTTCAGACACGGGTTGGACTTGCACTCGTCGACCTCCTGCTCGCACCTGAAACCACAGCATCACGGAAGAACTCAGACCACAGCCTCACTTCAATGAAATGCAGATAGAGTCCACAAATTCTATTGACGTTCTATTGTTCTTAAACCTGGTGTAATATTGGATAGTTCCCAAAAGTTCCCAGCATTACATTAGGGGAAAAGAGGTAAGAGAATCTGCACCATTTATTTATCCTCTTTGGGTGGAGGAGGCACTAATATCAGGCATGACGTGAGACACTACACGGATCAAAGAAACTGCACAGGAGCTGCTCGGCCATGGAAGCCCGAGCCGGAGGAATCTTGCACGCAGATTTTGTGCCGATGTTCATGTCAGAGGAGGTTTGGAAGCGTTGGAGACTTTTACGCACAAAAGCTTCAGCGCTCTGCGACTTGGTGATCTGTGACGTTACGTCGTTTGCCACTTCATAGATGAGTTGCTGTAACTTGCAGTAATTCCACAATCTGACATGGTGACAATATGTATTTGTCTTGTTTCCTACCGGTGCCCGATGAAGCCTGGTGGACAGTCGCAGGAGAGCTCGCGCTCGGTGCAGTTGCCTCCATTGAAGCAGGTGTAATTTCTGGTGTCGTCGCCGCACACAGAAACAGGAAGCTTTGGCCTTCTGTTGGAAAAGTTTAAAGCACAACTTTGTCAGTCTGCAGCTCGCATTGAAATGTTCAGCAGATTTGTTTCGCTGGCTTTATGTTTGCCGGAAGCAGAAGAGATGGCCGAGCGGGAGGTGCATTATTCAGCCTCCTGCTGTTCCCCACAGGGGAGACAAAGAGACTTAAGAAGCGACCAGGATAACAAGATTATAGCCCTCTGGCAACGAGTCACCAGCAGGACGTCAAATCACACGTGCAGGAATGAAAAAGCCAACTTCTTTCTCTTTGGCCTCTGTAACCTTCTGTTTGCCTCAAGCATCAACAGCTCTGCCGGCAACTTGAAGCTCATCCCTCAATGGTTACAAAACACACTCTCATTTGAACAATTTGATCATTTTAAACTACAGCTGTCACTCATTTGAAAAAGTGGTTGGCTCACTTTTAAAAGTGCTAATATTTGCCTTTGCTTTGCATTTTGTTCCACAAAAAACAAAAACGAGGGAAGGCTTCACAGCTGACATTTGAGAGACAAATATCTAACAGGAAACAAACACCTGGGAACACGTGAAAAATAAAATAATAATAGTAAAAAAAGCCACCAAAAAACAACAACTCACACATTTCTGACAACAATGTACCACGGAATTTCTTCAACGCGTTCGCTGCAGAGGAAACAGAGAGAAAGATGGTGAGGGGAGGAAGAAAGAGGCGCAAACAAACGAGACAAACAAAAGGAAGTCGTTTTCACACACAAACTTTAAAGCAGCCTGGATGTTCCCAGTAAAGGGAGATAGCTTGACTGGTGTGGCTTGCTTAGCGAGACACTTGCAAAGGTGTGCAAGAAACAAAAAAACGGAGGCAAAATGCAAGAGGCTGTGTGTTTACAGGATAAATGCTTGGAGGCGTTCCCCCCGCTGGGTCTCAGAGGCGAACGCGAGATGACAGAGGGGGGAAGAAACTGGCGCTGAACCAGAGAGCCTTGTGTAGTGAGCAGACTGGGGCCTTTTTCTGGCTGACACTAGAATAGAAATGCAGCTTCTGAGGCGCTCACCGCAGGCGTGGTTGAAATGCTGAACAGAGGCAGAGATGTGGAGACATTTTGCAGTGAACAATTGTGTTTGTGTTGTGCTGCAGTCCCCTGTTGGTGCAATTTTGTAGCATTTATTTGTGCATTTTGTGTTTCTAACCACAGCTTTCACTGCACTTCACAAAGTCATCTTTGAAGAGTGAAATATTAATAAGGGGATTTCTTTCCCTCTTTGCTCATCTGCATTTTGCACACCCGCCCACTAACGTTTTATTTCACTCTGCTCTGCTTCGCTGCTTTACGACTTACCTTAGCAAACAGCTAAACTTACTTGCAGAGAGGTCCGGTGTAGTTCTCCGCACAGAGGCAGGCGTACCTGTCGGGCCCGTGCAGACAGGTGCCGCCGTGGGCGCACAGGTGGTTTTTGCACATGTCAGCCTCTTCCTCGCAGTTCGCGCCCGTGTAGCCGAGCTCACAGGTGCACTCGTAGCTCCACCCGGCGACGCTGCAGTTGCCGTGAACGCAGGGATTCGAAGCGCAGGTGTCCAAGAAGAAGTCGCAGTGTCTCCTGGCCCAGCCCTCGGGGCAGCTGCAGTTGTACGCGTTGAAGAGGTCCTGGCACTCCCCGCCATTCAGACAAGGGTTTGGATAACACACAGAGGCCCCGCCGCAGCCGACGAGCGGTGCTTGCGGCGACGTCTGGACGAACTGCTCCTCCTGCATGCGGGGGAGGTTCACGCCAGAAGAGCCAAAGTAAGAAAGGGCGATCCCACCCAGCTCCACGGTGCCCAGACAACCGGCGAGGGACCAGCCGTTGTCAGGGGCCAGTCCCCCCAAGAAGATGTCCACCCCCTCTCTGAGGAAGTCCAGGTTGCCTCCTCGGCTGGTGGAAGTGCTGGCTTCTTCGACGTCTTCATCGAGCACCAGAGTCCACCGAGAGGTTTGCTCCCACGGTGCTGCCATGAGAAAGCGGACACTGTGCCATTCGCCGTCGCTGACACTGCTCCTGGTGCTCAGGCTGACCGTAGATACGCCCTCCTCTTCGTAGGTGCTCTGATGCTCCACGAAGAGGAAACCATCTTGGATGGAGACCGTGATGAAAGCAGAGCCCTCCTCGGCATGTAGGATCGCTGCTTTACGCCTCCGTGTGCGCAGGTTTAGGGAGAGGCTTGTCAGGTTGCGGGATATGCGACCGTTCCCCCGGTAGGACAGCACGGTGCTGTCGTTCAGGAAAGTTGCATTGGAGTAACCTAGGAGACGAGGACACAATACCTGCCGTGAATATTTGCACAGCGTTCACTTTGTCATAAATGTTTTTGTTGTGTTTTAGTTGGCATGTCATTTACCGAGCACTGATTTCCTGAATCAAAATAGTAAACGTGTCAGTGTGGGGGGACTGATCCAGCGCTACACTGTATCAGCGTGACAACATCATAGAAAAATAACGGTTTTTATTAGATACACTTAAATCTAAAATCCTGAGAAAATCACAAACACTTTTTATTATTGAATTATTATTGAACACGACTCTGCTGGTTGTATTTCCACAGACCAGCAGGTTGCTGAGTGTCACAGCTACTGATGTGTGATTTTCACCAGTTTATCACAGTTAATTGCTGCATTATGAGAAACAGACTGCATGTAATGGCCAACCAGACCCCGTTCAATCACAGACTGATGACAGACTGACTCCGCCTTAGTGTTGGCGTGCTCGACAATCTCAGTGAAGTTTATCTTATTGGATAAAACAAATACTGACAAAGTTTGTGGATATAATTGTTGAAAAAAGGTGATAAATCGCAAAATGTTAAAAACTGTAAGTGAACTGCGAGAGTATCGTATTGTGGGGTGTCTGATGACTCCCACCTTTAGTCGGCAGTATTACAGTATGACAGCTACCTGTCTTGATAACAGTATTTACTGGAAATACAAGCAGTAAATATCTGTATCTCTGTAATAATGGAGACACACAGCAAATCATCACTAATTCCAAAAAGAGGATAAGCTGGCATCAGACAGATCCTACTTTACGGATCACATAGGGAATACTGTGTGGGCAGATTAAGGCCAGTATATAACAGCGTTGAGTCACTTGGTTACATAGTAGCCAATTAAGACCATAGAGGCTAATTAAACAAACAAGGTCAAAGATTCGGTAACGTACATTCACTGGGCTCTTACGTAGCAGAGAAACACTTTTAGCCCAGAATACTGGATCCCGCTTATGCAAAAGGAAATCATTCAGAGCTTATCGTTCAGTGCGGTGTCTGTTTATTACTCTCGACCTTCGCTTTGCCTTTGAAGGCACTTGGACTTGACTTGGCACCACTTCAAGTGACTTTAAAACAGCTCTGCTTTTGTAACTGACGAATCCTCGAAGGTCACTCACATTCATAGCCGTGGTTCAGCATCCTGCACTCTGCATCTGTGGGGCACGGGGACAGCTCGCACCACTTCACCTCTTCACAGCGCCGCCCTGATGTGTTGGGGGGGCAGGTACAGGTGAAGTCGTCCCACTTGGAGTAGCACACCCCCCCGTTGAGACATGGATTCCTCTGACAAAGAGATACGGGGAATTTGTTTTAGGTTTGTGCTACGGATTTGATTTCAGAATTACAATATAGATTTAATATCTGTGTAATGTCCACACGTACTACACCAACACTGTGTGCAGGGTGTTCACTCACACTGCAGATGTTGTCTCCAGAACACCCCACAGTTACGTTCTCCATGATCTCAAGAGGATAAGATCTCACTGTAGTGTCCAACCCAAAGAACTGCAGCCTCCTGTCGCTGATCCTCAGGTCCTGAACGCAGCCTTTGAAATATCCACCGAACGCCGCGGTCTCCTTCGCCTCCAGCATACCTCCCACATACACCGTGTCACCTGCTTGGACACCGACCGGCCTCACCTCCACACGCCCCTGTTCCTGAGCCCCCACATACAGCACGATAAGACCATCCGCCGCCACCTCTACGCTCACAAAGTGGGCTTCCCCATCGTCAATCGCATCCGCTGACTTCAGGCTTTCGTATTTATCGAGCTGAACTGAGACCTCGCCACCTTCCAACCACACGTGCAGGTAAGCGTTGCTGCTGTTGGCAAGCACCAAGAGGAGCCCGCCGCTCCTCCGCGTGCGCAGGAAGAAGGAGATGGAGAAGTTGTCGACCAGGTCATCAGTGACGGTGAACGCTGCAAAACTGTAAGCGTCCTCGTTCCCGAAGCGGGCAGTCACATGTTCTGCAGAAAGCAACAAAGGGGTGAACAACAAGTGAGCTGGATGGATGTCGGTACATAAAAAGACCTTTAGAGCTTTTCAGCTCGTCAGCACTGTGAAAGAAGGAGTCTGTGCTTTTTATCATTGGGTCAGGTGAAAAGTTCTGATTTCTCCATCTGTCCTCTGAAATCTGAAGTATTGAACAGCTGAGGGGTTTTTCCACAAAAGGACGTTCTTATTGGTCTACGCTAAGCTCGCTTAACAATGAGTCTATCAGGTGGAAGTTTAGGCCTGTCAGCACTTTCCACCCTAATCTAAAAAACTTGTATATGTTAGCAGGTTTGAGTAGGTGTTTGGTTGATGTGCAAGTAAATGTTGGTCTAAATCCGCCCATCAGTAATCTTCTTTGAAAGACTCAACAGTCTTTGAAGCAGCCATGGAGGGAAAACTGATGAAAACTGTTCAAACCTTCAACATTTATTGTTCAGGTTATGATGTATCGATCGCAGCAGCCATTGGTTTACTGAGCACTCGCTATTTTACAGTCCGGCATTTGCTTGCATGTCAGTCCCAAAATAGATTGCCTTAATCTAGTTCTTCACATAAGAGGATCTTCCCCTTTAGCGTGACTTTTGACAGACTTCATCTCCGACCTCGTGTCTCCTGACTCACCCAAGCAGCTAAAGGTGCTTTTAGTGCGCCACTTTTGGAATTTGATAAGCGAGACCTTGAGTTCTGTCCTGCATGCCCAACAAGTGGGTTAAATCACTCCCCGTGTCTTATGGTTGCAAACTTACCCTCCTCACAGTCGTGCCCCTCATAAGGCCTGGCACACCGGCACTCGTAGCTCTGCCACATGTTTACGCACTCTCCTTTGTTTTGGCACGGCACATCCAGGCAGCGGTCCCTGTAGCTGCAGCCCGGGGACACGTTGACAGCTGAGTCGCTCAGCCACTGCTCGGGGATGACGAGCTGCCAGTCCACAAACACGTCCCGCATGCATCCGATGAATGGAGTAAACGCATCGTACTCGCTGAGGCCGCTCGAGTCTCGAGGCATTCCTCCAATAAAAGTGCTCTGAGGGGATGAAACAAACCCCACCAGCCAGCTTTGGACTGCGGCCGCTTTGTGGCACGACTGGCTCGCACACCCCACAGCATCATTAAGTAGTTTAAGGCTTAGCACCCAGTTTCCAAGCACAGCCTCTACAGAATACCACTTTCCATCTGTGACGTTGTGCGGAAGCTCGAGAACCTGGCTCGGGCTTTCCGCCTCAGCAGAGGCCTCCCTCCTCAGCGTGAGACGCAGCTGCCCCCCCTCCAGCTCCAGGCTCAGCTGCAGACCGCTTGTGATGGTGTGAAACAACAGAGCTCTAGGCAGAAAAGTCTTGAAGCTGAGAGTGATGTTGCAAGTCACTTCAGTATCCACTAGGGGGCTCTCCAGCAGCAAGTAACCTTTGCGCTCGAAAGTAAAAGCTGTAGGGGTCATACAGAGAGGCCCGGCGTACCCAGGTGAGCAGGAACAGGTGTATCCATGAGTCCCATCCAACAGGAAAGGAGAGCAGGAGCCTTGGTTCTGGCATTCATGGCCTTCACAACCCACTAACTTCACATCGCAGTTAACACCTCCGTAGAGGATGCCATCACGACTGGGCTTGAGGCAGTGGCAGGTGTAGCCCCCAATGTGACCCTCGCATCTGCCCCCATTCTGGCACGGACTGGGCTCGCACTGGTTTATCACCTCCTGGCAGAGGGAGCCTGTAAAAGAGGCACACAGCACAAACACGTACACACAATTAAACACTGTTACTACAGCTGTTATATAACAACAGACATGTTTCCAGGTATAAATGAGGTTCTGGATTATTATTCCCACTACACTTGTCTCCCTGTTTACCACTCGTGGTACCAGGTAAACTATCTTCTGCAGTCAAGTGAGCCCACCTGACTCTCAGCTGTTAAACATCAACACACCTGCTTTGTTTTTTGCCCTCTACACCACCACAGCACAGTTTCCTCTCTTTACGTTTGTATGTACAGCTCTACGCACATGCTGTAGGTCAAATTCAATCAGTCACAAGTTACTTGTTTTGATTAGGCAATAAGCAAAGATGACAGACAGGTGTAACTCAATGTGTATTATGTAATACTAAAGCTACTGGTACCGCTGTTACCTGTTCCAAGCAACCAAATCCCCAAAATCCATGGCGCAGGTGTCCACATCATGCCGTCAGGTTTCCCCCCAGAAAAGCCTCAAAGTTGTCTAACAGCACCATGTTATGTGGTGTGTGTGTTTACGGGTCCTCACGGTGGACGCCTGATCCTTGTCCGCTTCTCTAAAGCATGAAGGGCTGAATAGCTGCAGTCAGGAGACCAGAAAAGCCACATCCCCGGGGATTAAGCTAATGCTATTTGGCCACCTTACTGAGTCAGTGCCCTGCAACTTGCAGAGTCCATTTCTAGAACACAGTCTCAGCAGGCATCAGCTCACACTTCGTACCGACGCCCCCGGATCAAGCAGTCTTGCGCAAGCAGAATTTGAAGCTTTTCCAACAGAAAGAAAACTTTAATTTGATGAAACAAGCCCGCTGCTGTGTTTCCCTCAGAAACGCCAACACTTACTGTATATTATGTTACCGCTTAAGTAACATGCGGTCAGCTGTACCTACTCACCAAATATTCTACATTTATTTTAGATTTAGTTAGTGTGACAAAGTGTGTTTGTGTGTGTTTTTAAACTACCACCAGGGGGCACCACGGTGAGCACATTTCAGCACCTGACAGCTGTTCATGCTGTCATTTTAATCTGGGCATAAACGCTGTCCATGGTCCTGTTTCTGGATCCATCTGAAGACACCGCGTATTCCTTCATCTTCATTTCTTCAAGCTGATCTTGCTTTTTCTGATCAATTAACTCTTTAAAAAGTGGAACCGTGCGAAGGCATGTATATCTTTTAGATCACTGCCCTCAATTAACATGGTTTGTTAATGATTACAAGCTCTTTATTCAGATGCCACATTACAGTTATGAACAGAATAATTCGTTTAGTGCTTCAATGTTATGCTCGATCACGTCTGGATTCTCAGAGAAGTTCAACATGCCGGCTCAAAATTTGTGAATCAGCACAACTTTGGTGATTTTTGGAGGTCGGTCATTATGAACACAGATCCATTCATACGTGTCAGAGTCCAAGTCTTTCAAACCGTGATTGACTGAGATATGACTGGTTCAGTTTGTCAAACGAAAATGACCTACCTGTTGTTCCTGGGGGACACCTGCAGATGTAACCTGCAGACTGTTTGTGGTCATAGCTTTCAGGCAGAAGAGGCTCACTGCCATACAAGGCATGCCAAGATCTCTCAATGCAGCTGCCGCCATTTCTGCAAGGGCCGCTGCCACACTCACTGATGTCTGTCTCACAATGACGGCCCTCAAACCCTGGAACGAGGAAGGATATTTAATGTGATCAACACTACATATGATGTTCATTAAAGATGACACGGGGACAGGCTGTTCTGGACAGAGCTTGTTGTTTTTCAGGTGTGAATAAGTTCAAATGCCTCAGTGTCCTTGTTTATTATTCTCCACATTATTTGACCAAGAGAAGAGCTTCCTTTACCAGGCCAGCATTCACAGGTGTAGTTCCCTCCATTGTCCTTACAGATGGCGCTATTAAAGCAGGGTTCAGAGTAGCAAGGCGGTAGAGGTGTCTCACAGTGTGGGCCGGTGAAGGCTGTTTGAGAGCAGTCACAGCTGTAACTGAGACAATCACATAACAAGACAGTCGGTGTTTGTAATTTATATTAATAAAGTTATTTAAAACATTTCCTTTGCTTTGTTTATAGATCTCATTAGAAGCTACTCATTTTTGAAAGACCACACTACTTACTCATTCACTCCATCTATACACAGAGCCCCATTTTGGCAAGGGTGCTCTTGGCACTCATCAGTGTTGATTTCACACCGTTGTCCTTGGAAACCGGTGAGACAGGTGCAAGTGAAGCCACCAACGTAGTCATGGCAACTGCCTCCGTTGAGGCATGGCTGTGACTGACATTCGTCAATCTGGATCTCACAAGTTGCACCTGTGAACATCAAAGCGGTACAGATGTCAGAGGGCAGGCGAGCCTGAGGGCAGAGGGTGGAAACGAAGAAAGCTTTCATGTGGACTGCTGTGCTGTGCTGTGCTGTGCTGTGCTGTGCTGTGCTGTGCTGTGCTGTGCTGTGAGGATTCCTCTTTTATCTCATAGCAAAGCTTTTTGTTGTTTTCCCAAAAACACTCAAACTATGGAAGGGAAAACAACATATGCAATGTTTCCTTTACTGTATCCCTAAAAAAAAGGTGATTAATGCTCTCATGGTCCATTCAACAGCTACTAACATGGATGGCATTTAATATAGACAGAACACATTTAAACTGGGGTAACACATTTTTGACACTGTTTTCTTGAATAACTAAAACTGTGTAGGATTCTTTAGTTCCCAATAACATATTTTAGGATTGAAATGATGTGACTTTACATAAAGATGCTGACCTGTGAAACCAGGAGAGCACAGACAGGAGAATCGACCCACTCTGTCCTCACAGGTTCCTCCGTTCCTGCAGGGCTGTGAAGCACACTCGTTCACATCAATCTGACAGTGAGAACCCTGAAAGCCCGGCACACAGAAACAAGAGTAGCTATCGCCACGGGTTCGACAAATCGCCTGGTTCTGGCAAGGGTTTGGGGAGCACTGGTCCACAATTTGAGGCAGCTTGTCCAGAACAGCACCTGAGAACAGATGGTGATTTTATATATGAGAATACAACAACATTATTCACACATGTAAAACCCAATATATGCAGTGCTGTGTAGGACAATTTTCCTCCTTTCTCTGTTTGTTTCACAGCTGAGCAAATACAAAATGCAGTTTTTTAAATAAAGATTTCATTTAAAAGTTATCCACAGCTTCATGGCTCATTGTGTAAGAGTGAAAGTAAATCTAATACCTGTTTGTGCCACCTTGGCAGCAAGAATTGCAATCAAGCCTTTGTGATATGAGCCAATGACTCTTTCACATCCCTGTGAAGGAATTTTGCACCGCTCTTCTTTATAGAATTGTTTTAATTCAGACAGATTAGAGGGGTTTTTGAGCATGAACAGTCTGTTTAAGGTTATGCCAGTTTATGATGATCAGATTTTAGTCTGTACTTTGACTAGCCCACTCCAAACTCCTCATTTAGTTACTATTTTAGCCATTCAGGGGTCACTTTGTTTCAGATCTTTATCCTGCTGCATAACTCGAGTATGTTTGAGCTGCAGGGCACAAGCTGGGTGGACACTCTCCTTCAGGATTTTCAGGAGTTCACAGTTCAGTCAATTATGGCAAGTCATCCAGGTCCATCACACTACCACCACCATGTTTCACTGCAGGTGTCCATCCGTCCATCCTCCATCCATCCGCCCTTCCGTCTATCTATCCATCCATCTATCTGTCATCCATCCGTCCGTCCGTCCGTCCATCCATCCGTCCATCTGTCCGTCCGTCCATCTGTCCATCCATCCGTCCATCTGTCCATCCATCCATCCTTCCGTCCATCCATCTATCTGTCCATCCATCCTTCCGCCCATCCATCCGTCCATCCGTCCGTCCATACATTTATCTGTCCATCCATCTGTCCGTCCATCCATCCATCCATCTGTTCGTCCGTCCGTCCATCCATCCGTCTATCTATTTGTCTGTCCGTCCATCCATCCATCCATCCTCCTTCCATCTGTCTCTGTCCATCCTCCATCCTCAATCCATCCATCAATCCATCTCTGTCCATCCATCTATTCTTCCGTCCATATGTCTATCTGTCCATCTATCCTCCATCCATCTGTCTGTCTGACTGTCTGTCTATCTATACATCTGTCCATCCATCTATCCATCCGCCTATCTATCTATCATCCATCAATCCGTCTGTTCGTCCATCCATCCATCTATCCATCCATCCTCCATCCATCTGTCTATCTGTCCATCCATCTATCTATCTAACCATCCATCAATCTGTCTATCTGTCCATCTATCCTCCATCCATCTATCTATACATATGTCCATCCGTCCATCTGTCCATCCAGTCTTCTTACAGCCATGTAATATCTACAACATTACTATAAAAAGATCCAGATTTTAAGTATTGGGTAAACGTTTATCAGTCTCGAGGCACTCCAGAAGGAATATGTGTCCAACAGTACTTCAAAACAACTGTTTGCACGAGTGCCCACTGAATGATCCTGATCTGTTTTATTTCAATCACGTCTAACACAAAGCTCTTTTATCTCTCTTTAGCTTTGATTAAAGAAAAAAATGATTAGCAGTTGTTGTAACAAGGGCTTTAAATTCAAGGGCCTCTCAAGGCGTTGTGGCCGGCTGCCACAGAAACCAGTTTCACTGTTTGGGTTTAGCATTCCTTCTATTTCCATGGTGACAGCATCCAACCGAACATCTGAGCCATTTATTGCTCTACTCGTTATGGTGTGTTTTAATGAGGAGGATTAAACAGCACAATGATACAGCTTTGGGTTTAGCTCTCATGTCAGCATGGACATGATATAACTAGTAATTAGAGGGTAAGCACTTGATTTTCTTGTGTAACTGCAATTATAAGCAGCTGTTATCAAGTTATGCATGCCTCAAACACTTATCATCCATATTAATCTTACTCAAAAATGTTTAGATTTTATTTTACAGACTTTTTTGTTTCTGTCCTCATCAGCAGCAGTCACATACAGTCACAGCTTCCATGACTGGGCAACATGAGGAGACCCTTTTAGTCTGGTAGATAAAGAAATGGGTTCAGCTGAAGAAGAGGAATAAAATCACACGGTATGATTTCAGGCATAAATTCTAAATCTGTGCTGTTAGTCACTCGTGCACCCAGACAAGCTCTAAAAGTTAAAGTTTCGCTGTGACCTGCAAAACTAAACTTTCTTTAGAATCTGTGTTAAAGCGTTGCTATTTTTCTTCCTGACTGAATTCCTCTATCATGTCTGCCTGGAGACTTACTGCCTGCAGCTTTTACATATACAAAAAAGCATCAAACATAAATAGCTACAGGCAAGGCTGCTCAAAATTGTTGTACTGCAGGCAGAACAAATGGGACAACCTCAGAGATCCATCCATGGAGCAGAAGGGGGCATCATATGTACTGTTTTTCATAGTTTTAAAGAATGTGCCATGACTCTAATCAGTACATTCACACTGATATTAGATAGCATGAAAGTACTTTTTTTTTATTGGTGCAACTGTTTTTGTGGTTTTCAATCTTCTGTCGTTGTTTGGTTCCAGCCTTATTAGTTTGTATTAAGTTACACCTTTAGCACCTGCATATACATCATCCAGTCACTTGTCAGTAGTCACTATATCTGTGACTGTTGCCTGTTCATCACAGTGCTCTTCTTTGTGTTCCAGTGCCTGCTTTACATTTATTGGACTGTCCTGCCTTGGGGTTTGAGACTTTCTGCCTTTTCCTGTAAGTTGCAGTCAGTTTCTTCGTTAGAGCTTGCTTGAGTATCTTTCTTTTTTTCTTCTTATTTTAGAAACCACCTGCCCCCCTTGTGTCTGCACTTCTAACCTCTTGAGTAAAGGAAGCCAGGGAGGTGTTATCCTTTAAGCCCTGAACTAGGAACTCTCGACCTGACCAGATTAAGGACTTGCTTTACACTCCTCATTACCTCCTTTGTTTTGGGAGAAAGTCTACAGAATTGTTTATTGTGTGTGTGCAGAAAGGCCCCACGGCGTGTGCACGACAGCCGTCGTGAGCTTGACGATTTGAACAGCTCATACTGTCTTAGCAGGAAGTCATTTGAAATTCAATAGATAAATTTGTGGGGAGGCTGAAATTCGGTCACTGCTGCTGAATCAACTCAAATTTTACTCATCCTAAAACTGAGTTCGCTGCAGTACCAGGTGGCTTTTGGACCCTGTTCTTGTCTTGTTCTGTCTCTCTCTCTACGTTGTTCCACATTACTGGTTAACTTCTCTCTTTTAATCATTTCGGCTGTGTTTGCTGCCAGTGTTCTTCCCTATGTTTCCTGTGTTTGCCTTCTTTATCTCTTACTAAACTCCCGCTGTTATCAAAGTTATTAAAGCCTAACAATCTTTCTTTCTTTCTTTCTTTCTTTTTTTGCAACAAGCTTGTCTGCCTCTTTTGTGTTTATATTACTATTGCACAGGCTGGAGTCTATAAATACAGTCGTGCTGATGTGAGCAGAGATTTTACAATAATATTCACACACCCTTAAAGAGCACAATCAGGCTCAGAGACTATTGAGGCTCAGAAGAGCGCAATTAGGCTCCACTTGGCGCAATCTTTTTAAAACCAGCTATCATTTATCTGTCATTGGCGGAGGTCAATCAGTTTCACAGCCAGCCAGCAGGACTCTCCAGGAGCAGCTTATACATGTCTAGACTTGGACGGGGGGGGTATGATGGAGATCGAGCATATTCTCTGACCACATGTCTGTATCATTACAACAAATATTGATATGTTATAGACTCTGAAACAATCATTCTGACAGTTATTTCAGTTATATTAAAAATGTTATGTTGGTAGTATAATTGGAATGCATTGAAATGGCAACAGGTGGTTCCCATTTCACTCTTTATTCAGCTCACTGTATTCAGTCTATATCCTGAGGCCGAGTTCAGAGTATTCAGAGCCATTTGTGTCTGTTTGAGATACAGCTCCAGCCAACTGCACATCCCCTCCCACAGCATGTAAGGCTTTTTTCATATGCAAATACCTCCCACGGGTCTTTGTGTGGACCTATCTGCAGGCCCTTAAATGGCACATGCGTGGCACCTGACATCTCCTGATGCACGTAGCTGGTGTATGCATCTGTTTGTTTTGGCGGTGATAAGAATGCTGCTATTTGGTGTTTTGGACAGGAGCAGAGACAAATAGCATCCTCTTTTGTCCCCCTCCCCAAACCCACCCCCAGTCTTCCCACCCCGTTCATGGGTCACTATGCTACCCCCCATTGTTAGATCTCTTTTAGTCATCTTTAGCTTTTCAATCCTTAGAAAATGTGCAGAGATTAGTGTAGTCAGTGATGTCACCGCTCAGTCTTGTAATTAAAATTCTTAGCATGGACCGGTTGAAATGCAAGCCCACCAATAAACTCAGATTCAACACAGCTCTCTAAAAGTACGATTATAATCATGCAGGTTTTCTTGCTGGTTTCTGAGAATGCATTCTAAAAGAATAAATACTAGGATGTAATATTTTATCACCAGTGTCTGAAACTCACTCTGGTTTCATACTGGACAAGTGCAGAAATCTGGTGTGGGGCTTGAATATATCATGACAATAAACTAAACCTCGAGGTAACTGAAACTCAACTCTGACACTAATTGTCTGAAAAGGAGTCACTTACCCTCTGTCGCAACCAGTGATGAGATGAGCAGTGTGCATGAAAGGAACGCAAAATGACGAAAGCGAATTAAATCCATAATCATGACAGGAAACCATCCTGTGCTCAAGTCTAGCCATGCGCTGCGCTCTTACTGCAGATTGCTCCGTTTCTGCCTCGCAGTAGCGCCGTTGTCAACTCCAGATCCACTTGATGCACACTTCTCTGGCTGGAGCACCACCAAGAGCTCCCATAGCCCAGGAATAACAAAGACGGCGTGCTGTTCACCGGGGCACAGGCTGGGCTGCACACACCGAGCAGTGACAGATCACCACATGGGAGGGCAGTCTCATTAGAGAAAAAGAACTTTTCATAAATAACACAATGAATAATGAATATCACAACAGAAATATTCTATTCAATTAAGACCAGTTTAATGAATCAAATGACGAGCCAACGACTTCACATTTTACTTATTTATTTAAAGTTTAATATAGAGCGTTGAGCTATATACGTGGTGCGATTATCTCATGACAAATGATCAATAAATCAAACTGTTCTTAAAACACAGAAAATCAAAAATAAACTCGGAAATATTTTTTTAATCTTTACATTTTTGATGCTGAGGCGTCAATAAACGTAGAAACACCCCCAAATAAATAAAAGTATTTCTGTTTATTTCACTTCTAATGTTCAAACTACAAACGCACATCCAGCGCAATGAACGCGTTCCCAAGGCAACGCAAACAGGAAGTTGGGGAAGCTCTGAGGGGAGCGAAGGAGACAGCTGTGTTAAACGGACACAAGTGGCCGCTCGCTTTTCCGTGTCTCGTCTCCGAGATGTTAGAGTAACGTCCCCGCCGTGACTCCACGATGTCCGCATCAACGAGGGCCAGTTCAGCGCCGAGTTTGTCGAGGCCGGAGCGGACACCGGACACCGCAGGTGACGCTAACGGGCACACTCGTGACAGTAGCTACTGCCCACGTCTGTTCGAGTGGGTCGGGGCCAAGAAAGCGAAACCCTCCGAGGCACGCTTCAGTTTAGAGCCTTAAAGAAAGCATCGCATGAACTTAGTGTTTCTACATTCAGAGCTTTGCATTTAACATCAGTAGGATCAGTCACACAGTGTTGGTCAAGTTACTTCAAAATAGTAATTAGTTACTAATTACTTCTCCAAGAAAGTAATCCAGTTACTTTACTGATTACTTATTTTCAAGAATAATTAGTTACTTTATCTCTTAGCTACTATTTAAAAACATGAGACAACCCAAATACGTCATAAAGCAGACCTTTCAGGTCCATCTTCTAAAACGGCATCAAATGAAAAAGCTTCTTTTTAAAAGCAAAATGAAATAATACGCGACAGTCTTTGACTCGAAGAAATTTCATTAACATTTAAATCTATTTCCTGCATATTCCAACACATAAAATAATGTTTTGTGTTTACACTCTTTCAAATAGATGCAAGTAAAACACAGCAAAAATAAATCAAATCACAGATTCAGCAGCACTGAGTCCTGTCGGGTGGAGGTTTGTCCACAGCACATGTCAGTGGGAGGATCCGGGGTTTCTCTGTGAATGTCACGTTCCCGTGGCAGCGTGCTCGCTGCTCGCTCAGATTTCAAGTTTCATTTTTCGCTGTAGAAAGAAGTTTTCTTCCCACGCAGAGTGCACAGCAGACGCTAATGTTTTTGCCACTTTTTACAGAATCAAACTTAAAGTAATGTGATTACTTTCATGCTTTAAACGCTGCATGGTCGTACTCTCTGCACGCCATATTATCCATTGTTGATCTGCACATGTCTGTCGCTGCCACGAACGTCACACGCTCGTACGTCACTGTCATGAGACGCTCACAAACGACATCATGGTTTAGTAACGCAGCGTGCTTACAGGAAAGTAACAGTAATCTAATTACTTTTTGCAATAGTAATCCCTTACTTTACTAGTTGCTTGAAAAAGTAATCGGATTACGTGTTATTGTCCATCTCTGGTCGCACACAATCCCTTTGTCTTGGAGCTGTCTGCAGGCCTGCACCACCTTTTGCAATAATAAATAAAAGTCAGTACTTTTATTCATGCTTTATTTTTTTAAACTTTAGTGTGACTAACATGTTACACCAACACTAACAAGGGTGCCAAGGTTTGTGATACTTTATATTTTACTTTATTTTATTTTATTACTGGTGTCATTATTGTGCAGTGAAGAGAGACAGGACCCAAAAACGCAGGAATACAAACTAACACAAGCTACACAGGGAGGAAACAAGTACAAAGAAACTAAAGACCTGACACACGGAACATGGGAAATGTCACGGATGACACGCCGACGATGCGGCAACGAACAGAGGAAGACGAAGGGCTTAAATACGCAGAGAGATAATGAAGGAATGAGACACAGCACAGCAGCTAACACAGCACACGAGACTGTCAAAGTAAAACAGGAAGCAGGACGCACTCACAAAGACACGGACTTGACTGACTGGGGAGACACGGGGAACATGGAGCACAAGAAGAGCACAGACGCAGAAACCAAGACACTGAAAATGATAAATAATAATGAAATCAAAGACTATTTATAATTCAACACAAAACACTGGGACACAGACTCAGGACCAGTTATGTTCCCTAAAGGCTCTTCTCTCCCAGTATAACTATAACAGTGCAGATGTGCACAACATTTAATGAGCCCTTCCCTCGTCCATGCATTTATTACCAAGTTTCATAAAATTCAACTTGTTAGTTTTTTTGCAAATTCTGTCTGACGACATTAAATAAATGGCTTTGATCACACACTGTGCAGGATTAAAGTACAGGTAGTTGATGCGTACTGTGCAAAAGGCTTCAGTCACTCCTTGCTTCTTTATATTTTGCTACCAAAGAGCCAGACTTTCTTGTAATTATTTAAGGTGGAATTGAGCGATAGTTCTCCAAGCTTTTTGAAGGTCTGTATTGAACACGAGGAATATGGATGGAAGGGTGGATGTCAACAAATGGCTGAGGCCAAAATAGTGGAGTGAAAATCAGTGGAGAAGATCTAAAGGAGTGTTTTGTGTTTTTGGTCCTTTTATTCTTCTTTATTTCATCGTGTTCTCTGTGTGTCTTTTATTTCCTAGTTTCGTCTGCTTATACTTCTAACTTTATTTAGTGCTTCTAGTTTTGCTTGTCTGAGTATTTGGTCCTGTTCATGTTTGGTCTCGTCTTACCCCTGCGTGTTTCCTCCCCAGCATTTGCTGCATTGTCTTCATGTTTGTCTAGTTGCCTGTTTTCTGCAGTCATGTCTCTGTGTGTTTGTGTGTTCCCATTACTTCCTGTTTTACTTTGGTAGTCTCCTGTCTGTGTACACCATGTTCTGTTTTGCTTCTCTTACTTTTTTTTCTTTCTTTTTTTTCTTTCTTTTTTTGCCTGTCCCGTTTGGCTCTTTTGCCATCAGAATTGTTGTCTAAAGGCAAAGAAAGATGGCCAACGGATTTACTTGCTTCTCTTACTTTGAAGGCACCCCATCTTAGTCCCAGCTGTGTTTCCTGTTCCCTTGTCACTCGTCGTGTATTTAAGCCCTTTGCTTTCTTCTGTCCAGCGCTGCGTTTTCCTGCTTTTCCTAGCGTTCTGCAATAAAGCTGTCTTTGAGTCTGCATTTTGGCTCCTTCGTTCCTCCTGCCTGCAGCACACAGGACATGACAGTTTTGTGAATTCAGATTTGAAACTTTTTATTCAAACCTTCATCAGTATGTACAGAGGAGGTCAGGGGAGATGCACAGCAGTGTCTACATCCATCTGTAAAACATGGTGGAGCTCGTGGTGATGGTGTACTGGCTGAAACGCTGGTCTTGTCGACACTGATGGAGTTATCTATGCAACAAAGTGCTGTCAGAGTTTGATCCACCGTGTGACACAGTGTGGATCTGATTGGCAACAGCTTCGTTTTTCAGCATGACAGTGATTCCATGTATTTTTGCACATTTCAGTAAATAACTGAACTTATTCTTCCAGCAAAATATCAGGAAATTAGGGGTCACTAAAGACTTCTGCACAGTACTTGTTGTTTTAAACTTTTTTTCCTAACTTGTGACAAAGCCAAAGAAAGCTGATGTCTCCTTGTTCTTTGTGCGTGATGCAAGAAAATCCAGAAGCTTTATTATGCACGTAGACATCTAACAGTGAAACCTAATGTCCCCTAAAATCAGGTCTGAGTTATTAAGCTGTTCTGATGGGTTTTGATCTTTCTCAGTGGCAGAGCTGAATTTTCAGGTCCCGGTGGAGAGCACCAAGACGCAGCCCGCTGTCAGAGGGCAGATCGTCCCACACGAACTTCTGCTCAGTCTAACCTCCACTGTGTGCAAGAGGAGAACACCGGGGCAATCTGCACACGACCAACACTGCGAGGTAGCATCAAACCCTCTTTTACGTCTACATGACCACACAACAGCTGATATAAAACAACCTGGACTGACTTTGTATCTAGAGCTATGGAATCAGACGCCCTGATGCAGTCTGGCATCATCCACTCGGACGCAAGAAATACAAACACTTTCTGGAGCAGCCAACATCCCTGACAGGAGCTGGCAGGTCAGTCAGGTTCCTACAAACGTGGAGCTGATGATGTTTTATTATGTCAGTATTTAGTGCTCAGTTTCTCATCCACATATATTTACTCCTTTCTTCATGGATGGTGTCCTTATAGGGATATTTCTTTCCTGTGTGACGCCATGGTAACCAGAAAGAAGACAACACTCCTCCCACCAGTTAGTGAAAAGCAGGTCGTTGGTGGCGCGCAGGTGAGCCGCCTGTTTCTCTGTGTGTGCATATACCTGTTTGCTGCTGTCCATGTGAGCGTGTGCACACATGCATGGCGCGAGGTGATGATCGCGGCCGCTTTGTCTTTCAGAACTCGTGCGTCTCCGACAGTTTTATCCCGGAAGAATTTCACATAGTGAAAAATAAAGGACTACGGAGCCTCGAGTTCTACGAGGAGTGAGCTTCACTGTGTTCAGTCTGTCTGTCGATTATCGCCGTGTGTCTGATGCTGTGATCGTGTTTAAAGCACAACTTTAACGTGTCTCTTCCACAGTGCATTCACAGTGCAGCTGAGGGATGAAGAGCAGAGGCTGCGGGTCCTCCCTTCACTGTGAGTTCACAGATATGAATTCCTCTCATTCATAATTAACCTTAAGTGATGTAGTAGAAGAAGTTGTCCTGCTGTGTGCCATGAAGTAGGCGGTGCTTGGCAAGACCAGGGTTAAGGGAGCGTTTAAATGTGTAATATTACACATTTCTGTATGTTTTCGTGTCCAGGAGGCCCAGTGGGAGGCTGGAAGCGGTCCAGCTGATGGGGATGATGGATGACATGCTGGAGAAGGCTGGAGTGGATGAGCAGAGCGAGGAGCTGGCTGAGCTTTCACAAGTAGGCAGGCAGAGAAACATATGTAGTCATGCAGCCTTTACGTGGAAAAATGGACCAAACCTCGGAAAATATCAGGCGATCCTGGAAAATATTGATATTTCAGTTGCTTCAGCCTGCAGCTGCAAATCTGCACATTTACAGCCCACCTTCACCTCGGGTGTCGTGTCTGATGTCTGCTCTGTTCTAAATCTTTCTGTGTCCTCCTGCTGCCGACTGATCTTTTGTTAACATTGCCATCATAAGTGTAATAGATTTAGAGATTTGAGTATAAAACACAGAAAAGTCAGAATTTGTGGTGCTGCTTGGAATATCCGATCGTGTAGAGTGTGAGAAGCCGCACAATGACTTGTCTTCCAGCTGGAGGGTCTGCTTGAGCTCGTGAAGGTTGAGCAAAATATCTACAACATTGTCTTCCATGAACTGATCAGGCAGGTGAGCGTGGGCTGTGCCGAGAGAGGACAGCTGCTTGCCAAACTCAGGTTAGCGGCACACACATCAGAGGAAAGGCCACAAGCATAACGAGCCTTAAAAGCAAAATATGAATGAGACATGAGTCTGCAGTGGCGTTTTGTTAATAATTCAAGTTAAATGTAAAAACTGAAATCTTGGTCCAGTAATGACCTCTGCAGGGTCTGTGTCACAGCAGCCGTGTGTTTGTTCAGACAGCGCTACCAGTCGCTGCTGGATCGAATCCCGCGGCGCCTGAAGGCTTTGCACACCGAGGTGGTGGCCCAGCGGGCTCTGGATCGTCGGCTCACAGAGGAGATCCACCACATCAAGTTATCCATTCATCAGCTTAGCGTGTACGTACGATCAGACTGGGGGGTGATCACGAGTAATATTACCACGTGCTGCTCCAGAACAAATAATATATGTCGGACGTTTGATGTTAATGTGCTGATTACAGATGTGCAGATATGAAAATGTGCGTGTATTCATTGCTACGTGTGTGTCTGCGTTGTCTTCATAGGGAACTTTCTAAAATCCGGGACCACGATGCTTTTGTTTCCCACCAGGCGGAGCACGCTCACTGGCAGCTAGCCGAGGCACTCAAACAGACTCGCACCGACTCAAAGTTAGTCCAGAGATCATTACATCGACTGGATGCATTTAAATCCTGAGTTATGAGCCTTGTTTTACTGATGATGGATGGTCAACGAGTTTTGTGTTGTGAATTATGCTCTTTACAGTGTGGTCCAGGCTTACCATCAGCTGTATGAGCTTCAGAGAGCTCGCCTGGAAGCTCAGCTGATCCACATGACCGAAGACAGAGACTGCTGGAGCCAGTTTACCCTCTGCCTCGCCCTGAAGGTGTGTGAGGTGTCTTTGATTTGACCTGGTCTTACTTTCATTTTAGAGTGAGAAACATGACTGTTATACCAACTCTATGGTCAGCTCTCTGTGGAGCTCCAAGGCTAACAAAAGAGGAAGTGAATTAAAGGACACAACATGCTCAATGTAGCTTTCCCCTTAGCATTTCATCCATAGTAATACTTATACCAGTATATCAACCAATATGTCCCAACCACACAAGCTATCTATATCTATATATATAGATTTACAAAACCTGATTGATTTTTTTAAAAGTAATGAATAGATGCTTCAGCCATCCTGTCACGGCGGGTGAGAAGAGCCGTGTGAAAATAATAAATGAGGATCCAATCGCAGGCAGTAGTGGAGAAGTGAAGGTGGTTTATTGAACACGAAATAAATATGGACAAACAGCAAATGGAGCCCGAACTAAACTAGACTGGAAACAACTAAACTACAGAGCACAAACCTGGACAAGAATGAGAACGAGCAGAGGAGACAGCAGGGAGAACACACGGGTGAGACATGGGGGACACACAGACGGACCAGCAACTACAAACACAGAAGACGCGACTTAAATACACACAGACGAGACAGAGGTAAAACTGAACACACACACACACACACACGAGTCGCAGACCTTCACAATAAAACAGGAACAAGAAACCATCACACAAAGACGCAGACTCGACATAGAGAGACAGACAGAAAATGACACATGGAACTAAACTAAACCTGCAAAAACATGACAACTCAAAATACTGGGTCAAACTGACCCAGAACCGTGACACATCCACCCTTTTGAGCTTCCTCCAAAGGGTGGATGGCCTCGCCCTTAGAGATAGGGTGAGAAGTTCAGCATCTAGGAGGGGCTCAGAGTAGAGCCGCTGTTCCTCAACATCGAAAGGAACCAGCTGAGGTGGTTCGGGCATCTGACAAGGATGCCTCCTGGGTGCCTCCTGGGTGAGGTGTTCCTAGGATGTCCCACTGGGAGGAGGCCCCGGGGCAGACCCAGGCCAGCCGAGAACGCCTGTGTGTTCCCCCAACAAGCTGGAGGAGGTGGCTGGGGAGAGGGAGGTCTGGGCTTCTCTGCTTAGGCTGTTGCCCCCATGACCCGGCCTCGGATAAGCAGAAGAAGATGGATGGATGGGAGAAACTGCTGTACACAGTGTTATTGGTGGTGTTGCACAGTTTATCCATCAGAGGGCATTTTGCAGCTCCCCTGTTCGCAGCACTGGTTTGGAAACAACAACCAGCTGATCACAGAAGTCGAGTAGAACGTAAACGTATATTCCAAGACTCAAGATGATTTTGTAACTTTGCTGTCATATTATCTTAGCAAGGACTCATAAATAACTACACATAACAAATGCAATGAAAATCTGTTTATGTTTCATGTGTCTGAAAGTAAAATCTCCAAATGTCGGTCTAAAAGTCGTTTATCACTCAGACTCTAATATTTAAAGTGTTTAAATTAAATTTCTGCTCAAAGATACAAAGTCAGAAACAGCAGTAATATGAAGCTTTTTATTTTTGTCAGGTGATCAGTGTGAAGCAGCTGCATCTGGTCAGTCAGCTGCATATCAGTGAGCAAAGCTGGTTCAAGACCGCAGAGCACTGCATCCTGTTTCTCACATCTAAGGTACAAATCTTTATTTTTATAAATAGCCCTGCTGGTTCAGTTAGACTCCGGCTGTAACATATGGCGTTATTTTTGTGCCACTATTCTGAGCGCACGTAAAAAAAAATTTGCAGGTGCAAGTGTTGCATTTTGAGGAGAAATTTATTTTGAGCGAAGAAAAGCTGAATTTGAGTGAACAAAATTCATTGCTGCGTGCAAAAAATGTATTTCAGTGTTTGCTATTATCCACACACACAACAGCAGCCCCTCTCGCTCAGTTTTTGCACTTGCGCTCGCTCGCAATGTGTCGCTCGCGCTCTCAACATTTCAGCCCGTGCGCGCTCAACTCTTTCTCTACACCGTTATATTTGTGCCACAAAACCAGCCAATCACAGACTTGGATGCAAAAAAAATCTGATTGGCTGTTTTCGTCTCCAACCAGCTCGAAATGACGAAATGCAATATCCCAGAATGCATTTCGTCCAAAACTCAAACGAGGCAGTGGCGGAGGAACACAGAGTGGCGGAGTTTGAAATATTACTCTGTCTGGGACACAAAATAAACTTTTAAGATATTTTCATGCGAGAATGGTGCTGTGTAAACTTCTAATATCTGCTCGATTTATCAAGACATCACATATTTGCATAAGTGCTCTAACGTTTTTGGAGATGCCTGTTACCCACCAGCTGACCGAATACCTGGACTGGCCATTGGGCATTTACCCGGCATTTGCCCGGTGGGCCAATGGTGATTTTTCATTTTTATGTTAGTTTGTTTGTTTTTGTAATGGTATAAACAATGAAAGGTGGTGGATTAGCCAACTGGTAATAATCAACTCTGGGCTGGACCAATTACAATACATCCGTATTGAGGGGAAAAGACTTCAGCGAGAATAAAAAAGACACAAAGCTGGAGTTATTCTGTGTCTTAGCTGCCTCTTCTCTCCTCATTCTCCCTCCCTCTCCTGTTGCTACTTCAATCATGAAACTGATCAATGATCAGCTGATCGTCTCTCTTGTTTGTTTATCTCCCACTTTGCGCCAGAAACAGGAAACCAGCGGATGTTGCGCTAAACAACAACAGCAGCACGTTCAAAATTGATCAGCTGTTGTTAGAATTTATTTAAAATTAATTTCTAGTATCAGCTGATGTTTGCTGGAGCCACAGCTGTAAAGCTGGAAACATGAAGGTGATACAAATCATACATATATACCAACAAAACAGTGTACATCACTGTCACAACAGCGTTTGTTTTCGTTCAAAGGCTTTATGGTTTTTCCAATAATACCTGGTGGTGTAGTTGGTGATTTTTTTGTCAGTTCAGCCTTATATATTATGTTTAACCCGAGTTCCCACCCGGTCAGCTGGTGGGTAACAGGCATCTCCGAAAACGTTGGAGCACTTATGCAAATATGTGATGTCTTGATAAATCGAGCAGATATTTGAAGTTCACACAGCTACATTCTAACATGAAAATATCTTAAAAGTTTATTTTGTGTCCCAGAAAGAGTAATATTTCAAACTCCGCCACTCTGTGTTCCTCCGCCACTGCCTCGTTTGAGCTTTGGACGAAATGGATTCTGGGATATTGCATTTCGTCCTTTCGAGCTGATTGGAGACAAAAACAGCCAATCAGATTTTTTTGCATCCAAGTCTGTGATTGGCTGGTTTTGTGGCACAAATATAACGGTGTAGAGAAAGAGTTGAGCGCGCACGGGCAGAAATGTTGAGAGCGTGAGCGACACATTGCGAGCGCAAATACAAAAACTGAGCGAGAGGGGCTGCTGTTGTGTGTGTGGATAATAGCAAACACGGATATACATTTTTTGCATGCAGCAATGAATTTTGTTCACTCAAATTCAGCTTTTCTTCGCTCAAAATAAATTTCTCCTCAAAATGCAACACTTGCACCTGCAAACCTTTTTTACGTGCGCTCAGAATAGTGGCACAAAAATAACGCCATAGTAACAGCGACCCTCCTGCTGCAGGACACAGAGTGCATTAACATTATCATGGAGAGCACAGACTACTGGAGGAAGCAGCTGGCTGCTTTCATGTCCCAGCTGAAGCAGACTGAACATGCCCACTGTGCACAGATCAGTGCCATCCAGCAAGGCATCAACAAGTGGCTTTCCTTCTGCTCCTCAAATAATAAGTAAGGACAGTTAAAATGCCCCCTGGAACTTTCACTGACACCTTACAGTCACTGTGTGATTCTCCAACGCTACGTTTTCTCCTTTCTCAAGGCTTCCTGAACCCAAATATGATAAAACATCAGTGGAAGAGATTCATGCCGATTTGCAGCAGTGGTCAAATGTAAGGCTTGTGTGTCTCACCTTTGTCATAGTTTTAGAAAATCTTCCTTTTTTAATTGGAGATGAACAAACCGTCTGCACATGATTAAACACCAGGAAACATTTGTTTTGTCTAGATGTTAGCACTGCTGTGTGAACACTACCAAGGCGAGAAACAGCTGAACTGCCAGCAGACACTTAGTGAACTCAGTAATATCCAGGAAATATGGCTGAATATGAGCCTGCAGCTCTTTAGAAGACACCCTTCAGCTGACGGGGGACCTCCTGAAGGCCAGCACGCCCAGAGAGAACTGGACAAAGAGCTGTGTGAGCTCCTCAGAGAGCTGGACGTTCAAGTGGATGGAGAAAATGGTGAGAAAATGGTTTAATCATTCTTGAAATATGGATAGACCACGTCGCTGAACAATGCCGTTGCAGGGCTCCATGGAAATGTGATGTCACTGCACGGTCTGATGGAGTCCCGGGGATCCAAACTTGCCGCGGTGATTGAAGATCCCGAAAAGATGGCCGTCTCTGATTGGTTAGAGCTGGAGAGAGCGCTGCACAACTGGAAGAGTTTGGCTGACGAAGCTTTTCGGCACTTCTCCAACAAAACGGACAACAATAAACCGGATACTTGGTGAGTGCGGGTCCATAACACAAACTAACTTTGAGAAAGACAGTTTTTGTACTTTTGCTGGATTTTAACTCAAGCAATCGAGATGTGATTTTGCATCAACGCTCTAAGAATTACAGTTTTACACACAGTCCCCATTTTCTCAAAGTGAATTAGACAAATTAACAGAATTTTAAAATGAGCATTGTTTTTTATTCATTTATTGCAGATGTTTTGCAGTTTGGCAGATAGAGGGAAACAAATTGAACTTGTAGAAAAATTCAGCCTGATCTGTTTTCATGCTGAAATTCAAACACTTGGAGTCGTTTACGGCGGTTCTGAAATGCTTCTTTGTGCGTGTTTGTTAAAACAGCGCAGAGGCAGAAAAGCTGTTTGACAAAATCCAGGTGTTTGTAACCAACCTGTCTGACTTCACTGAGGGGGAGAACTTTAGGCTCCATGAAGAAGTGAGTACCGGGCATGCTCAGTAACACCATATTTACATATTCTGCTGTCTTTTGAGTGTATTTGTGTTAAATTGGAACTAACACGTGAGCCCCATGAATACGGTGCTCAGGCACAGCGGCTGTTTTTAGGAGACGATCTGAGTTTTGGCTTCTTTGAGTCTGGATGTTTTCTTTGCTACCAGATCAGATCTGCTCACGTGGCTCAGACTCGGTGGATGTTAGAGCTCTTACTCCTTGTGGTTCCCAACCACAGCGAGGAGGAAAACCAAGAAGAAGAACCCCACCGGTACATTCCAGAAATTTCACAGGAAACTCTGGATGAGGATGCCCAGATGCTGGCTGAGAAGCTGGATCGCTTGTCCAGCTACATCACGAGGTACCAGAAGCTGTTGTAAATATTTTACAGTAACTGTGTGATAAAATAAATCTCTTTAACAGTAAAATAACAACACACGAACCGACTCGAGCAGGTTACGTACTTTTAAACGTTGGAGTAACTTTACATTTAAACAGCGAGCGAGGAAGGAAACAGGTTGTCAAACTCATCTGAAAATGTTGTTTAGTTCGTGCAGCCTGGTCCTGGAGGAGCACCTGAACACGCTGTCAGCTCAGGCTCAGAATGAGATGAACGAGTTCAAAAAGCTGCAGGTAAACACACCTCTGGCACACATACACTATCACTTGTAACATTGGGGCGGGGTCAGTAATAGTTTTGCAATGTCAACTGTGATTGGTGTCCTCAGAGGGAGTGTGGTGATTGGGTGGAGACCTGCAGGATACTGCTCACAGGTGTTAAAGGCGCTCCCGTGGAGCTGCCCGTCACGCCGCCTGCACCTGTTTCCAGCAGTGGCGTCTTGGACTGTCCAGCAGACGGTGCGGAGGCTGTGGTGAGGATTCAACTCCAATAGAGCTCGCACACGTTTGCTAGATTTTTTGGGATCTGTGAAGTAGTCTGACTGGAGCATCAAGGAAGGTGGTAAGTGAGCTGACTCCACAGACGTTTTGGAGGAGATGAGCAATTTATTTACTGTGACCTCCATCATATGTGAAACTTAACAAAACTCACCTTAGATTAACTTATTTAACAAAACTCAAAACCCACATGGAGTCAGTGACACAGCTCACCTCTCCTCCCTCACCTGCATCAAGCAGAGACTGACCGAGCTGCCAGTTTACCTTCAGTTAGTTTAGCCAGCACCACCAGCTGGAGCTCAACACAAATGACTGAGAATTACATGAAGCTCCCCACATTAACACATTTACACAACTAAACGGCTCCATGTAAGAAACAATAAGCAACAAATCCCTTTGCATCCTGACACAAACAAAAGGAAGCATTCCTACATAAAAACCCTCCTCCTGGTTTAACCTGCTGATGTCAGACATGACATCATCAGCACTTTAAAAATCAGGAAATGCTGGGCGGGTCTTTCCCACAGCTGACCTACATGAAGATTGAAAACAAAGAAACAATGTAAGTATGTACACATGAGTTAATCCTGCAACATAATAAAATATAAAGAAACACGTGAGTGTTTGCTTTAATTTGCCAGCAATATAACGCTTACACAAAGCCGGGATAGTAAGTGTAGCAATGTTACTTTAGCAAATAAATATACAGAGAGAATAATGTTCTTCATGTGCAAAAGTCAATGTTGTGGAGCAACTGGTGTCACAGGTGGGTGAAGTACAAAAAGGTATTATTTATTATTATAGTGTGTGTGTGTGTGTGTGTGTGTGTGTGTGTGTGTGTGTGTGTGTGTGTCTCTCTCCTTATGGGGACAAAACCGCGGTCCCCACGAGTTTGAAAGCATTTTTCAGACTCAAAATGTGGTTTTGGTGTCAGGGTTCGGGGTTAAGCATTCATTCTTATTTGCTGACAAAAAGACATTTCAGACAAAGAAAATTTCTTGGCTGCTGAAAGACACGAAACATAAGAGTTTTGTCAACTGGAGCGTTAATAGCAAGATTATGGAGCTTTGTGTGACACAAAATGAGTGAATTAAATTGACACTTGTGGAATTTAAGGAGTTTTACGAACCTTTAACCTCCTAAGACCTGAACTCTTCCACGACATGCATTTTTAATTTTTCTTTGATATTTGGGCTGATTGGGGCCCGATGAATGTAAAAACAAAGAATTACCAGATTTTTTTTTTAACCTTTTTTTTTTTTTTTTAAAGAAAAATCAGAGCCACATATGAGGATATTCATTTAAAACTTTGATAGAACAGTAGCAGTATAACGTCCTCGTAAGTGGATATCAGGCCCATGTAGAGCAAAATTGAGTATTTTGGTCTAAACAACCCAAAATGTGATGTCCACACATGTGGACGCCAGGTCCTAGGAGGTTATAATAGAATCGTGTTAAACAGGATGACTAAAAATGTTGTTTTCGTCCTGTAGGGGGAGCAAACTGTTTGTGAGAGCGCTGTGCTGAATCTGATCAATTATGATGGAAACGTTGCACAGAGGAAGCTTGGAGCGTGCAGTGTCCAGCTAGACAGGGTCAGACAATTGAAGTATACATTTTTATGTTGTTGTCAGTTTGCATTGAGCTGAACAGCCCGTGTGTCTGTACCTGTAACCACCTCTGTGTCTGTCAGACGGGCGAGCTGGTCGTGTCTCCGGTGACAGACGATAACCAGAACGCTTTCAAGGATCTGACCACAGTAGGATTACTGCAGCAAGAACTGCAGTGAGTTCATTTTCTAAATAATGTTTGGATGAATTGTGTTTCATGGATATTCCTGAAAATAGTCTTTATTTTCAGGAATTAGTCTTCTTCATTGTAACCTCTCTCTGCTGTTTTCATATAAATGCACACGATACTCTGTAAAAGTCCAGGAATCCCACACAACTATTCCTGAACTGCTCAGAAATGAAAAGAAAGCTTCCCCGTGAGAGTTCAGGCCCTGTTGAAGTATAAAGTATCTGGTTAAACAAAATTATAATAATAATTATAAAAATCTGGCTCCTTGGAAGAAAAATTTAACGAAATGAGGGGTGCCTCAAGACCTCTGCCCAATACTGTATCTTTTTACACAATTTTTTGAAAGCACTACTTTAAACTATTGCTATAAACTATAAAACATCCATCCATCAGTCTACACATGCATCCATCCACCGGCTTACTTTCCCTTACCGCCCCTCTTTAGTGATTCTGAGGTGCGAGTGCAGATTGCGGAGAAGCGAGCCCTCAAAGCCGAGGAGGCTCTGCAGGAAGCACTGAAGAAGATTAAAGACCTGGAGAGACAACTGCAGGGTCGCCCCAGTGTGGAGCCCCACAGTACTGAAGGTGCAGATTAACCAGCTGATAAAACCAGACAGTGACACAGCACATACGCATCGAGGTGGTTCATGTCTTTACTGGTTTATGTTTCAGAAAAAAACAAAACACCGCCGCCTTCACCGCAGCCAGAAACAACACCAACTCCTCCGAAGAAAAAGGCAACCGCAGTCAAACCAACGAGCAGCGGCAGAAAGACCAAGAAATGCTGATCGGACCATCGGACGTCTCTGCTTATTTATTTTAACCAGTGTTAAATACTTTTTTGGTTTACATGTGAACAGGAGGGAAGTTTAACAGACACATAAAAACATCACTGACCATCGATGGTACCCAGTTTTTGAGTGTTTATTCCCAGGCTGATGATCGGGGTGTCCAACTCCAGGCCTCGAGGGCCGGTGTCCTGCAGGTTTTAGATTGGTCCTTGATGCAACACAGCTGATTTAAATGTCTAAATGACCTCCTCAACATGTCTTGAAGTTCTCCAGAGGCCTGCTAATAAACTCATCCTGTGATTCAGGTGTGTCGACCCAGGTTGAGATCTAAAACCTGCAGGACACCGGCCCTCGAGGCCCCGAATTGGACACCCCTGGACTACATGAAGAAGACAAATAGCACTTGAGCATGATATCATTTAGAGGCTTCCTGTGGCTTAGTTTAAATCCTATGATATGTGTTTCAAGTGTGGATGAAGGCACATTTATTTCTGCATCCTTCTGAAAATAAAGATTTGTGTGTTTCCTGTTGCATGAAGTAACACTCCTTTGTTGTACTGACTGAACTCGGATTTGATTGCACATTTTACAGTTTGATTATTTGCAGTTAAGACATTAAAGAACACATTTGAGGACTAAAAGCTATGTTCCTTTATGCTGTGTTTGCCTCTTTCTTTTCTACACATGGAAATCACCAGTTTAAATGCAGCAAGAGTTCACCTGAGTTTAACATGAATAAAGCTTCACATCATTGGCGAGTCTGTGTCTGGCTCCTCAGGTGACACCCCGCCGTCCCCCTCCACGCACGGGGGAGGAGGGGGAGGTAGGGGTGACACGTCGGAGTTGAGGCTCGGAGGGAAAGGCAGGACCAAGGCAGGTTGAAGGTGACGGAGGGAAGCCCGAAATCCATCCCAGGCAGCCATCTCACTTTCTGCTGCCTTCACCTGTAGAAGAGAACGGCTCGTGGATGTTTTCATCGCTAATGTTGTGGAGAGTAGAGACAGAAGTTTGGAGCACACAGGTTCAAAGTTGCTGTTTTACAGAAACCGATGTGAGCACTTACTTTGATCTGCTGCTGTCTCTTGGCCTCGGCAGCGGCAGCCAGGCTCTGCTGCAGCTCCGCAGGAAAACTGAGCTCGTCTCTGACAACACAAGCGCAACCCAGCCTGGTCAGCCGTGCTCTTCCAACAAGTGATGCGTTTTCATTGTGCAAGTTAGTATTTCTTTAGATTCTGCCAAAATAAAGCTAAAGCTGCTTTGCTTTGGCTCAGCCTTGACTTCCAGTTAATGAACATCTGCAGTGAAGGAGGCGCATTTAAAAAAAGATGAATTACAGAGGAAGGAGAAATGATGTTGGTCTTACATGTCTGCCCTCTCCACCCTGACGCCCCAGCGACAAGCGAAGGAGTCGACCGTTGCTTGTATCTGCTCCCCGATCTTCCGCCTGTGCAGCAGGACGTGGCTGAATGTTTGCTGGGCCAGAACGTCTCTGACTGCAGCCTGGACCAGACTCTGCAGCACTGCGGTCAGACTGGATACAGCTGAGCTGCACAGTGCCACGTTCTCTATCTGGTAATAACACACCGCGCTCAGCTCCGGCCTCACCAAGTCCTTTGTCACCACCTGCGTACAAACATATGAGAACACACACGTCGCAATTCCAAACGGGAATATTTAAATATGTGATGCAGTGCGTGTCTATTTCTGTACCACGTGAGGAGGAACCTTCAACATCTTCAGTCGGATGTCAACTTTGTGACACACGTCGAGAAGTGGGAGGTGGAAAAAAAGGCCTGAAGAGGAAGAAAGACACAGGGGACAGTGGGTGTCACAGTGAGGCTTCTCATGAGCTGCGATTCATAATACGTTATCGACCCTCACACAGGCTGCTGTCTGGAAGCACACATTTCTAATCTTATCCTTCCTGGTAGCTCCTAATGAAAATCTTAGCATCCTCAGCTCCACCTCTTGTCGTCTTGTCAGCGCCATCGTCTCACTGCGGTCTTCCAACCATTAAACTCATCACCACCTATCCACCGTCCGCTCTCTCGTCTCCATTTCTCTTGTGCACTGCCCGTTGCTTTGAATGGTAAAGCCCAGGTATTTAAATTCACTCCCTTACTACCTCCACTCCTTGCATGTTGATCTTTCCATAAATAGATAAAAATAAAGTATAAATAAAAATAAGAATGAAATCTGGGCCGACCTGGTCCTCTGGGTTTTCCACGCAGTAGGTGACCCAGTCTGAAGATCACAGCTCTTTCGTGTTCCCTCACTACCTGTGAATCAACATGTGGTTGCTCAAGTGTCAGTTTGATATTCAACACAAAGCGGTCAGCCTATCTTCTAAAGACATGTCAGATCTTTGTAGGATCAGAGGTTTAGTCCGTACTTTGACGCAGAACCAGATGGAAAGAGGGAAGAAGAGGAGAACCAGAGCCAAGACAAAGACCATCAGCAGCCACTCACAGACTCCCAGCTTCTTATGCTTCAGACCTGAAAAGATCAGCAGTCTTTCATGAAGACGTCTCATCACACTTGCAGATATGAAAAACATATATTTAAAAAATAAAAACACTTTGACTCACTGTCATCCTGCTCTGCTGCTTCCAGGAGCCCCACATTCTCATCCTTGACTTCATTATCTCTCACACTGTCTATATCCACCACCGTTGATTTCACCTTCACTTCTGTCTCTTGCTCCATCTTCCCCACATACGTCCCCAGCTTCTCTTTCCTCACCGATGATGCTTCAGAGAGCTGCTCCACCTTCGGCTTCCTCTGAGGATTCCTCCTTGGAGCCTCTGAGGCTCCCCTGTCCCTCTCCTTCCTGGCCGTCATTCTGGATCTTGGTGGGTGATTGGAGGACTTCTCCATGCTGGCTGCATGCTCTGCAGAAAAATTGGAGGGATTTCTTCCTTGTTTTCTCTTTTTCCAGGTTAAAGAAAAATCAATTTTGTGATTACTGGGAGATGCTTCCCCTCTCGCTGGATGACTGATCAGTAGTACTGCTGTCTACTGTGGAGATGGGACAGAGTCTGTCCCTGTAATTAAAGCTGGGAGCGTGGGAGTACAGGACAACAGTGAGGGGTGTCCTTACCACAGTCTTTTTTAAATTGTATGCCAGTAAACCTTTGCTTTGCCAGTAAGACCATCCAACTCTCCCTTTTATCTCCCTTTTTTCCATAGAGGGCCCATTAAAGACAGACAGGATTTATTAATCCCACACTGGGGAATTTCACATGTTACAGCAGCAAGAATGAAATTAATTCGAGATAAACTACAAAAATAACAACTTGAAAAACATAAATAAGAACAAATGCTTTAGCAAAAATTCTATTCAAGTTATAAAATGATAAAACTGATGCAGCATCAAGGGTTTGACTTTTTTAAATCCACACGTTTTCCTCTGGAGATAAAAAAGATAAAATAAATTTTTTCTATACATGTTACATGTTTGTTTATGGACCACTAAGACTTCACTAATTAATGTGTGGCCTGCAGTGTAAAGCTGAATTTAATGCTGTTAATATTTAACCACATGCATGCAAATGGAAACTTGTTTAGGTTACGTCTCTTCTGTGGCAGAGTCAACACCCCGCGGAGATATGTGGAATACAGAAGTGAGGTTTTTACTGTTTGGACTAATTATCCCAGTGAAGCTCACACTGAGTGTCTTATACAGGAATGTGCAGACGCAGGTCTGAAAGAGCTTTCTTTGTTTGGAAAGGAAAAGACATGCTGTAACCTCCCTGACTTGTGCTTAATTAAACTCAAACCTAATTGCGTGGCCCTCTTGAGGCGTGGAAAAGTAACTCGTATTTTTTCCACGGCTGTTTTCACAAAGAAGACATAGCTGGCTACAAGAGTGACCAGATAGCTGCAGAGTAAATGTGGGGTGAGAGGCAGTTTGAGGTGAGGGAGTCACACTCCTGACAAAGTAAACACAGTGAGGATAAAACACGGAATCTTCGTATCCTCGTGGTCTCTCATTTTAAACACACAAACCGTAAAAACTGTTGTCATCCACGTTCTGCTTTGTCCAGCATTGCTTTGGGTTTCAGGCTGAATGGTTGGTTTTGACCTGTTCAACCTGCTTCCCTCAGGTAGGCGCTACAGGTGCATCAGACTCAAAGCCAAAACCACCCTGAACTCCCACATGGACTGACAACACATCCACTCACCAATCCAAGGACTTCGCTCTACACAGACTACCACCGCGTAATTTACGTGTGATAACCCACACTGTAAATATATACGACTATTTATTTGTATATTTTTACATTTTATATTTTTGAATAGGGTTCATATGCTGCAGAGCCGTGCACCTCACCGCCCTTTCTCTTCCCACACGTCTGCACTGAGTGGGGATGCTCTGTATCTCACTGTACAGTGAATAGTGACAATAAAAGGCATTTTATTCTACTCTATGAACCCATCCATTCGTCTTGTGAGTCTCAAAATGACAAAACTGGAAAAACGTCTTTTGGCTTTTTGTAAATCAAACTGTGGTGGACAGTTTCGGTACGTGGGTGGGACAAAGTGCTCTGCGCCCCACCTGTACGTGCGGTGCTTCTTCTTCTTTGTTGTTGTGGGACCAGTGTCAAGGTAAGGAGTAACAGTTTATTAGCTAGGCAGCTGACTAAAACGGCTTTCGGCTTCTTCGAATTTAAAGTTGTTGGTTTGTTTTGTTGTTGTTTGTTTTGTTTTTTGCTTTGGCAACTGAATTTGTATCGTTAGCAAGTCCTGCTAAGTAGAGGCGCGCGGAGAGAGAAGGTTCGGCCTCTCGCAGCTACCGACAGGTGAGACTGTCCTGTTAGCATTTTGATGCTTTTTGGTAACTAAACCTTAGGCTAAAGATGCTTTTTGAACGATTTTATAACAAGACAAGACAGTTTTTTAAGACTGTGCATTAATGTTCTCCTGCGACTTCTACGTTTCTGGTTCACAAGGCAGGAGCTAAGTCCAGCTAATTAAAGGCAGGAGCTAAGTCAAGCTAATTAACCCTTGTAATGTCCTCGGGATTTCCATACACCTGTTGCCATACATCCTGGGGTCAATTAGAGGCGGGAGCTAACTAAAGCTAATTAGAGGCAGGAGCTAACTAAAGCTAATTAGAGGCAGGAGCTAACTAAAGCTAATTAGAGGCAGGAGCTAACTAAAGCTAATTAGAGGCAGGAGCTAACTAAAGCTAATTAGAGGCAGGAGCTAACTAAAGCTAATTAGAGGCAGGAGCTAACTAAAGCTAATTAGAGGCAGGAGCTAACTAAAGCTAATTAGAGGCAGGAGCTAACTAAAGCTATTAGAGGCAGGAGCTAACTCAAGCTAATTAGAGGCAGGAGCTAACTAAAGCTATTAGAGGCAGGAGCTAACTAAAGCTATTAGAGGCAGGAGCTAACTCAAGCTAATTAGAGGCAGGAGCTAACTCAAGCTAATTAGAGGCAGGAGCTAACTCAAGCTAATTAGAGGCAGGAGCTAACTCAAGCTAATTAGAGGCAGGAGCTAACTCAAGCTAATTAGAGGCAGGAGCTAACTCAAGCTAATTAGAGGCAGGAGCTAACTCAAGCTAATTAAAGGCAGGAGCTAACTTAAGCTAGCCTGTTTTAGGCAAGCCTGTGGACCTAAACGCAAAAAACATAAAGCCATGCGTTTGCCTTCACACTTAAATTGTAGAATCATATTTAGTAAAGTGGTTTTGTGTGTAGAGAAAGGTAGGGTGTCAGCGGTTCTCCTCTATGCCAGGTTCTTGACTTCCAGCTGCTGTGTTTTCCAGATGTATTCAGGTAAGATGAACCATGAGAACATTTTGGCTCAACTGAAGAAGGAAGTTCGCTCCTTGCTCATTTCATCCAAGAATGGTTTAGCTCCGGAAGAGCTCCTACGAGACTACGCCACCATGTTGGGCCATTCGATGCCCCTGAAAGTCCTGGGCTTCAGGAACATTTTGGATATGAGTCAGCAGATGCCTGATGTGGTGTCCATTAACTTCAGGCCAGATGGGAGCATATTCTTAAAAGGTAGCGTCTCATTAAGGCATCAGCGCTCTTGTCTTTGAACTCTTGAACAGGTTTAAGTATTTGACACTCTCGCTCTGGTTTCCTGTGCAGCTGTTGGTCACGAGACCACTCGACGCATCGAGGAGCTGGTGACCAAGCAGCGCTCTAAGCCAAACAAAAAGGTCAGCAGGGGAGGTGCCCGCTACTTTCCAACTCATTCTGTGTCCCACTATGTGGTCCTCCCAAGAAGAGGCCCCGCTCCTCCAGCCATCCCTGCACAGCTGAGGACGGAGCTGCGAATACTGCTCTCACAAGTATGAATGAAATGTGTTTAATGTTTTGTGTCCATTATAACCTGGGCTTTTAAAGCCTGCTGTAGATTTTGCAGCTGGTTTATTTGCTTGGTATAAGCACAGCATCTTTCAAATGAAGCATGAGCAAAATGAGAGCACAGATTGTTGGCTTTTTTTGCACTTTATAAGGTCTAGCCTGTTAACGTGAATTTTGAAGAGAAGATACCTGACAGGCTTTTCTTTCTTCTGTCACCGTACTCTCAGTGGAGTAATAATGCGGCCGCTCTCTCAGGGTCCCGTTAGGTTATCCGACTTGGAGGCTTCTTTCTGGCGCTTCTTTGGACGACCGCTTTGCATTCGCAGCTATGGGTTCTACTCCACTGGAGAGATGTTGGGGGCAGCGGCAGATATGCTTGTCATTAGCCAGAGCAGGTTTGGCTCACTTGTGTTCCTGAGGGAGCATATGATCCCTAGGCCACTGCTCAAATTACCCGCCTCAGCAAAGAGGGGTGGACTGATAAAACCAGCATTGCCGAGGACATGCAGGCCAGATTCTGAAAGGCCAGATGTCAAACTTCAGTCGCCAAAAACACCTCCAGGTTCGTCCTTTGGGCTTTTTCTTGTAGTTTTGTTTTGCTCTGTTTGTTTTTTGCACTTCTAACTGTTAGATTTGGTGCCATGTAAATGAAATTAAACTGAGAAATTTGGCTTTGTATTATTGCACTAGTCTGCATTTTGAAACACCTTTGCGTCCTCTTCAGCTGAAGCTCCAGAGAAACCAACATCTCTGAACCAGACATCTACCCAGAATTCCTTGGATTCTGCCCGTAGTGAGCCGGGAACCGTCGATAGCAAGCCGGGGGCGGACGAGAAGAACCAGGAAACCAAAGCTCAGCTTTCCCCAGAGATTCAGCTCTTTGATAACCATGTCCTCCAGGTTGGGTTTCATTTGCAGCTGAAATCCATCTCAGATATGAAATGTCTAATGTTCCATTGCTTCTCACTGGATAAACTGTGGCGCCTAAAAGACTGGTTTTGGTCAAACATTTGGGGTGTAATTGTTCAGGCACACTACAGCAGAAAAATCAGAAATAGTGCTGTTACTAAATCCTGTCACGTAATGGTGAGAAATCCTATTTGGTATACCTCGTATCTGTTAAGTGCAGTTTCTTTCTTCTTCTTAAATGTGATGTTAGCTGGAGGAGGGGCTTCGTCAGCAGATCCTGGAGAACGGAGTTGCTGGCACCATCAATCAGGAGCTGAAGGACAAACTACGAGCGGTGAGACCTCGCACCGCTTTATCAGCATATGTCTTTGAGCCCAGTTTTAATCATGCAAGCATAACAAGTGTAAAGTCTGCAAGTGCTGTTATAGTTCATGTATATGGGGGGGGAAAGGACGCGCGAGTATACGACTCGCTCTCAGCCCCTGTCGTCGATCTGAAATCGCCGTATTAATCACAGATGACCGTAAGAGGTCAACAGATGTTAAAGAAAGTATGTCGTGAAAATGATTAACATGTCGACAACTCTGCAGGTCATAGGTCAGACGGACGGCGGATTATCAGTTCACAAACTGCCAGCAGAGTACAAGGTAAAAACAAGTTTGCATGTTTGTGTTGTTAACAGAGAGTTTTCTAAACATCAAACTGATCCAGGATGTTAGAAGCAGAGCCATCCTAATCACTAATAGAAACAACCTGTCACACACACACACTGTTGGCTCCCCCCCACCCTGGAGGTTGCCCATGATCACAGCAGACATTAATAAAAGATGCACACTCATCTTCTCGGGAATCTTAAATATTCTCCTTTCTTTCCTCCCAGAGGTGTTTTGGCGAGGACTTGCCTCTGCAGCAGAGCGGCTTTGTTAGCGTCACTGAACTCATCGGTGCCATGAGTGACACTTTCCACCTAAGACCAGCAGAGGGAGGCAGTGGACAAGACTGGATAATCAGGACCATACGTGATACTGAGAATACACGTCCAGGTGTCTTTATCATTGCATCGTTTGCTTCAGCCCGCTTACATGAGGAATGACTATTTAGTGTTACTGTAAATATAAATGAGTGTTTAACCCACATCTTTCTTCCTTATGTTTGTTCACAGTAAAGTCACGAATTACAGTCACGTGTGGATTTCACACGTTGGAGCATATTTGTGCAGTTATGACTTTCAACCAAGCAGGAAATGTATTTGTCTCTGTTTCTAGACTCAAAAGAGAGCGAGAGTTTTAATGATGATCAGACGTTTCCAATTGTCCCACCATCAGATGATGAGAACAACGAGCTGGTTACCAGTAACACACACAAGGAAATGGTTTGAAAACACATTTTTTTTGTGGTTTGACCAAAGCAAGTAATCAGTGATGCTTGATGCACGGACATTAAAAGTGATGACTCTGAACTGCACTTTACAGCCTGTAAGAGGAGCTAAATGTTATCGAGTGCCTTTTGTGTGTTTGTCTGTAGATTTCTGCAATTCCGGTGCATCTCAGCCCTGCTGTACCCCTCGACGCCCTCCAAAGTAAGCCTCTCAAACCACCGACGCGCCACTGTGCTCGAGAGCTGGTGGAAGTCTTGGTGGAGCGGGTGGAGTCACCCGGATATTTCTACATTCGCTTCAGCGAGACTGAGGAGGCCCGAGCTATGGAGAACATGATCTTTGCGATGAGGTGGTGCATGTGTTAGCAGCAGCAGCTACTGTACGGACTCTTTAACCGTGCCTACTCTGATCAGTACCATCTTTTTCTTTTTCCTCCTCTCGTCTCCTAGACGATGCTACACCTGTCCTCAGATGTCGGAGTGCTATCGCCTTCCCCAGAGATTTGTTCGACGGGGTCAGGTCTGCTGCGTGTCACCTGACGGACTGTGGTTCTACCGGGTGGTGATCCATAAGGTGATCTCCCCCACTCAAGTGGAGGTGTACTATGTGGACTTTGGTGATTTGACAGTGGTACCAACCGCCAACCTCAAGTTCCTCAAGTAGGGGCCTCTGCAAGCTCTCGTTGAAAGGATGATTTAAAAAAAGAGATGTGTGCATATTTTATAAATTTATCTGGCTGTTTCCCAGGTCGGCTTATTCGGTTCTTCCAGCACAAGCTGTCCCATCTTCACTTGCTGGAATTAAACCCACCTCTGTGAGTCTGTGCCTTAGTTTAATTTTCAGTTTCCTTACAAAGACAAGCCTTTCTATAGACTCCAGCACCAGTGCCTTGGTAATGCCAGCGTCTCAGCCATCTTGTGATGGTTTAATTGAATGTTTTGGCTTTCAGTGCTCTTATGGTTTGGATTCATAAATGAGTGTTGTGGTTGGTCTCCTGCAGGGCAGCTGGACTCCTGGGGCAACAGCCGACTTCCAGAAACTGTGCTGTGATCGCACCCTGGTGGGCGCTCTGGATTGTTACAGTGGAGACGTGCTGCAGCTCTACCTGTGTGACACACATACTGATGATGACATCTACATCCACACTGTCCTGCTGAGCCAAGGCCATGGGACACCCTGCAGCCCTGCAGCAGTGAGCAGCACCCACAAAAACACTGGTTTGGTACCATAATCATGATCAGCAGCAGCAGTTTATCATTCTTTTAACAGGATAGCTGTCAGGTCACACCAGTGAGTCTCTACCTGGGAGAGGGGGTGGCTGACCTGCCAGAGGTGAGGGAGGAAATGATTTCATCCCCAGAGCCAGGAGACACTTCTGAAGAGTCTATAATGGACAAACTGAAGGTAGCACACTGGTCTCATAGAAACATAGTGCAGGGCTATAGTGCTCTTGCCCCGTGGGATGTTGTTAGATTTGGCAAAAGATCATTTTATGTTTCTGGGTAATATTATTGGGTTTTTAAAAAATGTTTTTATTAGTTTAAAACTGTTAGAAAGATTATGGTTGTATATCCGCATGTATCCAGCTGCATTTAGCTGACTTTGGGCGTCAGCTGGGATAGCCTCCAACACCACCTCATCTGCATACGTGGTTAATGCCTCCATTTAGTGTGTTTTCTCTTTGCATAAATATAGATCTTCATTGTAAACTGATAAAGAAAACACACAGCGGTGCATTAGAAGGCCACAGTTATGCAGAGAATAACGTTTCAGACTGTTGGATAAGGTTGAGTTTTGCACCCACGTCTAACATTTGTGTTATTTATAGGTAGAGCTGGGCGATATGACCCAAAATTCATATCTCGATATTTTTTAGCTGGATGGCGATATACGATATATATCTCGGGTTTTTTTTGTTTGTTTTTTTTTTAAGCCATAAAGTAAGAACAAAAAGAGAGTTCTTAGTCAAAGCTGTGTCTCAATGTCAATCAGGCACTTTTATTAACATACAGCATAGATGTACATGAAGAAATTACTCAAAAATAAATTATCAGCATTTATTAAATAATCATGCTCCATAAATAAAAGAACACAATGTTGTTTTTGTGCTAAACAAAGAGCTCACAATTGTGGAGTCAAAATGTAAACTAAAAGACGCTGAGCATAATAACAAAGACAGATTTCACGGCTGCTCTGTTCCCAAGTTCTACTGTGTGACTGACAGCCTGGAGTTTGAAATCCGCTTCGTAACCGTGTCTCTTACAGGTGCCATTTATGGTCCTTATACACACACAATACGGTAATATTACCTTGAAGCACAGTACGTATCACTCCGCGAGGCTCAGCCGTAATGCTCCGACAGTCCATCAAGCGGTGCAGCTCCGTAGCTGACCAAAGTCATACTAAAACATTTTTTGACAGATTGCACATAAGGTGCACTGTCGAGTTTTGAGAAAATGAAAGGATTTTAGGTCGTTAGCTCGCTAACATGTTGACGCTGTCCAGCCCCATGCACGGGGCGATCCGCGGTAACTCATTAACGGAGATTTGCCGTGTTCATCTTGTCGTTGCCTGCAGGTGAAGCTATTGGGGAGGGGTTGTTGTGCTCAGTGAAGGAGAGGCGAGGCCCAGTAACGCAGCGTAGAGACAAAAATGGACGAAAGAGAGACAAACTTGTGGCTCCACAAGTATAATTATAACGTAACATAGACTATATCGATATAAACGATGTTGTCACATCTTATATCTCGTATGAAAATATATCGATATTTTTTAAAAACTCGATATATCGCCCAGCTCTATTTATAGGTGTTCAATTTTAATCAGTTGGGAACAACATCTTCAGCTTTCTAACTTCATTAGCTTAATTAAGATTAATTTCTTCCTCCTGAGCACTTCCCGTCCAAAGAGCAGATATTTGCCCTGCGTTAAACGCTGATACTCGAGCTCAGCACCAAACGACTGCTGCTCTTTGTACAGCGTCCTTAAAGACTGAAATACTCCCAGGATTGTCATTTAAATGTTGTTGTTTTTTTTAAATAGATTTGCAGCTTTACGCTGTTGTTGTCTGTTATCTGCGAATGCAGTCTTTGCCTCTCATTGCATTCATTTCTCACATTCATGTAAAGCTTTTACTCTCCACTGTCCATAGTTCTTATCTTTGCAGCCATACTGTCACTGCTGCAGGCCCGCTGCAGCGCACACACACACACACACACACACACACACACAGTCGGTGTACACACTTGGCTCAAACACACATGTCATCTCGCTGAAGGGAGAGTTGCAGTCAACGCTGCTTAATGTATAGCTGGGCTGTTGGAAGGTCACGGCTTGTTGTTGGACTATAAATAAGACTGCAGCCAATCGGTGAGTGTTTAATGGATATTGTATTACAAGATTGTCATTCTCTTATGTTAATGAGCAGCAAGTTGTTAAACTGAACATACTGGGAAGAAGATTTGACAGCGTTACAGCGTGTCCAAATAGCATTTGACTGGTATTTTTGTATATTTTATATATTATACACACATTTTTCATATGCTAGTGACATTAGAGACACTGAAGTTATAGATGTGGCTTTCTTCCCATCATTTATTAACCAGCTAGTTTTACAGGACTGATGAGGTGGCTCATCGAAGCAATCCTCACACTGAGCTGCCTGTTTGGCTTTGACTGAGAGCAGGCGTTCTTGCTCAGATGTTGGCGCTTCGCTCACTGTCACATCGTATTTTACAAAGTGAGGAGATGCTCAGAGGTTCTCTTTTCCTAAAATCTGAGATCAGAAGTGTTACACAGACCAGGTCGCGGCGTTGAAGCTAACCTAAGAAATTGAAACTGTGTTGTTTGGAGTGTTACGTAGGTCCTCTTTTTCCTGCAGGCTGATCGTTCTGTGGCCTTCCTCCATAAAAGTCGTATTCAGTAAGCTGTACGGTTCTTACAGCTCTCGGTCGCAGCAGATGGCCCCGCCCCTCCCTGAGCCTGGTTCTGCTGGAGGTTTCTTCCTGTTGAAAGGGAGTTTTTCCTTCCCACTGTCGCCAAAGTGCTTGCTCATAGGGGGTCATATGGTTGTTGGGTTTTCTCTGTATGTATTATTGTAGGATCTACCTTATAATATAAAGCGCCTTGAGGAGTCTGTTGTTGTGATTGTATGAATAAAACTAAATTGAATTCCAGTTATAGATTTTATTTTCAATTAAAAATGTGTCTGTAAATTAACATTTATGGTCTGCATACTTTGTCTTGATGTACCAGGTTGAAGATGAAATGCCTGCCCTGGAGTATATCTGGGATAGCGAGGTTGTCCCTCACATCCAGGTATGAGCACCTGGCACTGACCCTCATCCACTGCTGTCTGTCCACTGAGGTTAAAAGACTGATGGTGGTTGTTTCCTGTTACAACTTGTTCAGGCTAAGGAGAAAAACCCGTTCAACGCTCTGCTGAAAGACCAAACCGTCACCTGCCCCCTGACACCTCCAGATCTCATTCAGACAAAGATGACCACAGCTGACCTCACGGTGAGATCATCTGAAGAATATTAGATATACCGATTACTTTTTTTTTTTTTTTTTTTGCAGGGGGGAGGAGTTGTTTTTAGTCTGTTAATGAAAATGTAATTTTTTCCCCAGACACAGAGTCCGACTGCCCCACCAGCTCCACCCGTCATTAATCCCACTTCCATGAGACCAGAGGAGGTGCTGCACCAGCCTAAGGATTCTGCCCCCTCCATGACCAGACCTCCTCTAATCCTCAGCACCCTGAGCCTCCACACTGCTGCCCTGGGTCAAATTCAGGATGGTACTCTGGGTACAGATGCACACACTGACTTACTTGTGTGCATATTGTGGACTTTTCTCTAAAGTCCACAATATGCACACAAGTCATGTGAGCAAAAGAATGCAGTCTTGGGTCCGAGTAACTGCGTCACATTTATATAAATAACTTGTTCTGTAGAGATGAGATTCAAGCTTTGTTTGTGATTCTGAACTTTAGTTCACTTTGTAGTCAATGCTAGATTACATCATCACCCATTACTCATAATGAATTATAGTTCTGCTGCATTTGTGGCAAGAAGTTGTCTTTGGAAAGAATAAGTTAACATTTTGTTCTCATTACAGAACAAAGGTCCTGATTTGCACAAAAAAAGCCTCATCTCTCCTGCACGTGCACACATCTTGTAATGAGATTAAACAGTGACCTTCATTAACCTACATATGTACCTCATTCGCTCCATCTCCCTTACACTCTCTCTCTCTCACTCACACACACACACACACACACACACACACACACACACACACACACACACACTGGCCTTCAATGAAATTAGTGTGTTCATGGATGGAGCGAGGGGGTATTGATTTCCACCCTGCTGCTTGCTATGGTGGATGCACCTGCAGTGAAAACCTGACATAGATTCAATTAGACCTGTTACCAGAGCTATTTGACCCAACAAGCTGCTCTCTGTGCGTTTGGCCTGATATCGATACACCGCCGCTCCACCATGCTGGCGCTTGTGCAGTGAGGGGAGGAATAAATACAGTGCTGGATTTATCTACAAACATGCAGAAGTTTGAGTGCATCCCAAAAACATGTCACACTGAAGTTGGCCGACTTACTGATGGCGTGCCCTGAAGTTTATTGAAATTCTCCCTTTTTAAAGAGTTTTTCTATTTTAAAGTGTAGGACATATGATTCACAGAAATGGTTTTAAATGTGAGTCTCGGACTTTGTTTTCCAGATGGACCCCTTTCTCACCGGTACCCTCGGAAATCTGGCGTCACGTTTCCTCTGTTTGGGTCCAGATAGGCTGAGAGTGTCACAGCCAGTAAACACATGTTGCTGTTTTTTTCCTACATAATTAAAGCTTTTTAAATACTGTGAACAAAGACAAAAACATGTCATGACTGATGGAATTTTATTTGGAAAAATAAATGTTATTGCCTGGACTGCTTTAATATTTTTAGAGAACTCTGTTCATCTGACCCTTGTTGTTCAGGCGACCCAGCGTTTGTGTTTTTGGTTTAATATTCTTTATTTCTCCTTGTCAACTCCCTGTTTCCTGTTTTACTTTGATAGTCTTGCTTCCTCCACATCTCGTTATGTGTGATTGCTCTCAGCTGTGTCCGATTCCCACGTTATCCCTCTGTGTATTTAAGTCCTGCGTTTTCCTCTGTCTATTGTCGCGTCCTTCCCTGTTTGCTGTGTGTTTTCTAGTCTCCCAGTGTTTAGTTCTTAGTTTCTATGTTCAAGTTTTATTTTTGTGAGTTTATTTTACGGATTATTTTTCCCAGCGAATAAAGCTGCCGCTTTGAGTTTACTGTTCTGTGTATGAGTCCTGCATTTGGCTCCTTCATCCTGCCTGCCACAGCAAAAACTGGGACATTTTCACTTTTTGTTAAGTATGGAATATTTTAAGACGTCTTAGAGCTGGACGAGATGATGATCGTGGAGATTATTACAGCTAGGAAGGAAGCAAAATAAAAGTGGATTCAATTGTTTTCAATACTAGCGGTTTGGTATTTTTAAGCTGCTAAGACGGAGCTTGTTTTCTTGTTGGATTCACTGAAGGATCCACGTCTGCTGAGGCTGAATTGTTCAAACTCTTTTAATCGTTTGCAAACGTTAGCTCACTAAACTAGTTCATAAATGTCTCTTGTCAGTTTTTTCAGTGTTGTTTGACTTGTAGTTCTGCACCTGCTCTGCTTTTCTCTTTACTGGTTTTGTCATCAGCACAGTGTCGCTGCGACCTTCATCACAACACTTAAGCTGCACTCACCTTGCTTACTGACTCAGGTTTCTGTTGTTGTTGTTGTTGTTGTTGTTTTTTTTTAATACAGTCAAGTTCAGTGCAATGCCCTCACTTATGAGGATCACTTACCCATTGCAAAACACAGGTTTTGGGTGCTGCTGCATTCAAGAGTCATATAGACAGATGCAAACAGGTACAGTCCCAATCAAAAGGTTAAGACCACTTAAAAAATGGCCCCAAAATCCTATTTTGCATGGTTGGATCTTAACAAGGTTCAATGTAGAGCTTCAACATGCAACAAGAAGAAATGGGAGTGAGACAAACATTTTTTTGAGCAATTTATTGAAAACAAGCTGAAACAGGCTGTTTTACAGCTGATCAAATGTTTAGGACCACTTGCCTTTAAAAGGCCAAATCTGTGCAAAAATGTGGATTCATTGTCATTTTCTGTCATTTCACTGTCATGATGCTCTGTTGGCAAAGGAAAACAAACCTTCCCTTGTTGAACGTGGTTGGGTTGTTGAACTGCATAAGCAGGGTCTCTCACAGCGCGCCATCGCTGCTGAGGTGGGACACTTAAACTGAAACAGGCTGTTTTACAGCTGATCAAAAGTTTAGGACCACACCAAAAAAAACCCTGTAAACCCCCCAAAACAGAAGTTCTAAACATGAACTCAGTGGTGAGTCGCTCCACCGTTATTGTTGATCACTTCAAACATTGAAAACATTGATGCTTGATGCCAGCGTTTCCATGAGGTGAGAGGGAACATTTCTCCAAGTGGTGAAGATGACCGCATGAAGGACATCTACTTCCTGGAACTGTTGTCCATTTCTGTAAACTTCCCTTGCCATCCATCCCCAAAGGTTCTCACTTGGATTTAGATCAGGGGAACATGCAGGATCATCCAAAATAGTGAGGTTATAAGAAGTCTCTTGTCCTGCGGGCATTGTGTACTGTAGCCTAAGGAGCTTGGAAAGAAAAGCGTCTGGACTTCTTTAAGTTGCTTGAAGACGTTTAGCCTCTCATCTGAGAAGCTTCTTCAGTTTTAAGGTCAAATGGTGGAGAGTCCCAGAGTCGCACCATTTGACCTTAGCCCCTTCCACTGTGGCGCATAGAAAACACCTCAGGTGGGATCTGCTTGTCATGCCAGCAACGTTGGAAACCATCAGGACCATCGAGGTTACTTTTGTTCTCCTCAGAGAATGAAACTTTCTTCCACCTTTCAGTGTCCCATGTTTGGTGCTCTGTAGCAAAGTCCAAACGGTCAGTTCTGTGGCGTTCAAGGAGACGAGACGTTTTTTTGTTCTTGAAGCCTTTCAGCCTCAGCTGGCATCTGATGGTTATGGGGCTGCAGTCGGCACCAGTAACGGCCTTAATTTGGGTCAAGCATCGTCCAGTGTCTCGACTGACAGCCAGTTGGATCCTCTGACTCAGTGCTGGTGACATTTTTTTGGGTCTTCCACTTGAGTTTTTGTTCCATAACCCTCAGGATCATTTAGGAAATATCAAATGACCGTCTTACTGCGTCCCACCTCAGCAGCGATGGCGCGCTGTGAGAGATCCTGCTTATGCAGTTCAACAAGGGAAGGTTTGTTTTCCTTTGCCAACAGAGCATCATGACAGTGTGACTGCCTGACAGAAAACAACAACAACAATCTTTATTTATAGAGCACATTTAAAAGCCTTGGGCATACCAAAGTGCTTTACATAAAACAATAAAAAATAAAACAGTTCACACATTAACATCAAATACATAAAAGTAACGGATTATGTTCACAGATAAAAGCCACCAATAAGAGTAAACTGCAGCACATAGGTTATAGCAAGGTAAGACTGTACCACCATGATAAAAGACACCAATAATGGAAAGATAGCAGAGAATTTAATACAATACAATACAATACAATACAATAGGTCACTGCAAGCAAGCCAGCATTTAACTGGTAGAAAAGGCAAGTTTAAAAAGATATGTTTTTAGCCGTGATTTAAAAGAATGAATAGAAAATGACAATGAATCCACATTTTTGCACAGATTTGGCCTTTTAAAGGCAAGTGGTCCTAAACATTTTATCTGGACTGTGCCCGTGTGCAGCTTTGTATATGACTCTGAATGCAGAGCACCCAAAACCTGTTTAGCAATGCATAGAAATGACCGAGGACTAAAAGATTAGCACAGGGGCAATGATGATAAATCATCTCTAACATTAATGATCCTTATAAGTGAGGGCATTGCACTGATCAAAGACAATAGTTGTGTCAATAAAATTAACTGCATCTTGGCTAACAGCACAGAACTTGATTTTCAGCAAGAGCAGGAAAGGAGCTAATAATGAACCACATGTATCCTTCTGAAACCGAGGGGAGAAGCTAGAGCTTGCCTGCCAAAATGTGGCCAGACGTATGAAGGTCAAAGCAGAGCGTAGAGTTCTTGATCACTGTCTGCATCCTGCTGGGCTTCCTGACCTTTACTGGCTTACCAAATTATCCTTGTAAGAGGCTCCTAATGAGAGTGGCTCATCTCAGTCAAACAAAATCAGGAGAAATTATTAACCTACATAATTTATAAACACACACACAAGTATTTTCTGCTTTAATAACACAGATGTGGAACTTAGAACCTCCGTTAAACATGATACAGGTTTTGTAGACATTAGCTCCAGTTTAATGTTGCCAACACGACTCAGCTTTCTGCATGAAGCTCAGCATTTGATGACACATTTCAAACAGACAAACATTTGCCTTCACTCTGAAATCTTTCTGTACGCACATAATCGCACGCACAACACTCATTAACAAGAGCACACTGCAAAAAGCAAAGGCACATGCGTGTGTCAGGCTCCATTATGATGTTTGTGAGGGTGGAGGAGGGTGCAGCTTGGGAAGACAGACCCTCAGTAAACCTTATTAGGAAGGAGAGTAATGTGGTTGCAGCTGAATTAGCAGCCGACAGCAGCACAGCATCGCTGTGCTGAATGAACATGAAGATCTGATGGCTTCGCTTTACAGGCAAAACCCCAAACCAGACCGGCTAAAGAAAACTGTTGTTTCACAGGCTTTCGGTTCAGTAATTAGACCAAACAAAGGCAAAGTTGTTGATAATTTAGTTGTCTGTCTCCACATTTTACATCCAGAGTTTGACCAGTTTCATAGACTGAGCCTCTCCATGGAAAGAAAAACTGATTTTCTCCTTTATTTTTCTATTATGTGAGATTTACAATCATGGTTTTTATAAAAGAAAAGACTGTATTCTGTGTCAGTTTTGTTTTATTTAACAGGTCATAATAAAAATGATCTAATCCATACCAGGCATCAGATGAACAACAATACATGTCATTATTTACTGGAAAAAATTAAGCAAAGCAGACTCTGAAGCAGGGGCGTAATTTGCAGGGAGTTTGTGGGGTTATGACCCCCCCCCCCAATAAAATTATGAATTATCTTGCATAAATAGGCTGTTGATTTTCTTTACTCATTTCAGGTATTACCAGCAAAGTAGGTGCACGTTTCATCATCTGGGAATTTAGCCAGATTTATTTATTTATTTGGACAGAGACAGGTGACCCCACCCAATGTTCAGCACAAAGTTACGCCGATGCTCTGAAGCAAGACCCAAGGCAGACAAAATTCAAAGTTTGACTGATTTACTGAATAACAATGAGCATGTAGGCGAGATGACAGCAGGGGTTACTGAGAGAGGAGAGATAGGTGAGTCAAGGTGACGAGGCTTACTTGTTTGTCTCACTTGTTTTCATCTGTAAATGGAGTCAAAGGAGGTTGGCAATTCAGAGGAGCAGATGCAGTGACCTCTGGACCTGCTTAAAGGGAACAGGAAGAGTAAGCCACTCTTCAGCCACACAGATATGTTAGGCTAATCTTGCCAAAATGCTGGGGAGTCTTGAAGGAGCCTGATTACCACTCTAATGAAACAAACGGTCTGGCAGAGACTGGTTGTTGGAGCTGGTTGAGGATGAGATTGATGTGCAACAGGTCTGCAACCTAGACTCAGGGAGAGTTGGAAGGCCGAAGCAGAAAACAGACCAGCGGGGGCCCATCCATGACTGTTTCCTGCATGTTATGCTTTCCTTGCTTCAACAAAAAACAAGGTGTGCTCGTTTCCTGTGTGACTACCAGTGTTTATCAGTTGTGGAGGAATTTTGCCATATTCTTCTTGACAATGTTGGTTCAGTTTATTCATATTTGTGAGTGTAACAGAGTTCAAAAAGCTTAACAATGAAGTTCCTCAAAATTAATGTGCTTTATGAATAGTTGGAGTCACCTTGTGGACAAATACTGCAACTGCATTAAGGTTCCAAATAGCTGCGCAGTAGCTGTCTCAGCAAAGGAAAATAATGCATGCTCATTAGTAAAAACACTCTCACAGAGGTAACTGTTAACATGTATTTTTATTGTAAGCAGTACTAGCATGTACACTGAAAGTTACAGGCATTTTGGTGCATTAATACTAACTTTATTCACCAGTAGCATTTTTGGTTAGCATGCTAAGCTAGATAGCTAGAGGGCGCTGTCTGGCTCCACCCAGCTCGAACACTATGAGACTGTAACTGTTGCTTGTTAACAGACCCGAACGTTGCAGTTTTGTAACAGGATGATGACTGCGTGCTGTTATCTTTGTACAGGTAGGTGCTGTTACGCATTTTTACTTGATGTTGTTGTACAAAAACGATAAACAATGGTGTTTGTTTTAGATGAGAAATTTGTGTTTTTTATTTTATTGTTGTTGTTTAAGAAAAAAGTAGAAATAACAGCTCTCACCTCGGTTAGCACAAGGATGGAAAAAATAAAAATACTGCTACTATATGATCGCACATTTGGTTTCAGCTAGAACTTTTAAAGAAAGACTTTGACAGCGTTGTATTGTAGGAATGTATATTAGTCTTTTGTTAACTAAGAACACACTGTCGATGATGACTAGGTGCTGTTGTCTTCGTACCAGAATAAAGAGGGAACCCAGAGTAGGAGCAAGTCCGTTGTCACAGTGCCGTCCTTTCTACATGGGCGTTTAACATCACATTCACCATAGACCAGGGGTAGGCAATCCAAGGCCTCGAGGGCCGGTGTCCTGCAGGTTTTAGATGTGTCCTTGATCCAACACAGCTTATTTAAATGTCTAAATGACCTCCTCAACATGTCTTGAAGTTCTCCAGAGGCCTGGTAATGAACTAATCATGTGATTCAGGTGTGTAGACCCAGGGTGAGATCTAAAACCTGCAGGACACCGGCCCTCGAGGCCTGGAGTTCCCACCCCTGCCATAGACTCTCAGACCGTCACATCATTTAACTCAGGTTGAGGTCTGCTCTTTGAATGGACTGTTGATTCTTTTCTATCTGTTGCGCGACCCAGTTTGGGCCACGCTTAGCTTTCACACATTTGACTCTAGAACATGTTGGTATACAGACGGGTTTGCGGTCAACTCAGTGACTGCAAAAAACCCCAAGTTGACTGTGAGGCCTCGGTGCTGACCTCTGTGCATTATTGCCACCTGCAGTCAGTTGATTTACTGCCAAATCAAAAAGACCACAAGCTTATCTCAGCCGACCACCTGACTAGTATTTCCTATGTTCTCAGGTCTCTTACTCTGTTATATGGTGAGCGGTGCTGCATTTTAATGTATGCAAGCGTGTAGATTAGTGTGTGAGCAGCTCCTGTGTGCATGTACAGTGCATTCAGTGTGTAAATGAGGGTGTACTGAGTCACACTCATACGCTGAAGGATGTTTTCCAGAAGAGGAGCGCCTCTATTTTAATTCCTGTGCCAAAATTCTTATCACTCGTATTCATTTTAGGACCGCTGGAGGAATACAGGGGAGAACCATCAATCTCCTGCTAATCCCTCAGATACATAGCAGCAGCTATAAGCTTTATATAGGTGTTTTTGGAACATGGGTGCTCTTTCATAATTCTGGTGCAGGAATCAGGTAACATTATAAAGCAGTGCTCCATTTTTAGGGACTTTTTTTTTTTTTGAGCTACAACTGCATTTGGAACTTTTTTAACATAAGAGAAGCTGTGAGGCAAGTAGGTGTACTGTGATTGGTCCAGGTTTAAGTATGCCGATTGATTAAACACAGAAAATCATCTTTAAAAACTAATAACATTAGTAAAACCAGGGAAGTTCTAATAGTAGAAACTCCCTTTCTCTGGCTGTGATACCTCCACCTCTTCAGCCTCTCCTCCAACCTGCCACCTACTCTCACTGCAGATTGTGGCAGCAGACCACACACCTGTCTCATTGTCCTCATGCATGCCCTGCACCTCCTCCTCAGACTCTTCTGCAGCTCCACAGTTGCTCTCTTGACACTTGATCATATGTTTTTTTCTACATGCATTAGGACACCGTGCAGCACTTTCTCCTTCGCTGTACTTGTCCACACTCTCAAAGCGAACATCACAGCTGTTTTGCTCTTTCTCAGCACGTCTTTTCTTACTAGCTTCAAAAGCTCCTCTCCATATCTTCATGTTATGGTCAAATCTGCTAATGTGGTGTACGCTGGAATATGGATGTGTTGAATATTTAGTACTCTGTATGGCAGTATAGTTATGGCTTTAAAATCAGTTTCCTCACAGTTTATCTTTTGTTTTATACAATACTTTTATTTACAGAAGCACACAACCATACACCTTTTCTTAAACGATCAGCCCTGACCTCTCCTATGTCAAAGACGTGGAAACCTTAAAGACATCCAGGGGGAAATAGGAAGAGCACTCCTAAACTTTGTGGAAACCCTTCACACAACTGTTGAAGCTGTTACGGCTGTAAAGAGTTCAACCCTATGGATTAACCTCCTGAGACACGAACTCTTCCACAGCAGCAGTTTTAATTTCTCTTTGATATTTGGGCTGATTGGGACCTGATAAATGTAAAAACAAAGAAGTACCAGATTTTTTTTTTTTTACATAATTTTTGTTCGTAAGGAAAATGAGAGCCACATATGAGGATATTCTTTTAAAATTTTGATAGAACAGTTGCAATATAATGTCCTGGTAAGTGGATATCAGGCCATTGTAGAGCAAGATTTAGTATTTTGGTCTAAATAACCCAAAATGTGACGTCCACACATGTGGACGGCAGGTCCTAGGAGGTTAAGAATGGGCTGTCACTCAAGTTCATATGCATGTGAAGTTGTTCATAATAAAATTCTGATAATTATTAAGAAAACCAATCTTTTCAGCCCCTCCCCATTATCTATATTCAAGTCAGTACAGCTCCCTTAAATGAGGTGCCGCACTTCCTGCTGTTCTCCACCTGGATGCAGATGTGTCCAGGATTGTTTGCCAGCAGCAACCAGCTGCAGCTGAGCTCCAGGCTCAGTTAATATGCAATGGCACACACTGACAGTTCCATTAAACTGTATTTATGGCAGCCACAAATAATTGATATGCAGATATGGCAGACTGGTCGCACTCGCAGAATTGTATTTGGCCCAGCAGTGCGATGCATCAAGCTGCCACGCTCAGTGACAACAGACACAATATGCACCATCACCGCGTATTGTTTGCCCTCATAGACATCTTTCACTGTCTGCTGCTTGTCTTGTTTTCCAGGTCGTATTTTCCTCATTTCCTCTTCTGTTTTTTATGATTTACCTTTTTTTTTTTCTTTTCTTTTTTTTAAATCCACCTGAAGCAACGGTTACTCACTAACTTGGAAAAAACAAACAGAAAAACTGACATTTCATAAAAGATGGTGTGGCAATATGCCCACAAGGTAGAAAATGCTATATTCTTCTGTGAGGAGTAAGTTTGTCCTTCAGTAAGAACTGTAAATCTCTATAGCTAAACCCCTCTCTGCTCATTCCACCGAAAGTCCCTTTGGTGCTTTAGACTGGATTTGTACAACAAAAGCCCCTCAGCTGTACAACATATCTGGGATGAACAGGCTCCAGTTCACCCGTATTCTGTCTTAAACAGCTGCAATAGGCGTTTGTTGCATTAAGCTATAGTATTTAGCTTTTTCCAGACGGACATTAAGAATCTCGAATCAGAGAAGGAAAGAATAATATTTGCAGATTTAAGGCTAAGCAATGAAATACTCTGGTGATTACACTCTGATCAAACATTAGAGCAGAGTCCCCACTGATGACAGGAATGAGGACAGGACCCTGGCGTGTAAACGACGGTGGTTTTGGAGCGGAGTTAGCAGCTGTTTGAGACTCGCAGGGAAAGACCTGGCCGCGGACGGTGAGGCGGAGGTGAATGTGTGCTGCAGGCGGCTTTAGGGAAGAAGGTCTGAAAGGCAGAAAGACACAAAGGCAATGAATTTTTAAAGAACGGGGGCTCGTTAAACCACAGCAGACATGATGAAATTGAATGAGGGGAATCTGACAGCGTGGGAAAGTGGAAGTGACAGAGAGAACGGAGCAGCGGGAATAGCTCGAAGGATGAAGCTGGATGTGAGGGGGCGGATCATCCTCATCATCTGAAGCTTTATTCATTTATTATAGCTTCACCTACGGCACGCAGGGTTTGCACATGCGGTAAAATAACAGTGGCTTGGACATCAGAGATGCGCAGTAACGCATTACAAGTAACATCTTACTGTAATCCGATTACTTTTTCAAGCAACTAGTAATGTAAGGGATTACTATTGCAAAAAGTAATTAGATTACGGTTACTTTCCCATAAGCACGCTGCGTTACTAAACCATGATGTTGTTTGTGTGAGCGTCTCATGACAGTGACGTACGAGCGTGCGACGTTCGTGGCAGCGACAGACGTGTGCAGATCAACAATGGATAATATGGAGTGCAGAGAGAGTACGAGCATGCAGCGTTTAGTGTGGAAGTAATCACATTACTTTGAGCTTGATTCTGTCAAAGTGACAAAAACATTAGCGTCTGCTGTACACTCTGCGTGGGAAGAAAACTTCTTTCTACAGCCAAAAATTTAACTTGAAATCTGAGCGAGCAGCGAGCACGCTGCCACGGGAACGTGACATTCACAGAGAAACCCCCGGATCCTCCCACTGACATGTCGCTGTGGGCAAACCTCCACCCGCCCCACTCCTGCTAAACAGCTGACAATAGATTTAAGAGCTGCCGAGTCTTTGATTTGAGTTATTTTTGCTGTGTTTTACTTGCATCTATTTGAAAGAGTGTAAACACAAAACATGATTTTATTGTATATGCTGGAATATGCAGGAGATATTGAAAGACTGTTGCATATAATTTCATTTTGCTTGATGCATGAAGTTAAAAATTAAAATGAATAAAATACGTTTTAAAAAGAAACTTTTTCATTTGATGGATTATGCAAAGAAATAGAACTGGGCTGAAAGGTCTGTGCTTCATTATGTATTCAGGTTGTGTGTCATGTTTTTGAAAATTAAGTAAGTAATTGCTTTCGAAAATAAGTAATCAGTAAAGTAATGGGATTACTTTTTGGTGACATAATCAGTAATTAGTAACTAATTACTTTTTTCAAGTAACTTGACCAACACTGTTGGACAACTTGAGCACAACAATTAAATGTGATGGGCTAATGCTGCTTTCTTAGTTTCACAGTGACACAAACACAGCAAAGACAACGTTCTCTGTTCTATGAACATAACATGCTGGGCCATGAAGACTGGGTTTATACAACAGGGAAAATATCCAGTTTGTCCACCTTTGCCCTGGATGTCTGTTTCACCCTAAACTGCACCACATTTGTTATATTGGATAAGACCTCAAACAAGAAGTCAAGACCATAAACCCATCTGTAATGTTTTCACATTGACTCCAAAACAACGGAGTTCCTCCTCACAGTCAGAGATGTTGCCTCCTGGTCATCCAGGTTTTAATGCACCTGTACCTCTGCTTTATACCGTCAGGACACATAACTATATAGACTCATCTGTCACCTTGTTAGATTCACATTTTCGTAATGCAAATATCACATGACAGCAACTCGGTGCATTCAAGAACCTAGACACGATCAAACCTGCTGAAAGCTGAGCGTCATAAGGGGAAGAGAGGTGGTTTAGTTGAACATAGCATGACTGTTGGTGCCAGAGCAGCTGGTCTGAGAATTTCAGAAACTGCTGATCTGCTGGGATTTTCCCACAGGAGCATTTCTTGGTTTTACAGGAAGTGGTCCAAAAAAGAAACTATCCAGTGAGAGGTGTTTCTCTGGGTGAAGATGCCTCACTGAGGTCAGAGGAGGCTGCTTTGAGCTCATAAGCAGGTAACAGTAACTCAAATCACCACATGTTACATGCAGTAGAGCATCTCTGAATGCACAACACGTCCAACCTTGAAGCAGATTAGCTACAGCAACAAAGACCACAGTGGGTGCCACTCCTGTCAACTGAGAACCGGAAACTGAGGCTGCAGTTCACACTTTTGATGAGTGAGATTTTAGTGTTGTATCAGTCCATTTCTCAGAACTAATTAGCCAATACCTGTGTCCTTGAGTTGCACCTGTACATTTTATTAATGCAACTGGCTAAGCAAGCTAGGTAAGTGCTAGCCAATACGCCATATAAGTCACATGAGGTGTGAAAAACCAACATGGTGCCACACAAACATGTAACGCAGAATCTACAACCACTGGGTGATGTCCACCTTTACAGTCTATGGTTTTCTTTGAGGCAAACCACACCTGTCACCTGTCAGTCAAAGCACGCAGCAAGAGTGCTTTCACTGTATTTGAGCAGTTCTAATCTTATTATCTTATTATGTCATGGTCTGTTCACTGTAGAGCAGCTAGGATGTTTGGGATAACGAGCAGATTAGGTAAGAATCGAAGTTTCCGCAGTAAAAGTGAAGGATTTCATGGATACAAGTGTAGCAAACAGGTCTGTGAAGTACTTCAGTAAGATTGTACTTCTTGTATTAATGCTAGGTACTGATCTTGTACTGTATACGCTGTTTATTTCCTGTGATTTGTTTCATCTGCACTTTAGTATAAATAGATACTGATGTTAACTTTGGAAAATCGGCACTGAATGAAGAGCAGGCATCGCTGCAGGTCACCTGATGAATGGCTTCACTTACAGCCAACAGTGTAATGCTTAGTCATGATCTATCATCGCCCACAGGGCTCTCCTCTTCTTGTCGCCTCCTCTCTTCTTTCCGTTTCTCCTCCTCTGTCTTCTGCCCATATTGTACTTCTACTTCTAACCTGGTCTCGTCTCTTTTCTCGCACCGTTTCTGTCCTGCATGTTCCTTCTATCTGCCTCTGATCCGTTTTGTTCATGTATGCACGGACAGAGGAAACTGAAATGCAGTAACTGTTGTGAAAGTTATTAATACTGAATATCAACAGCTAGATAAAACCCAGCACCACAGTGAGGAAAATACACACAGCACTGTGGATTTATTAAGTTCATCAAATGACACAAACAGTACAGTCTGGAAACTCTGGTCATTTTGATTTTTGTCTACAAATATAGACAAATTCAAGCCTCCTGTCCAGTTCTTGAACATGTGAATTAAGCATTCGCATCGCGCTGCTTTTGCAGAGCAGCTTCTCTGTGTTTGAAAGGCTTCTTTAGCAGATTTACTTTGATGTCTAGCTGGTGATCAGCCACTCTGACATAAATTAATTTGGGAATTCACTTTTCATGCAAGCTCTCCGGTCCCAGTGGCAGCAAAGCAGCCTCAAAGCATTTACTGTGCTTCAGTCAGTTGGATGATATTTTCATCTTGATATGCAGGGCCTGCATTTAATTCAACACATTATTCCAAAGTAATTAAACTTTAATTTGCACTAAATTCATTTACTAACAAATCAATTAGTTAACTGTTCAACAGTTTGGAAACAAAAGCGTCTGGACTTCTTTAAGTTGCTTGAAGACGTTTCACCTCTCATCTGAGAAGCTTCTTCAGTTCTAGGGTCAAATGGTGGAGAGTCCCAGATTTAAGCCCTGTGGGAGTTTCCCCCCCCCAAGAGGGTCATGAACCCCCTGTTGATCCTCTACCTAATCACATGAGCCAAGGTGTGAAAATGGGTGTAGGTCACAATCAACCAAGGTTTCAGGTGAACCCGCTGTGAAACCTAGCCCCACCCTATCATCTGATTTTCTGAAGTCACTCCCCCCATGGGGGGGAGGGGGGGTGTCCCCCCATGGGCTTAAATCTGGGACTCTCCACCATTTGACCTTAGAACTGAAGAAGCTTCTCAGATGAGAGGTGAAACGTCTTCAAGCAACTTAAAGAAGTCCAGACGCTTTTCTTTCCAAACTCCTTGGGCTACGATGAGCTGGATGACTGAGAACCTTCACAAAGACTCTGCTAAAATGCACCTTTGTAGAGATTTTAGTGGTGGAAGGGGAACTTTGTGACCTTTTTCTTAAAAAGTCTTTTCATATAGAAAACTTTAGATGATATGGACAAAACTATTAGTCCACACATTTTGTCTTCCACCCCATGCAAAGTGCCTTTACAAACATTTACACTGAATTTAATGTAACAGTCAGTTTTTCCTGGACACTAAACCATCAGCTGTGGTATTATTACACACTGGAAGGGTTTGGAAACCACACTATTTCGCCCTTGACGCAGCAGAGCACATGAAGCTTCACGGCGGAGATGCCAGATGCTGATGTGTTCCAAACCTCCTCTGACATTAACATCAGCACCAAAAGTGTGCAGTGGGAGCTTCCTGGCTTGCTTTTCTATGGTCTCCACTCTCACGGCACACTGTGAGCCAGGTTGCTATAGAGATGCTGCACACACACCCAAACACCTAGCCAGGTGATAGCTACTTTAGCTCTTACTTGGTTTTATTTTGATTTTAAATGCCGGTACCTCGTCAGTGCCCAGCTTTGCTGCCCAGTATCCATTGCATTGTGTTTCTACAGTGCACTCCCCATAACCCATCAGTCCATCAGACGGCGCAGGTCAGACATGAGTTATAAAGCTCTGGCTGTGATGGATATCTTGTCTGACTGACTGCTTGATTAACTGCAACAAGCCATTGTTTAACACATCTGCTGTAACTCATATTTATATCAGTCACCAAAATAGGATATATATGCTTCAGAAACTACTAGCCAGATTTTCAGGTTAGGGTTAATCATGTCAACCAGCACATGTCTATACTTACACAACTTTCCCCCCTTTTTGCCACAGCAGTATATGTGTGTTACATTGTCTGCCCTCTGTGATCTCAGACCCTTCTGCCTATTCTATCATCTAGTCCCCTCCTCTGACTAAAATATAATACTGTAATACGGAGTAACGTCCTGGATGTAATGAGGGAAGGTCACTGCTGACTGATCCAGCAATGTGAAACTCAAATCTTGTGTCTGCACCTCCCCCAGAGTCAATACTGTCAGTTAAATCAAACAGCTCTAGCTTGCTCTGGATGCTCTCTTTCTCTTTTACATTTCAGATACACAGTTTTTGCACAGACTGGTGTGGCGTGCATTTACAGGAGCGGTCTAAACCCATGTCCTTGTTTTTGTGGTCGTTTGTAAGGTCCCCCGCTCTCCCAAGTCTGAACAGGTATGCATTTCTTTCCAGAGAACATTTAAAGCAGTGACTAAAGGTTTTGAACCGTATCCTTGAGGCGACTCTAGTTTTACTGAATGAGCATCTTTAATCCATACAACCACGGCCACACAGGTGTCTACGCTCCTTTACACACGGAGGAAAGTTCCTGTTAAAGTTTCAACTTTGACTCTCCCAGAGTTTTCCTGTAAAATGTGTCTGGGCTCTTATGGATTAATATCTTGATTAAAGACATTTCAGTTTTTGTCATAGTGGTGGATCAAAGAAACAGATTACTGTTCTGAAAAACAATAACTTGTGTTTACACTTTTGTGTTTGCAAAAAACCCAACCTAGTAAGATAATTAATGAGAATAAGATGTGGTGGGTCATTGTTCTTTTGCCTTTGGCTAAAGTCAGGATAGATGTTTACTTTGGTTGTAGGTGTCAGGGTCCTGGGTCTCCTGACCCAGCGTTTTAGTTCTTTGTGATTTTTGTATTATTGTACTTGGTGTGAGTTTCTAGTTTCGATCCCTTGCCCTTCATGTTTCTCTGTGTCCCCTCTGTTCTGTGTAAGTCTGTGTCTGCATGTTTGAGTTCCCCTCTGTGTCTCTCGGTTCTTAGAGTCCTCTGCCTTATGGTTTATGTCTCTGTGTTTCTTAGTTGCTGTCTCCACTGTGTCAAGTTCGCGTCTCTGTGTGATCCTTCCTGTTTTACTTTGAAGGTCCGTGTCTTATGTGAATGTGTCCTGCTTTGCTTGTCTCGTCAGTTCTAATTTCCCCCAGCTGTGCTCTCCTTCTGTGTCTCATTCTCCTCGTTACTTCCCAGTGTATTTAGTCCCTGTGTTTCTCTGAGTCAGTGTTGCGTCGTACCCTCAACAAGCTGTGTGTGTTTTGCCTCCGTGTTGCCAGTGTTTTGTTTCCAGTTCCAGTTCAGGGTTTTGTGCTTCAGTGTTTTAGTCCACCAGCGTTTTTGTTTGTCTTTTGGTGAGTTTAGTTAGTAAGAGGTTTTCCAGCATTAAAGCTGCGCTTTAAGTTGAACTTCTGTGTCTGAGTCCTGCATTTTGGATCCACCACTCCTGCTTGCCCGCCTGCCACACAGCCAACCATGACAGAACGACGCAACCATCAAATGGATCCTGCGGACTCACGGTCTCAGTATCTCGCGCAGTTGTGGAATTACTGCCGGGAGGTAATCCACGCTGAGGACACCCCCAAGAGACTCCTTCAGGTGGTCTTTTTCGACAACTTTTTGTCTTCCACCCTCTGCACAGCTGGTTTTTTGGACATTAACGGATTAAAACAATTAATAACAGCTCTGAGAGCCAGGATATGCTTCGAACTGTTTGGCATGGGCGGTCCAGGCAAGGTAGAGTCAGCTACCCTCCTGGAAGCCCTCGCTGCCTGGTATTCTCAGCATCAGCATCTGTTCCCATCAAGCTTTATCACTAAATCATTCCATCCTCCCTTAAGAGAGGGACTGCATCCTCGTTGCCTTCACCCCAGTACACCAGTGTCACCTGTGTCTCCAGCAGCTCAGCTCCCAGTGTCGCCTGCTCAGCAGCCACTCTCAGCCCAGGTAGCTCCCCCGCAGCCACTCTCAGCCCAGTTAGCTCCCCCGCAGCCACTCTCAGCCCAGTTAGCTCCCCCGCAGCCACTCTCAGCCCAGTTAGCTCCCCCGCAGCCACTCTCAGCCCAGTTAGCTCCCCCGCAGCCACCCTCAGCTCAGTCTCCAGTAGCTCCAGTGCCGCCTGTAGCGCAGGCCCCAGTAGCTCCAGTGCCGCCTGTAGCGCAGGCCCCAGTAGCTCCAGTGCCGCCTGTAGCGCAGGCCCCAGTAGCTCCAGTGCCGCCTGTAGCGCAGGCCCCAGTAGCTCTGGCTCCAGCATTACCGGTTCCACTCGTTCACTCCATGCAGGGAGAAAGCCTAAGTCCTACTCAAGGTGCTTTTCATGGTTCAGCCGCCATTGGCACTGTTTGCCGCTCCAGGGCTTCCCCAGAGGCTAGGTCCCAGTCCTCAGCTGATGCTGGACCCCTGGAGTTTAAGCAGCCACCTGGGAAGTGCCCCGTGTCAGTGCTGTCTGAGCAGGGCCAGTGCTCAGCACAGCACCCATTTCCTTCATGTCTGCCAGTGGACTCCATGCCTGCTGGCTTTGTGATGGCTTCTGCTGGAGGGTCCAAGGGGCCCGTCCAGCATTCGTCTCGTGTCTCCGCTGGAGGGTCCGAGGGACCGCTCCGGCCTTCGTCTCGTGTCTCCGCTGGAGGGTCCGACGGACCGCTCCGGCCTTTGTTTCCTGTTTCCGCTGGAGGGTCCAAGGGACCGCTCCGGCCTTTGTCTCCTGTTTCAGCTGGGGGGCCCGAGGAGCCCGTCCAGCAGCCCTCCTCGTCAGCTGGTGGTTCCGGAGAACCACACCAGCCTCATGCCTCGTCGGCTGGAGGGTCCGAGGGGCCCGTTCAGCCTCCTGTCTCCGCTGGAGGGTCCGAGGGGCCCGTTCAGCCTCACGCCGCGTCAGCTGGAGGGCCCGAGGAGCCTGTCCAGCCGCCACCTGCGGCCGCCTCGTCGTCGCCTGGTCCAGCTTCATCCGAGTCTTCGTCCTCGCCTGGTCCAGCTTCATCCGAGTCTTCGTCCTCGTCTGGTCCAGCTTCATCCGAGTCTTCGTCCTCGCCTGGTCCGGCTTCAGCCTGTGCTTCGCCTGGTCCGGCTTCAGCCTGTGCTTCGCCTGGTCCAGCCTCATCAGAGCCTTCGGCCTCGTCTGGTCCAGCCTCCGTGTCTTCAGCCTCGCCAGGCCCAGCCTCCGTGTCTTCATCCACGCCTGGTCCAGCTTCAGCCTGTGCTTCGCCTGGTCCAGCCTCATCAGAGCCTTCGGCCTCGCCAGGCCCAGCCTCCGTGTCTTCATCCACGCCTGGTCCAGCTTCTGCCTGTGCTTCGCCTGGTCCGGCCCCGCCGTCGTCTGGTCCTGCCCCGCCTGGTCCTGTGCCCACCGGGCCTCAGCCAGTACGCTTGACACTGGGGCGCCGCCGCTGCCTTCCGCGCGGCCGGCCCCCTGAACTGCTCCGTCGTCTCCTTCGTCGCCGCCGCTGCCTTCCGCGCGGTCGGCCCCCTGCACTGCTCTGTCGTCTCCTTCGTCGCCGCCGTTGGCTTCCGCACGGCTGGCCCCCTGACCTGTTTGGACTCCTGTGCTGTCGGCCCCCTGGCCAGCCCCCTGCATTGTTCTTTTTTCTGGGCTCGTGTTTTGTTTTGGGGCTTTCTTGTGCTTTGGTGTTTTTGTTTCGTGCCCTCCTTCCTGGGCCCCCGCCGCCCACCCTGGTCGGGTTGTTTTCTGTTTTGGGCGGTTTTTGGGTTTTTTTTTCGTTTTCTTGTGTTGGGCTGTCGGGAGCCAGCCCTTGGGGGGAGGGTACTGTCAGGGTCCTGGGTCTCCTGACCCAGCGTTTTAGTTCTTTGTGATTTTTGTATTATTGTACTTGGTGTGAGTTTCTAGTTTCGATCCCTTGCCCTTCATGTTTCTCTGTGTCCCCTCTGTTCTGTGTAAGTCTGTGTCTGCATGTTTGAGTTCCCCTCTGTGTCTCTCGGTTCTTAGAGTCCTCTGCCTTATGGTTTATGTCTCTGTGTTTCTTAGTTGCTGTCTCCACTGTGTCAAGTTCGCGTCTCTGTGTGATCCTTCCTGTTTTACTTTGAAGGTCCGTGTCTTATGTGAATGTGTCCTGCTTTGCTTGTCTCGTCAGTTCTAATTTCCCCCAGCTGTGCTCTCCTTCTGTGTCTCATTCTCCTCGTTACTTCCCAGTGTATTTAGTCCCTGTGTTTCTCTGAGTCAGTGTTGCGTCGTACCCTCAACAAGCTGTGTGTGTTTTGCCTCCGTGTTGCCAGTGTTTTGTTTCCAGTTCCAGTTCAGGGTTTTGTGCTTCAGTGTTTTAGTCCACCAGCGTTTTTGTTTGTCGTTTGGTGAGTTTAGTTAGTAAGAGGTTTTCCAGCATTAAAGCTGTGCTTTAAGTTGAACTTCTGTGTCTGAGTCCTGCATTTTGGATCCACCACTCCTGCTTGCCCGCCTGCCACACAGCCAACCATGACAGTAGGTCTTTATTTGAAGCAAAGCTAGACGTGTTCTCTGCAGATTCATGTCTAGCATACAGACATGAGAGTGGTAGCAATGTGTTACCGGTCTCTCAATCCTCTAAATCTTCTAAGATGTCAGACTCTTTCTTTTATTGTCTTGAATTCCTTTTGTTCCCTGAATGTTTTTAGCACACACTGACTTTGTACCAGTGGTATTTTCACTAAAAGGATCTGCTTGTTTTCATCTCCCAGTCTTTTTCTGTAATTTTGGGTAACTAAAAGAAAAATCACTTTCTGTGGCAGTAAAGGTTACCTGGTCGACTGAACGCAGATCCAGTACTGAGCTGCACGACAAGCTGTCCCTGCAGTTTTATCTCAGATGTGTAGCCATGAGCTACTGTGAGTATCATCACAAGAAACTGATATTTCAGACAAAGTTTTCCTGATTGTGTTTCCAACATTTCACAGTTCACAACCCCAAAGTACCTCGTCAGCCACGTCTTACTGTGTAAGTGAGGCGAGTAGCCAAAGATGAGAAGACGGAGGACTATGAGATGTTCAGAAATAAAATATACTCAACACAAGCCTTGCAACAGATGTCAGCTTGTAAAATTGAGTGATTATAGTTGCAATAAAGCATTAAGTGGTCAGACTAATGTATTTGTTTTTGCTACTTTTTAAACTTGACCCTGATAAGGAAGAGCAGAAGAGGATGGATGGATGGGAGGATGGATGGATGGATGGGAGGATGGATGGATGGATGGGAGGATGGAGGGAGTATGGATGGATGGGAGGATGGAGGGGAGGATGGATGAATGGATGGATGGGAGGATGAGGGATGGATGGATGAGGGATGGATGGATGCTTTCCTATACTGATTCTGTTCCCACAGCACTGACGTAGCTGTCTACACTTAGAAGAAGGACTAGTCCCAGTAGGTTCGATCACTAAGATTTCGTTCACAACAAGGTCCAGATCTCAGTTTCATCCCATGTCAATCAAATCATGGTTGTATATTTCCACTTCATCACAGTGATATTTATTTTTTGTTCTGATTAAGACACACATGGCTAACAGAGTGAACTCCAGGCCTTCATTACAAATAATAAACATATTCTTCTTCATAATAATACAATCAAAAGTGCTTATTCCAAAAACGTGTCTCGTTTCTCTTCGTATTTCTTCTTTCCTTTCCTAATTGTTTCTTCAAACAATTAAAGAGGAATTTGAGGCCAGCTTTTCAAGAAACAAATCACATCTGCAATTGGAAAAACGGGCCTTTTTCTAAAACGAGCGCCCACTATCCCTCAGTGGGATAAATGATCATGTGACTGCGGCGTGAGGAGCTTGAATCTGGGTCTGAACGTGATTGGTGCACATATGAATGTGTGCGTTGGTGGATGCGTCTTTTCAACAAACTTGTGTTTGATTTCATAGAGACGCTTAACAGCTCCACTGTTTCACAGCATGTGAGACATAAAGGTTTGGAGGAATGAGCCCACACTGATTCGTCCACTCGCTCACCGCCGAGCACACCGTGTCTGCTCCTCTCTATGTTGTGTCTGCAGTACGCTATATGTCTGATTGGCTTTTCTGCCTAACTCCATAAACAGTAGGCGATTACCGTAAGGACTGGTTTACCTGCGCCCACTGTTTTACGCCGTACTGATAAAACAGAGCTCTGGGTTTATGCATCATGGGGAATTTTTTTCTGGCACTGATTACCGTTCCAGACAGATCCAGCACTTGGTCCGGATCCGGACCGAGGTCAGCCATTTGGTGACGTATGGACTAGTCCCTTAGCTTAGCTGGAAGTCATACAGTCAAATAATACGTCAATAAATCGTATCGATGAGAAATAAACAGGTCCAAGCTTCTTAGAGGTCAACAAGTAAAACAAAGCTAAAAGCTAAAAAGAAGAATCATATTATATTACATAACCTTTTTAATGCAAACTTTATTTATTATTTATTGAGCCTCGGATCAGCTGAAACGCTCAGTTTATTTAAATCCAGGTTGAAGACTCACCTGTTCTCAGCTGCATTTGAATAAAGCACCAAATCTGCACCGTTTTACTTTTAAGCTTAAATTTTAAAACTTACTCCTTTTTTCCCATTTTAAATCCTGCTTTTTATTTGTTTCTGTTTTTTAATGTCTCTGTAAAGCACTTTGGATCAACTTGCTGTTGAATTGTGCTATATAAATAAACTTGCCTTGCCTTTATTTTTTATGCATTTTAATCATTTATTGCTTTGTGATTTTGGCAGTTTTTGTCCTCTGTAGTTTGAGAGCCTGGAGCAAGACTGCCCAGCTTCCGCTGCCCTGCTCTTCTTGGATTCACTTGCATTAATCTGTGTGTCTCAGTTTTGTTGCACATCCCTTTTTAGTCAGCCAGGCCTTCCCTCTCCGTCAATATTGGCGTTGACTTGGCTGCAACAGTAAGTAGATTAAAGGAACAGTGATTGAGGGCAAATCAATTACTGTGGCTCAATGGTCTGTGTATGGGGGCTCTACTGTAGCATTACCCAGCCTTCGTTTTCTAATAGGAACATTCTGAACCAGCGTTCAGGGTAACATCCAGGTTGTATTGTTGAGTCTAAAGGAGTTTATGGGTGATGAGTATGGCTGAAAGCGTCGATATGTCCTGTCTCCTGGTTGTATCCATATAATGATGACTACATGCTATTTTTGGTGTTATTATCTTTATCATTGAACTTTCTTTCTTCTACTATATCAGCATGTTGAATTCTACTGCTATCATACAGTACTGTGATACTCGTACAGTAATATGATACAGTACTAATATTTTGAATATGGTGCACTCTGTAAGTTTATGCAGTGATTAAACAGAGTTCAGAAACATCCCACTTCATTTTTACTGGCATCGAGTTAAGTGGAACCTCGACGGTAATATTCTGGCTCATATATAAATATATTTTTGGCATTCCTCTGAAATGTAGGCCCACTACATCACGCCTTCTTTTTAAGGGAGGTTCTGCGTGATGTGGGGCGACTCCTCTCCTCCCATCGCTCCCCAGTCCGCCCAGCAGCGTCATTTCGCCTTCGCGTCCCGCACTTGTTGGATGTGTCCGGTTTAAATTCCGTGATTTCAAGCTTCCTGCCGCTTGCTTTCTCTCTTGGAGTCCCGAGAATAACGCCGCTGTGAATGGAGGTGAACGCGTTTTCACACACTACATGCGCGTAAAAAGCGCTCATCTCGGAGTTGTCCTCGTCCTTATCGGTTTGTTTCCTCCGGTTGCCGCGCCGTCAGTATGCTCCATTTTTCAGTGTCCTCCGGTTCTGGCTGTGTTCACAGCCGTGCATTTGACCTCTAATCTGGGGTTTCCACACCGCTGGTGTTTAGTTTCCCTGGCGGCTGTACGCGCTCTGGACTCCGGCTCATCCTCGGAGAAGTTCCGCCGCAGTCCCATGTACCGCGTTTCTCTGTCTTCCTCTTGCTGCGATAAGGATGCTGGTGGATTTTTCATGGTCAGTTTCCACAAGATTGGCCCAAGATTGACGAGCGGACCATGTAATTAGATCAGGTATGTGTGGTTGAAATTGAAACTGTGAGCACAAAGCAAGACGTTTTCAACAAAAATATAGATTTATTTAAAATCCATTTATTTATTATTTATTTATTTATTTATAATCAGAGGTCTTAGTTTGTGATTAGAATGATTGGGGTTCAGAAGGGTCACTATTCTGTTAGGTTTATGAAAATGTCACATTACCTGGCAGAGAAGATCTAATTGAGGCTATTTTTTCTCTTTTATGCTTCGTGAAATGTGGGCAGTGGAGATAAAGTGAGGGCGGAGAAGCTCAGCTGGAGGTGTTTGCCATTTTGATTCTACTCTGATCGCCTGCTGGCAATTCATTAAATGAAATTAATTAAACAGTGATGTGTAGATGAAGGCAGTGACGGCTACTTCGCTGCTTGGGGTTAGTGTTTTTTGAACAGATGGGGGAAACAAGGTAAGGTTCCTGAGAGTCACTGCTGGGGTCTGAAGTTCAGTTGGCCCCCGGAGAGGGATCCCCCCCCCAAAGTCCTTCACTGTACTACATGCTAAACATGACACAGATACAACCATTTAATGGCCACATTGTACAATCAAGTTGCAAAATACGACGCAGAATTTTGGACTGAAAGAAGAAAAATATTTATCCATCACAAATAACTGCTCTTACCTAAATGGCCACTTGAGGCTGTATCCAAAGGAAGTCAATCCTCAGAGTCCTGCTACCAAAGCAAAGTTTCAAAGAAAAAACGTGCTCGCTTTGCTTTGGTTTCTGAGTTTCTGCACTCGAGGTTGTTTTTTTTTGTATTCGCCTGATCAGAACCTGGAGAACTGATGGTGCTCGCTGTTGCTCATGGAGGCTGCAGAGTCACAGGATGACGAAGCTGGTTATGGCTCCGTTATGTAGTGTCGTTTGTTAGTTTATTAGCCTTCTTTCGCTTGCATACACACGCATGCAAAAACACAATCCTCCTCTCAACACAGACTGTATGAACGACTGATGCTGCTTCAGAGTCTGAAAAGTGACACCAAGGACCTGCATTCTTTTCATCGCTCAACAGGGGGCGACTTCTGTGAGACAAACATCCAGTTGTAGACAAATCTATACGATAATGTGCTTGACTCGACTGCTCCTCAGTAAAGATTTTCCTGATGACTTTATGACCTCTAGCTTCAGGTCATGTGGACATTTAAATTATGGTCACTATTAGAGTGAATAATGGGGACTATGCAGGCAACTTTTTACCAGAGAAACTTTATCAATCCCAGAGGGAAATTTAGTTGCCCTAGCAGCAAATATACAACAAACATCAAGCACTCGTATAAAATGAGTGTAGAAACAGATGCATATTAAGATAAACAGATAAATATAAAGATATAGGTATAAATATAAAAGATTAAAAAAGAACATTACGGCGATCGGGAGCTGCTACGGCAGGCTGCCACTAGGGCGGCGCCATCTTAGCCAACTTTTAACCTCAACGTCTTAACACATGGCGTTGACTTCACAATCAAATATGTGCATCGCCTGTCGTATCCGGTTTCAAAACACCAAGGTGGCGATGGCCCAAAGCTCAGTTTTAGGCATCGCAAAAGCTCTTTCCTAAGCACCAGGTGGTGTTTTGGTGGCTACGTCAGTCGTTTATACAATATTTCTGTGGAAACACTGTTCATATACAGTAGCGTATATGTAGTGACACTGTGTGCGACCAACATGTGTAACGTGTTTGTGCTGCTGCCTCATTTGCACATGCAGCAGTTACTTTGCTGTCCGAGAAAGAAGAAATATATTTAACCGTCTTTTCTTTAGATTAAAGTTGACATGTTCAAAACGCCTAAATCAGAGATGTCAAACTCATTTTACACTTTGGGCCTTTTGACGGCTTCGATCTGAAGCGGGCCGGACCAGTGAAATCCCTCTTTTCATCTGCGTAAATACGTTTAATATAAAGACCTGAATAAAGCACAATATCAGCAGTTTTCCTACATGAGAAAGAAATGCTGCTTTGGGCTGAAATAGTAAGAAATAAATGTGTAAATTTAGAGAAAAACTTCAGTTAGTGCAATAATATATTAATATAAATATTTATTATTCTAAAGTAGATCATTTTTTTCAAGTGAGACATATTTTTTTCCTTTTTGCTTGTTTTTATTTTGAACCCACTGATAAATCATAAAGTAGAATATGAGGAAAAAAAACTATTTCTTCTGTCATTTAATGGTGTATCTATTACTTATTTGCATTGGTGTATGAGCAGCCATGGGAAGGTCTTTATCAGTAGGAAATACAGTTAAAAGCTCTTCTTCACATTTTCCAAAGCCATCCAGTGGGCCAGATTGGTGTCTTTGGCGGTCTGATTCCGGGCCTCGGGCCTCATGTTTTACACGTCTGCTTTCACTGACCAGTGACTTTGTTGGGAAGCTGCTATGTGATGGTGTTCAGCTCTTGTCTTGGAAGCAAAGCCTTAGAGAGCTGCTGCTGCACTGACGTCCAGTGTTGACTGCAGACTTAGCCTTTGCTATAGGTGGTGTTTTATCCATGAGCGGATATGTTCACGTCAAACATCCAAACAAAACCTTCGCTTCTACGTTTATGTTCGTTAATTTCCGCCACATTAAAACCTTGTGTGACCCATTTCTCATGGAGACTGGCTGGAAAACACAGCTTGACGAAATATCTGTAGAGCAGCCTCTCTATATCCTCCCGCTTCCACACACACACACAAACGTCTTAATTCCTTCACCTCCAGTGGCTGTGATACAACAGGAAGTGGGCTGATTTCCCAGAGGAGTCTGCAGTCAGCGCTGTCACAGCTAACGCAGCAGCAACAGACAAAATGTATTTAACACGAAGGCTGTGCGATGGTGCGCTGCGCCTACACTTCAAAACACTGTGGGAAATGACAACTGGCTGCTAGCAACATTTGATTTGTCAGTACCAAGCTGCTCTGTAACTGCCTGCTCTGGCTATGTGACTAAATATTTGATCATCCTCAGTGAAGTTAGGAAACAGTTTGCCTTATAAAACCCAACGAATCCTCCCGATGTACGCGATTTCTCGTGTTTCTGCTGCGGATACGGGAATGCTGGGAATATTTAACCTTGTGCTGGCCAATTTAACCTCTTCAAGCCTGTTGGTGGGACAGAAGCAGCACACTGTATCCTTGTCCTAACACAAACACTTATGTTTTTGTACAAGCATTTTAATAATGGTTCCTGCAATTTGAAATCATGCAGCCAAAGCAGATGCATTAAAAGTTTGCTGAAAAAGAAATCATCCAGTGATCTAGTGGTTGAATTTTGACCCACAATCTTGCATCATGTCCACACAAGATGAACATCTGAAGCCCGGTAGGCGCCGTGTGTGACATAATGTGTATTATATGTGTGTCTCATCCAAATGATGACAGTCTCAAACTGCCCTGTGGTGTTTTGAATTCAAATGAGTATTTTTTGAAATCAAAGCGCAGTCATTGTTGCCTCAGGGAAGGCCTGTGTCAGAGATTCTGACTGTCTTGCGTTCTTGTGGCACAGTGCTGTACTCAGCCTCCCTTTGGTTGTAAAGTCCTTGCATCCTCCTGCTAACACTGCACTGAGTGTATTTTCTGGGACAACATGCATGAAAGAGTGTGTCTGAGCTGCCATAGCTGTGTGTGTGTTTGTTGGGGGTTGGCGGAGAGATTCTCAGACGACACGGGGAAGAGGAAAGTGTTTCAGTGTTTCAGGAGCCTTGCGTGAATTATTCATCGCCCCTTAAGGTCTTTTGTGGCTGCTGTATTGATGTTTCTTGCCATAAAAGTTGAGAGTTGCGCGTACTGTAGTCACACATGAAAGGCGAGGCGAGCCTCGTCCGAGCTGCAGTGCAGCACGAGCAGGACAGGACGCTAAGTTCTAGCATCTAACAGCAGTCAGACCAGCTTGTTTTCACCTCTTTATTAGCTGCCAGCTAGGATTTGAACACAGACCTGAATCTACAGTGATGGCTGGTTTCTAGCATGATCTGGGTCTGGAGCTGAAAGCTACTTTCAGCTTATAAATGTGCCAAAAAGATCATAAAGAAACTCCTTCATGTAGTTGTAAGCTGCCCACCTCCACCTGAGTGCTAGATACACGATTAACAGTAATATGTTGCCTTGGAATATTTGGTTCCTGGTACATCGTTAAACTATAGAACTTGATAGATATTTTTATTTTGTATTTTTTCCTATCTTACTCCTATTACAGCTCACACACAGTATGCTGACATTAAGGGAAGTGGGCATCCTCATGCTCCTGTCCTCTCAAACACACTGCTTTGAGATCTACTTTCTGTTATTCAGCTTTAGATGGTCATTCGTGACGCTAACTTCCAAACGCTGTAGCACGGGGTTGTGAACGCCCCTTGCCCTGAAGCGCAGGTACCCTGGGTTACGATGAACCGAATGAGAAGAAGGGCTGTTGGCAAAGCCGGTGGTCTCTGGAAGAGAGATGCTGTTATCTGCTAATGTAGCTCTACCGCTGCTGGCTGCTTTATCTGTGGTGACTCATCAAAAACGCACACACACAAAGACGCATGCATACAACTGCTAGATGACACCAGACTGACTCTCCTGCACAGGAAGACAGGGGAAAGGGGAACGAAGCTCTTTGGCATTTAGATTTGTGCACCATTTGTTTTCACACATTCAATGATGGACTTGAACTTTTAAGGATCTTCCAAAGATGCACATGAGAACTGAAATGTCCAACCCTGTGAGTCTGTGAAGGTTCTCAGTCCTCCGGGTGATCGTAGTCGGAGGAGCTTGGAAAGAAAAGCGTCTGGACTTCTTTAAGTTTCATCCAAGAAGCTTCTTCAGTTCTAAGAGCAACTGGTGGAGAGTCCCAGATTTTAAGCCCAATGGGAGTGTCGCCCCAAGAGGGTCATGGACCCCCTATTGATCCGCTACCTAATCACACGAGTCAAGGTGTGAACACGGGTGCAGGTCACAATCAACCAAGGTTTGGGTGAACTCATTGTGAAGCCTTTCCTGAGGTCAGATGGCCCAGGACGTGAGTGGGTGTTCAGGCGTCTGGGAAGGATCTCAAAACTGGATTATAGATGGCAGACAGTTGGTGTCATAAGCCCCGCCCTCTGTTCAAAAGTGGTCGTTCACAGTGGACATAGATGGCTTCTTTCACTCCTCTTTCAAACCATCTGTCCTCTCTGTCCAAAATGTGAACATTGGCATCCTCAAAGAGTGACCTTTGACCTTTAGATGCAGATGGACAGCCGAGACTTGTCCTGTGGCTCTTCTATAAATAACCCTGTGAGGTGCACGTCATCCAACCCTGTGCGACCTTCTTCTTCTTTGTGTTGCTCTCTTTGGGGCTCGTCACACAAATAATCAGCTAGGTGTAGCATCCTCTTCTGTCACAACTGCCCCCTGCATGCTCCTCCACTGCATCCACCACACGGTCCAAAGTCTTGGCAATCAGGGAAAAGAATAATAATTCTAATACGGATCAAACAGTATTTAGATTTTTCCCCAAAGTCCTTTGTGCTTCTTTCTAAACCACAGGGTCAACGATGGCCCTTTGTTTGGGGTCATTTTAGGGTTTAACAGTCTTTTAACTTTCTTGTGCAAACTCTGTGTAATGTCCATTTAAGAACAGAGCAATAATCCAGTGAATTCACCGACTCTTGCACCAGACTCTTTCTGGGCAACACCCTCACTTAAACTAAATATATTTCCAGCATAGAGAATGTGTCTGAAGTGGATTATCTTCTGCTGTGTGCTACATGTGAGAAAGGCCAGTTTTTGAGGATGTCTCCACCTTGTTTTTCCCCCCAATGCTGTCTGCAGTTCATCTGTAGTTCATGCTTCAGTTAGAGAAACAAATGCACACAAATACACTCGTCTGAACGCTCACAAACGTTTAGCACACACACTGGATTTGTGGAGCACAAACCCACAAAATGTGACCTTTTGTTAGTTTTAAGTGGACGTTTCCTCTGAAAGCCTGGGACAGATTTTAGGAGTTCTTCGTGATCACAGTCCTTAAAAAGTAAAAGGAAAAAAGGTTAACGTGGCAATAAGACCACCTATCCCAGGCACCTCTATCCTCCCGTCTAATAAAACAAGGCTTCCACTCATGAAGTGGCCCATGACTGACTGCTTACTTCAGCTCCGTACCTCCTGCTTTAAGACTTAAGCTGTTCTCCGCAGAGGAAACTCTTTATCTTACAGTCAACTCGAACTGTTATTCTTTAAAACACGTCTTTCCTGAAATTACATCTTTTTGTCATCACTGCCCACCCGCTCCCCAGCATTAGTTTTGATTCTGCAGCCGTTCTCTTACGCAAGCAGCGCTTGAAGCTCACATCCAACATTTATACTTGCAGTAAGCAGTTTTTCCTGCTTCTCTTACTCACACTGAGCTGTGGCACAGCCCAGAGTTCAGCGTGCATATATGCATTGGTTAGTAAAGATGAGAAAGGTCAGCTTACCAGATGCAGATAGTATCAATATGAACTGAGAACACAGAAGATTTGCAGTAAAATATATCTTGAATATGAATAAAACGTGTGACATGGCTAAAGCACGGTGAGCTGCACAACATGAATCTTTAAATGAATCCATGTCAAATAAAACACATTATTTCAAAGTCTGTAAACCTTTTAGTCTCAATAAACTGATGCACGTGAAGAGACTGATGTTCTTAAGATGAACTGGGTGATAAAGTTTCTGCGGGGTCTCTTTTCTCGTTCCTCTCTTTCTTCCTGCCTACAATAAGAGTCAGTAGGAATCGTGTTACTCACAAGCTGCTTCTCTGTTTCTCGAGCCTCACCATGATTGCATGGATGGGATGAAAACAGCTCAAGGCTGCGATGATTGGAGACAAACCTTTTGTTGCAGATTGGAATTTTGTGTCTGCATAAAGATACTTTGATTATTGATGTGTCTTTGCTTCCTGATGCATTTGAGACAAACTCGTGAGCGACCCTCTCAAAAACAATTAGCGGAGAGCCGCTGCCTAACTGACCAGAGGAGAGCTGAGTGGTTGTTTGTCCTGGAAGCATTTCCTCTTCAGTCTGCCTGACTGTTGGCAGGATGGCACAGTGGATTCAGTTACCGTCCTGCAAGCTGAAGGTCATGCATTCAGTTTGTCTCACGGCTACGTGTTGAAATAGCTTTGATCAATGCACTGACAGTCATACTTACCCAGGGATTTTTCTCACTGGGGTTTGTTTTGACAGTAGTGGGAAATGCACTGTAGGGAGTGAAGGTTGGCACAGGCTTTGCACAGTGCTCATAGACTGATTGATGGCCATTTCCATAAAAGTGTTTAGCCTGGTTTGTAGCCTGACACGCTTAGATTTTGAGTCTACAATGATGGGACAGTAAGGAAATGAGAACTCTGAACTTAGCACGAGCCAAATAAAAACTATGAAGGCATCACTGATACTTTATCTCTGTTAAAGTGAATGATTTTGAGGTTGACATACGTAATTGTTCTCACCAAAAGGTAAACACTTTCTTCTAAATTTGGGCAAATTTAGTCAGAAGTGTTATTTTGAAAAGAAGTCTTACCTGGAATCCTAATTAGTCTTATTAGATAAATTCAAGACATACATTATGGAATGATTTTTATGTCATAATGTTTGCGTGAGCTGAAACGTAATACGAGCAAAGAATTTCATTTTGTTGACACCATGCCTGTTTGGAGGCGGAGCCCAAAGGTGGGCGGGGCCCTAATGTGATTGGTCAGGCACCCGCGGTGGGTGGAGCTCTGCAGCCAGAGTGTACAGCTGTTGATTAATGGGACAGCAGAGTTTTTATTAGAATCCTCTGGTTTAAAATGAAAGTATTTGCTCGGATTCTGTTTTTGTTTGCACAAAGGTTATGAAATCAAAATAATATAATATGTTCAGATATACTTTGTGAAGCCTTATTGTGTATTCATCGTCCAGCCTTACAGCACTGTGCAGGTTTAAATGCTCTTGAGCAGTACTTCTCCAGGCCTTTCAAAGTGTTTATTTGTGCTGGAGGGAAGCATTTACATTTCTTTTTATTTCAACCAAAAAATGTCCAGGTATAGACCCCGTTTAGGTAAAGGCATCACAAACTATTTGTTCAGCCTGATCATATGAATCATACTTTCTTTTGTAACGCATGTACAGTGGGCCACATTTAACTGGAGAAGACATGGAGGCAGGTTAAACTATGGGTTGAAAGGAAGCTGTGTAAAAATAGTCGCCTACCTTCTTCGTGGCATTGGTATTCCCTAATTACAGTGGGCTTGTTAAACAGGATAATGCATCCCGGCACACTACAAATAAACTGCTCAGGAATGGTTCGAGAAACATGAAGCTGTTTGTAGTTTTGACCTGACCTCCAAATTCTCCAGATCTCAATCTGTTCGAGCATCTGTTGCAACTTTTCCTTGCGACTGTATGCTAATGCAATATTCGTGGTACATTACTCCCTCTAAGATTAAAGCTGGAACATTTCATTTCCTTTTATGAGGCTGCTGTGCTGACCAGCAGAATAGTGGTACAGTAATTACAGCTTCCCTGGCTGCTCACTGCCCTATACTGGATGTGCATTCAGCGATGCTGCACTGCTGCCAAATGTGCAGGGAGGCTGGCATATCGCAAGACAGCAGAGGAGGAGCTGAGCAGCTATAATGAAATCCCTGTAAACCTCAAACCTCAACTCAAAGCTGCATGCATGTTAATGTCAACTCCTTTTCTTGCTCAAGTTCTTCACTGTGAATCTGTCAGAACAGGATATAAATTAGCAAAAAAATCAATTCAAGTCTTCAGCTTTGAAGTGCGTGTTAGTCAGTAGCTCTGTGGGTAGAGGTCTTCCCCCAAGGTTAGATGCAGCAATTCAGTGCTTCAGCTTGTTAAGAATCTTAATGTGATTGAATTTTGACTTTATATTCAATTGACCCACAAGCTTTCCATTTTGTTTTCAACTCATTGATAAAAACATGCATCAGTCCCTGTTCCATTTCCTATTTGCACTTTTTCTAATCAGGAAAACACACCAAAGGTGAATAGACACTATTATTCAGTAAAGTAAACACAAGAGCTGCTAACAGTATTGAACTGCAGAAGGTTCTGCGTTGTAATCTGGAAGACATCTCATTGCTTCATTTAGTACATGCACAAAAGCATACAACTGAGCTCATTAATGACATCCGTTTTACATTAAAGAATGGGTAGTAATGACATCAATGAAGGCTCTGTTAAGTTATCCTATTGGCAACACCCATATTTACCTACTACTTGATATAATAATGGCAGGTCAATGAAGCTGAGTATTAGATAATATGATCAGGCAGCAGAGACCAGAACCGACCGATTTTCTGTGCTCGATGCGGTCAGGCTCACCTCTGTCCAGCTATGAGAGTCGTGAAAACTAGTGACTGTATAAAAGTCACATGCTAGCTACAGGTTGCTAACATGTCACTTAGCTGCAGGTTGCTAGCATGTCACTTAGCTGCAGGTTGCTAGCATGTCACTTAGCTGCAGGTTGCTAGCATGTGTCTGTGGCCTATTCTTATCATCAGTGAGGCAGATAGAAAGTTCAGCAAAGTAAAATTTGGAGGAATTGCCACAAAAACATTTATGACAACATGTGTAATCAGACAGTTAAGCCATTATCATCCAGGTGAACATTAATTTGTTTTAAAGATGCTAACAGAAAGAAAGCAGCTAAAGCTAAAGCTGTCCAGAGCTCAGCCACAGGCCGGGAGCCTTGGTATGAGGCGTGTTGAAGCAGTTACAAGAAAACATATGGAGACAAGTTTAAAAGAGAAATAAGCTGATGTCCTGTTATCTGGTGACGTTATACTGGAAAATGATATAAGTTACATAAATCTTTTATTGGAACAATATGTGTGTTAAAGGTGGGTGTACAACAGCTCGTTTTCATTCAGCTCACTGTGGTGTTTAAATGTTGGGAATGTTTATCATGAGGTTAAACTTCCTGCTATATGTTTTAAACCTGGCTGTAAAGGTAACCTGCTACTGCCAGAGTTGGAATATCCAGTGCCTTGCCAACAGGCACTCCAGAAGCTTTTGTATAGTTGAGAGAGATGTTACAAACATTTATTATCAGTATGAGAGTATCTGCCAGTTGTTTTGGACGGCTTCTCGTGAGATGTGATCATCACTGTTTATTAAATGAAGTGTGTTTGAGCAAAACCTTCTACAGTAGTTTATGAGCTCTCTGTGGCAGGCTTTGTGCCCATTGCGGTTTTTAATTGACTCACTAGAAAGCCCTCACAGACACTGTCTGCTTTGCCCCTGACTTGATTTGAAAAAATAGATTTTGGGAAAACATTTAACCATCGTGTTCCTCGTGTTTAGTGTGACCGCACAATCAATGATCATATAAGAGACAATGGTAATTCTTGTCTCTCATGGACAGTATTAGCCATCAAGCAGTAATATTAGCAGCCCTATTGGAGCTATCAGTCATAGTAATATTACTATCAGCACAGCAGCTGTGGTTGTAATAGCAGTTAAAGGGCAGCGATCGGACGTCAGCTGGTAGTGCCATAACCAGCACAGCACTGCTGATATTCTCTATGAAGAGGGAGGAAATTGAATTTGATGTATGTATAGAAATTACACATAGTCTGCGTGTAATAAATCTTTCACTTGCAATGTGAGTAAAGGTATTCACCACATCTTGAGTCACACCAAGTGTGCAGAAAGGCTGAATCAGGAGCTGGCAGGCTCGAGTACAGTAGCCCGGAGGGCTGCATAACAGCATAATGTACACTAGTTATAAATCTGCCAGAAGCGTATAGGGCATCAGAACGTGGTCCAGATTGGACGGAGGAAAAAAATTCTAACTGTTCCAACTCTCTATTGTCCTATCTCTCTCCATCTTCACAGGAACGAAGTCGTTTTACTGTCTTTATTGATCATGTGGGTTTATAGGGCCAACGGGATCATTCTGGAGAGTGGTTCTTCACATTCATTGCATTCTTTGCTCCAAATGACCTCGAGCAAAATCAAGTAATTGAACTAAAATGTCCACTGTCATCAATCTCTGCCTATCGGTCCATAACTGCTGCGGCAGCTTAAGAGAGAAGATGGGAACGGTTGGTTGAACTCCGGTAGGTTCCTCACTGTATGAACAGCGCTTTCAAGGTCACCTGGAAATGAAGTCATTATCAGCTGGAAGGCTGTCATCTCTACAACGTGTAGCTGTAAACTGCTAAAATACTTTTTGTTCCGACACACAGAGTTTAGTATTAGTGACATTAAGTTAAAAAAGGGGAAACTTCTTTTGAACATGCGTTTCCCCGAAAACTCAACGTCCAGATCAACAAATCAAATCAAATCACTTTTATTGTCACATCACATGTGCAGGTACACTGGTACAGCACATGTGAGTGAAATTCTTGTGTGCGAGCTTCACAAGCAACAGAGTTGTGCAAAAATACAATAACGTAAAACAAGCAAAATAAAATATAAATTGTGTATCGAGTTTGTATAAATATATACAAACTCGATACACAAAGGGTGTGGAGGAGGTTCGAACCGAGAAACATCTTTTTATATCCAGTGTACCACCGTGCTGCCTGAGTTAGTGTTTTATGACTGATCAAAATGATATGCTGATGTTTTCCTTCTAATTTCGAGGTTAACAAAGTCTGAGTTTTAACTCAACGGGACTCTGAATCCACCGGGCTTCATGGTTTAAAACAACAAATAATCCAGGTTTTGCTTCCAGTAACTTCAGCACCAAGGACAGTGCTCATTCACGCAGGTGCTTTTGGTCACTGAGTTTTTATTCTCATTTTCATTTTTATAAAGTGACTGTTTGCCGACATTTTTCAACACTTTTACTTTAGAGCAGGACTGTAAACAGTGAACAGCATCAAACTATGTACAGGCTGCTCTTTTGAACTCACAACATTAACAAAAATCCAATAATCCAAACGCTGATCTTCAGATTTCATTTGGAGCTTTTGCAGCCTTCACAGATTCACTTTCCCCGTTATTCCGCTTTTACGAGGAATAAGCTTGAAGAAAAAGGCGTTCCACGTTTTATAAACCAACCCACACACTTGTGTTTACTTCAGACCCACGCATGCAAACAAACGCACATTTACACACGCATGCAAACACACACAGACACCCACGCCTGGCCGCAACACAGATGATGGGGAGGGTAAGCTGATATGGGAAAGCTTTTGGAATGCCAGATAACAGGATTAGACAAATTACATTTCAACTGTGACCGTGAATCCTGTTTGGATGGGTGACTTGTTTTCTCTCCACCATAAAGCTACGGAATATTCTGAAACTAGAACTTCGTATGCGAAGTCACAAATTTAAAAGAATGTAGGGCGGGGGTGTGAGGTGTATGTTTGGGCGCTCGTTGTCTGCAGAGTTTTGGGGGGATTTGATGTGTTTTATGTATAAAGGGGCGATTTATTGTCTTTCATCTGACAATGGTAATTTGATCATATCTTCAGAAGTCGATTTAAAGAAATATATGTCAACAAAAACACATATTTGTCATTACAAACTTTAAAACTAACTAATGAGCAATCCTTAATCTTGCAGGACTCAAAGCTATGCTGTTTAAGGCCAGTGCGGGTTTGTAGTGTCTTTGAAGGAGCAGAGAGTGACAGTGAGTTACTGGTGGTCTGAACAATTTAAGATCCAAAAAATCAATCTTGCAAAAATCTTCTGGGGGCAGTCAAGGTCCTTCATATGCTCCTGAAGACTGATGGCCAAGAATCCAAAGTGAGCACTCCATCAAAGACAGAGCTGGCCTGGGAGAAGTGTGCATTACTCTGATTTGCCAAAACCACTAACTGGGAAAACCTGTAGTTTTACAATATGAAGGATCTTTGTCCTATAAAGGAAATGCCTTCCTGAACAGGGACAAAGAAAGGCAATAAAAATAAAATGCCAATGATCGCAGGCGTAAAACCTCTTAAGCATCAGCGAGTACCACGGCGCTCTGCACTGTGTAATCTTTGCATAGTATTATACGTGTCATCTAACACGAGGTGGAACAAAGCGCCTATCATATGCATGTAGCGTATGTCATAATATGAAATCAATTATGTGGAACGTAGCTTAATGCGGCCTGTTACTAACTACCAGGCCAAATCTGAAAGAACCAACATTTCACAACAGAACATCAAAGTGTTCCCTTATTTAATGGATAATATTCATTTTGAACTGAATGGCAGCAATAAAAATCAAAAAAGTTGAGATGGGAGCAACAAAAGGCTGGAGAGTTAAGTATGATTATGAGAAACAGCTGGAAGAACTAATGAAGTTCATTAGCAATAGTTCAGTGGTGTCATTGGCTACATACAGACCATCATACTGTCAAAGCGCTGCGAAGGCAGATCTTATGTGTAAGTAAGAATATTGATAATATAAAAAACACCCTGGTGATACTTTGCTTCACTTTCCTTTTTCCCTTCTGGGAGTGAAGTGCATGACGGGAGCTCCAGTAACGTGTAGAAACTAAACATTGTGCTTAAATCTGAGACCTCAGCTGCTATAATAATGTATGCACGCACATTACTGCAAACCATCCCAGTTGCTCGGCCTCAGATGTTGTGCGATTAAACTGCAGTGTCGAGCCAAACTGGATACTTGTTACGAGTCCTGAGGCTCAGTGCTGTTCATAAATGAAATGCTGCTCCTTTTTGTACACTGACTGCTGCTAAGTGCTACGAAAACTCTGCTGTCACTTCTAATGAATGTGTTATGAGGATGTTCTGATGAGTTCACTAATGCTCAAGTATGTTTGGCTGTTTGAATATGTGTGTTTGTGTCACTGCGTCCGTGTAGGAGAGCGTTATTGGCGTGCCGGGCTCGCCGGCCATTGTGGGGGTTTTGATGGTCACTCTAATCTGATCCAACTTCCTTTCTGCTTGTACACGTGTGCTCATGCAGCGTGTACGGGATCTGTGTGTCTAAGTGGGCGTGTGGTGTGCGCCGCTGATGCAGACAGTTTGTCAAATAAACGAACCACAAATGAAAGTGAAGTTTGTCTTAAAGTGCTTGCAGAGCAACACGTAAACAGAAAAACAAGTCTGTTATTTCGTGCCTGCGTCTGAGTAAAGGATGATGTGGTGACAGCGGCGACTCCATTTCCATTTCCTCCTTGCAGCACAAGTCACCGTGCTGGCATTAATTATGAAAAATAGTTTGGGTTGCCGAGCCTGAGGCTGCTCACGGTGAAGAGAGTTATGATGAATGATGTTGAGAGGAATCTGTCAGCTGCCATCCAGTTTAGTCCGCACGCATAATTGAGGGCTGGGGTACTTTCTGACAGAAACATGGTTTATGAGCTCGGGTCCAGCGTAGCGGTTCAGATCACAGCCTTTTTACGCGGCGCTCGCTCCTTTTCTTCTCCTCGGACGTTATTTCCAAGTCTTTGTGGTTTAATGAAGGAATGGATGAATGTTCTTAACACCGGTGGTAGAGCAGGGCAATACGGCCAAAAATATTTACCACGATGTACATTTGAAAATTTGCGATAACGATATAACTGATGATATAATTGATGTGAGACAAAATACTTTACAACTCCTCAACTTTATTAGTGCAAAAAACAAACAAACATCAATGTATTTTCACTTCAACAAGCAGCTGTTTTTTTTAATCTGCATTAAAGTTCTATAAAATGTAACAGTGCAAATGCAAATTCCTCGCTGACAGTTTAACCAAAAGGCGTTTCCAGTGGAAACTGGCCGACATATCCTCAGCATAACCATGTATAATATCCACAGAACTTAAAGAGGTTATACACACACAATACGGTAATATTATGTTGAAGCACAGCACGTATCACTCCGCGAGGCTCCGCCTACAATAGCCGTAACGCTCCGACAATCCATCAAGCGGTGCGGCTTCGTAGCTTAGCAAAGTCGCACTGAAACATTTGACAGATTTTCGAGCGCCGTGCACATAAAATCGTTTCCAGGTCAGTAAACACAACCAGAGTTCATACATAAGGCACACGGGATTATAAGGGGCTCTGTCGACTTTCAGAAACATCAAAGTTTTTCTTTTTTCTGGTATGTGTGGGTTTTTTTTTTTTTTTGTCACAGCACTGTTTGTGTTTTTTGGTTTAAGTTAAACTCTTTGAATGATGGTTTTCTGTTTGTATTTATACTTCCTGCTTCCGTTCTTGCCTTACATTAAAACTTGCCTTTTGTTATCACCGTTCTCGCCTCCGCCCTGCATTTGGGTCCACTATCTCCTCACGCCGCGGGGTCAGGGTTGGACATTTTGCTTTTAACAGCCGTTGTTGTTGTTTTTATTGACTCATTTTATTTATTTATTTATTTTACGGCATCATTGTTGTGCATTCTATTTCGTTTAGTGGCATTTTACGTTGTTAAGCACTTTGTGCAGCATGGCCTTTGTGCTATAGAAATAAACTTGACCTTTTTGTGTCTGTTACTTGTGATAAGTGATAATACGAAAAAAGGATTTCTATTTAAATATTCCTGAGTTGTTTAATTGTGTATTTCTAAACGTTCTAACGTTTAAACTTTTTGAAAACTTTATAAAACAGGGTTTTTATGGTCTTGACAACCTGTGAGAACTGCTCACGGATGAAAACAATAATACAAAAACATCACATTAAAATGCACTCTTGTACTTGGTGTCAGTCAATCAAAAGTCCTTAATCACAGAAAATAAAACATTTAAAGTACATAAACCTCGTGAGCTGACATCCAGAGGGGCTAAATAGTCCGTCATGGCCTTATTATCTTATTCTCCATCTTTTTTCTCACTTATTTCTTCTCTTTATCTAACTTTGAACATTACTTTCTCCATGTGTGGAGCTAAGCGCGAGCTGCAGCATGCAGACACCATGTGCGCTTGCAAAAAAGTAGCTGGGTGGAGACCCAAATTGCACCCAGCTGTACCCTACACAGTTCACCACCAGATGGTGCAAAAGAGCAAAATCTGGACAATACAGCTCAACAAAGCATCAAATGCAAAAGACCGTTACATTGCTTTTGTTGTCAGTCAGACAACAGTCCGACAGTACTGCCAGACACGGCACCGAGATCTGAGGCAGTTTATCCAGCGGCCACAAATGTCTCTTTGCCGTAAGCGTTGGCCTGTGTTACGAGTTCAAAATTGGGGATGGAAACAAGAGAAAAAACCACAATAACAACACTGGTCCGGCCGGGTTGAGTCAAACGATGATTTTAATGATCACACGCGTGGGAGATGGACACTGTATGCAGACAGCCTCAGATCTCAAAATGGTGGAGCATTGCTCAAACTTTTATAGCGTCTGGTGCCTCCACCTTATCATAAAAAGCCTAAACATTCGCATGCTTTCTCTCACACGGCGCCTAAGCTACGACCTTGGCTCCCTGTTTATCTGCTCCTGCTGAGATGGGGCAGAAAACTCCAGCATATTCTGTTCTCTTCTAATCAGACAAATAAGACAATAACTCTCTGCAAACAGTATTTCTTATAACTCAGCAGTATAATGCATCATAAAACAATGTCATTCATTCACAACAAGTCAGCAGTTTAATGTAATGCAAATCAGTTTAGCTAATGCAATAGTTATCAGCTTCTTCTAATTCAGGAGAATAATGCAAACTAAAACTACATAATAATTCACAATCTTTAATTCGGGGTATAACATGACATAAAATAACACTACAATCCAACAATTCCCCCTGATGAGGTCATTAAAATAATGACCTCACAAACACCCTTCAATTCAGTGTGGCCGGGTTCATCTCTTCTCACTCCTGAGGTCCTTTGTCCCCCTGAGGGGCGAACCATATGTGGGATGACCTCTATGTTTGCGCAATTCAGATGCAAGAAAAACTATGATTCCAACAGTAGCAGGTCCAGATGACACTCCCCAGTTCTCCCACAGCTTTATTTTGGTGCTACCTTATACCCTTCAGACGTACTCAGACTAGAACCTCTGTCCAAAGAGCTTTTAGCCTTTATTCTATTGCTGCAGCTACCAGTGTCGTCCAGTTGGGTGATCCTCTGCTCTTCATTCTTCAACCTTAGGGGTTAGACAACCCTTTAGTCGTGGCACAGATCAGGGGATTATTCTGCCCCGATTTCAAACAACGATCTGTGTATCCTCCAGAAAAAGGAACAGGAAGGTGTCCCCCCCTTTTTTTTTTTTTTTGCCCAAAAGCCTCTCGAACTTCGTTGGTCTGGTGTTCCCGGATTTCCGCCAACCCCTTCATGGTTATTGCTGTGTTTATGGGATCCATCCTTTCATGGTGACTAGCTGGAGCCCAAACGCCATGACCCTTGGACCCAGTTGATGTCTCGGCAGTCACTGTGTCTGTCTCTGCTACGGAGGATCCTCGCATCTCTGTGACCTCGTCTGGTGTCTGTTCCTTTCTCTGTAAGAGACAGAAAACCAAAACACCTCTCTTCCTACCCCTAATAATCTAATGTTGTTATCTATTGACCTTCTAGTGATTCAGAATTGGTCTAAACATTCAGAATGTCCCAGGGACTTATTCTAATCATATCTTATGTGTGTGTAAGCAGTGTTTGCATTTAGCCCTCTGCACTCAAAGTCAGTACCTGCAATATATCAGTCCGGACAGTCACGCCGAACGAAGCTTATGACCTTCAAGAGACCAGGTGCCAACTCGTTATAAGCACATTTGCAAGGTGTGTCTGAAAATTATTGAAACCCCTCTTTTTAACAAAAGACAAAGAAATTAACAAATCTTCTAAACGCTATTCAGTTCATTTCAATGAGTAATGATTAAACATGAAAGTGATAGTTTATGCTTTTTCACTGATTCTCTAAAAGGTCCGTCTTCTCGGACCGCTATTAGCTTAAGCTTTACCATTCCTAAATTATTAAAGACACAAATGAAGTTATAAAATGTTCAAATAATCCTTGTTTGATGTTAAAGCTCAACCTTCCCCCCCTTTTTTGACACATTCCAATGTGTCAAATCAACGGAGCTAGAACATTCAAAAAAGTTAGGCAGCTACAAAGTTTCCCAGACTCTTAAGGTGATCTGCGTGTAACGTTCTGACTCAGGTATTTAATATTTTAATAAATCTCGTTTAATTAACTGCCACTATTTAAACTAACCTTAAAGACATAATTAAAGAAAAGATCACAAAGAATAACATGATATCAGTGTTTTGTAAGCGCGTGCGGCCTTCTATGCTCGAAGTCTTTTCCCTCAATAGATCAGTCAGACATTCGCGCTGACTGTAGCTTTTAACCCTTATTAACTTGAGCACAACTCTACAATGAGCAACAAGTTGCAATATGTATGAAAATGATCATGGTTACACCTGCAATGAAAAATTATATCATTATCCTAACACCTGTAAATAGAAGATTCATCAGAGGTTATAACAATCACAGGAACACAGATGTTAGTATAAGGTCAAAAGCTTCAATAAATGATCATCGATGCAATGCTTGTTGCATGATTCTCATACAATAATAATGCTGACATTAAAATAACAGTAAAACACCCCCTTTTTCTCCCCTTTCTGACCACAGCAGGGGGATCTTAGTTTTGAATCAGCCATGAATCCAGCTCACCTGATTCATCAGTGAGCTCCACCATCACTGGCGTCTGACAGGGTGGCGCTGCATACTCTTCCTTTAATGTCACTATTTTCAACCTGTTAATTAAAGTGTTTAAACCTGAAGTCGACTACGTCCACAACAAGTCAATACAGCTGTAAATGTGGCCAATTATCAATCTATTACCAATCAATAACAACAGATAACTTCTATTTTATGCATGCTTTTAATCAACCACTCACCCAGAGGATCTCCAATCCCAGCAAGTTCCTTCTCCTCCTTTAATGAGTCTGTCCTCCTTCCATGCCCTGGTAACTGGTCCATCCAGAGCCATATGATCTCAAATATACATACAACAAGCCAAACCACACCCTGGTCACACCAACCCTTTTCCGCCCCGAAGATGTCCAGTGCCATCCTAGTATGGACTGTCAAATGTGGCTTTAACGCTGACTATCCTGACAATCCATTTTATAACGTTCCTGGTCAGATTTGCCAATCTCTGCACCAGGGTTTTAACTTTTCGCCATTTCCATTAGTTGTTATTTTTATTTAGTTTCGACTCCAGATTTTCAATTTTTACCAGTTGTAATTAGTTTTTACCAATTCTTTGCTAGTTTAGTGTAGTTTTTATTTTCTGAAAATCCTTAGTTTCAGTTTAGTTTTATTTGTGTTTTGCAAAAATTAAGTGTAACAAAATCTCAGTTCCATCATATCAGTCATGCTCTTCTGGTTATCCTTGGGTGTTGAGACTAATAACTATTAACTCTTGCCGCACCGTGTGGTCCTAATTTTGGTTAAAGTTAATTGATAACCTTTTGAAGGCGATTGTTTCACACCTTTATTTAGATGTCCCAGTCCTGTTGTCTCGGGATACATCACGCTGCCTTATCTGGGGTTAGCTGTTTTCTTGGGATGCGAGTTAAGTGGGTGAGCTCTTCAAAGAGGGGGAGTGTGCTCCCCCTGATGAGGTCTTCTAGGTAAGCTAGGTTAACCTTCTTGTGTGAGCTTTTCAAGTGCACTTTAAGGTTAGTGGGACTTTTAGTTTTATAAATGTCCCTCATGACCCCCTGATGACCCAGTAATTCATTTTTGCACACTGTAGTACACATTTAGTTTTTTGCTTGTAGCTCTCATACTCTACTTGCCACTCCTCTAAGTCCTGATGTTTCTTAGAGAGGACAACAGTACCTTTAAAATTATGTCACATGTGTGGGGGTGTGGCCTTGCCAATTGTTTTGCCCACCTTTTCAAAATGGCTGGCGTGCCCACAAGCACATTTCATGGAAAAAGAAAGGTAAGCTTGATATTTAAATTTAAAATGTTTTGTTAAACTCAGATTTTTATTTTATTCAAAAAATAAACATCTAGTAAATAATTTGAGGGGTCTTTAAGAATTAGGCTTATTTAGTTTCACAGGGAACATGACTAATTTATTAATGTGTGCTCTACACATTGGGGCTTTATATTTATATTTATTTCACTTTTTCCTAATAGACAACTTTTGACAAAGGCGGAGAGAATTCTTAACACAATTATTGAGGGAGATTCAAACATAGACCCACTAGAAGCCACACAAAGATTATCGAGATGCAGTGGCACATGTAACAGAGAAAACCACAGGGCCACCTGAAATCTGTCATCCTATCTGGTGCAAAACCAACATGTAGTAGAATCTGGAATTTTGATTTTGAGTTAAAAATAAAATATGGGTAAAATGCAGAAATCTTTTCCAGTAAAGTAAAAAATAAGAGTCGCAATTATAGTTGAATCCATAACACCTAATTGTTTCTACAAGATCACGTCGTTGCTAAAAGTTATCAGTGATCTCAATGTGTGAAAAGAACTCACAGTACCTGGAGTTTAAGCTCCTCTTGGCTGAGAATCCTGGGACAAACCTGTGCGCAAGACCTGAATAATACCAGTAATGAAGACTTCTCTCCAAAGATCAATAAAAGGAAGCCCCCATCCGATGAGAGTCTAGCAAAATATGGTTCACTCCGCTTGCCTGAAATGGTTAGCAGTCCAAGGCACTTCAGTTGTAGAATGATTGGGTGTAACAATGAAACAGATGTGAGATGAGGGAAGTGCCAAATGTTCCTTTGTGTCTCCAAATAAAATCAGTACTTCCTCAGATATCCTAAATAAATTGACTTTTGTGAAATAGAAAGTCCAGTGCCATCACTTATTCCTGAACCAATAGTTTACAGCTAGTGAAGTGTCAGTGACTTCTGGGTTGGTCCCTGATCTTCATCTTATGAGATTGTTATTTTAATAACACTTGATTCATTTAAAAAGAAAAAAGAAAAAACGAAAATATTTTCTCCCTGTTTTTTTTCTTATTCTCTGGGTCTCAGGAGGACATTACGTCCCTCTCCACTACAAGACTCTTGTTATGTCTACAAAACAGTCATATTAAAATCATCCTCAATTCTATTCTGGCGCTGTCTCCCGACTTTTCCTGACCTGATTCTGCGCGTGGACGGAGCAGCCACACAGACGACTCGACTAACGTACTACCTTAATTTCACTACAGCAGGGCACGCACACATCAATGCAACCAAACACATTTTGCTATAAATCCAGTCAATTTTAGTTAGTTTTGTGAACATTCAGTACAGTTTTAGTTAGTTTTCCTTTTTGTTTTGATTTTATTACCGTTAACGCAAATTTTTCCACTTCTAGTTTTCGTTATTTCATTTGTTGTCTTTAATAATAATAATCTTCTCTGCACCCTTGAATAAACATACTTAATATGATCAACATTTTGCTGCTTGTTATTTCACCATCTTATTGAATCAAATACTTCATCCTTATGTGGTTTACGACATTATATTTATCTAAATCTCCACTTTGTCTCTAAATGTTTTAAGAATTTTTCGAGTTCGGGGTCAAATTTTGAGAATTTGACCATAAGTGAAAGTTATGGCGTTATCACCCCCTTTGGGGATTACCTTTTTCCAGTTTTGATGATATTCCTCCCCGTTCTTTATTTTTGTTTGCAAGTACCCCTCCTCGGTGGCGAGAAACTGTTGGTGTGATCAAGCGGGTGCTGTAAAAACAAAAGCTCAGGACAGAACAGTCACCAGTCATGTACTTCATTCAAAATTAACAAATATCAAGCTTCATATTGATCCTCTGAGTGTAATGGTACATTTTAATTTGCACTTCTCGAAACTAAAAACAATATTTTCTTTATTTTACTCTTGTTTTTGTGCAGCACCACCCCTCAGCACATGCCCCTGTTATTTTATCTTACTTTTAAAGTTTTGAGTACTTCAAGAAAGCACCCAAAAGACGGGGACCAGTGTTTATCATTACATATCTCCATTTTTAGTGTGGCTGCCTATCATTCCCCTATTATTCATAGACCTCGGTGGAGGGTTTTTTGTTTGTTTTTTTCTTTATACAATTAATTGACTCTCTACATTGACCCACTATGGTTAAAAATAACATGCTCAGTCATGAGTGGAATCAAACCTTTTCTTCACTTTAGCATTTAACATTCCCAACAATATAATGTGATACCTTAATTAAAACACAGCTACTAAAACACAAATTTCTTAATGCAAACATCAGTAACTCAAAATTAGCAACCAAAGGGTTCAGTCTGCAGTGAAGCTAAAGCCTCCCCCTTTAGTCTCTGTCATTCTTCTGTTCTTGCAAACAAAACAAAGCAAGACAAAACATCCACCCTTCTTTTGCAGGTTGGGTGAATTGTCCGTGGACATCTACTAATCCTAAAGTCAGCACCGTTTTTGTCTCAGTATCAAGTCAGTTAAAACTTTTAGTCGTCAATCCATCACAGTCCAGTCACATGCATACATCCACACACATTCATACCAGAAGTTGCTGATAATGGAGTCTCATGCGCAGCCTATTCAAGGCTCCATCACCAGCAAGATGACGTCATCATTTTTAAAGGAAACAGTTCCTTGTTTGTTTTTCCTTCTTTGGACTGGATTGACTCGCTGCAATCCTTTTAGGCTCCGGAATTCTCATTCAATTAGTGTCCCATATAAGTGAATTTTCTCCCAAGCTCACAGACTGGTGACCTGTCTGCCATGTTCCCTGCCTCTTGTCCTATGACAGCTGGGAGAGAAAATGATTTAAAAATTCTGAGGATGTGTGGACGAGTTGTAAAAATGTTCATTTCTTTCTTTGAATTTATTATCATAGGCCATTTACTTAAATTGTTTTAAAGATTAAATTGGCCAACTAATCATCAGCTAATTACTGGCTCGTGTGGCTGTGCTTAAAGCATGGCTGTAGACCCAGGGACATCACTCAGTTTGGGGTAGCCTTAATTTTACTCTCGTTTAAGAAAAAATTTAAAAATGTAATGTAAATGTACCAAGAGCGCACATTTACCATCTGGCTCTCTTCCACATCATGTCTTTATCCTGTCTTCCTTCTCTCACCCCAGCCGGTCGCAGCAGATGGCCCCGCCCCTCCCTGAGCCTGGTTCTGCAGGGCTCTCACCTGGAGAGTGTTTACAAAGGCCTGCTCAGAAAGCCGTTTTCCTGTAGACTGAAAAGCCTGAATTTCCTCTTTAATGTCTTTGAGGACAATAAATGCTGAGATAAAAGAACATCCACCTGTCGTCAAAACCAGCCACAACCACTGCTGTATCATATTCGTTACATGAAGTTTTGTTGTTGTCAATGTTTTTTGAGTTTGTGAGACTTCTACATCATCAGTGTGATTTTTTTTTTTAAAAATAAACTGCCCAATACATTTTAAAGATATAAATTGGAAAAGAAAAATGTCAGATATAGGAAATTAAAACTTGTAAATGCAAATAAATATTGAATTTAAAACCATTTAAAGACTGGTGGAGGTAAACGCTCCACTTTAAAAAAGTACAGCGGCCCCTCATGTATCGCGGGAGTCATGTTCTAAAAATAACCCATGATAGGTGACAGCTCTGTTTTTTTACAATGATTATAGATGTTTTAAGGCTGTCAAACCCGTCACTACACACTTTATACTCTTTTCTCAGACAGACATGAACATTTTCACACTTTATCTCGTGTTTAAACTCTCAAAGTTCAAACCTTCATAGAAAAATAAGTCCAGGATTATAGAATGAAGCCAAAGATCAAACCCTGTTTTCAGGCCAACAACACGGGAACAGAGCAGCTGCCAGAGAATTCAACATTAATGAATCATTAATGAATCAATGGTACAGAAGTAGAGGAAGCAAGAAGAATGAGTTGAGTAAAGTTTGACTTCTCTGACTGTTTTATTTTGCTTAATGCGCCTTATAATCCAAAAAATACGGTAACTTCTACCTTCCTTAAGCATGTCCAGAAGTCCAACTTTTTGTGCGATGGTTAGCATCTTCCTCTGCCTTCTGGGTGCTACTGCAGGAGCCTTTGACCGTGCAAAACGTTTCATCTGCATTGTTGTGTGTGTTGGGGAGAAAACGTACAAACATACAGTGCAGCACTAAAGAGTCACGCTGCTAGCGATGGAAGATTTATGTAAATTTGACAAGCTGAACGCATTCTGTTTTTTTTTTTTTTGTTTTTTTTTGTTGTTTTTTTTGGCCTGTCCCGTTTGGCTCTTTTGCATCAGAATTGTTGTCTAAAGGCAAAGAAAGATGCCAAACGGATTTACTTTACCAAATTGACCATCCCAGCCTTGCCGTAATGGTCCATTTGATTCACCTTTTATTGTTTATTTTATTTTCACTTACTGAATATGGGACAGACTTGACTGGGGGAAAGAAGGGGAGAAAGAAAGAGGGAAAGAGAAACAGCTGAGAAGAGGGACGGGGGAGAAGGGCAAAAAAACAAAAACCAACAGAACGGGCAGAGAAAAAAAAATGCATATATCAATCACCTGGATCACCTGCTGAGAAAGAAAAAAGAAAGCAAGCAGAAGAGAACAAGAGTAATAGAATAAACAACATCACAATGATATATGGGAATATGACAGTAAATACTAAATGTTAAACATTATTGTGCAGCACATAAGATCAACAGAACACAGTGTGCTTTGAGGTAGGAGCCAAAAAGGGTGTAGTTTGTGGGTGTGATCACCCGTGTGTACACCTGTGAGCATGGACGCGCTTGTTTTTTTTAAAAGGTTCCTTCATGTAATGATCTGCTAGAGGGTGTGGGGGGGCCACAGCCCCGTCCTCCAGGGCATGAAGCAGGTATGGAGGAGATCAAAACTCCAGACATCCAGAGGCCCCCAGAACGCATTCTGTACTGTACAGGAGACACGGCACGGAGGACATTGCTTGACAGTGGTCTACAGCCAATCAGGACGCAAAAAAGCCTTCAAAATTACACATAAAAAAATGAGCGAAACAGCGAGGCCGTGAAAGGTGAACCGCTTCATAGCGAGGGAACGCTGTATTCTGGTTATTATTTCATGATTCAGGCTTTAAAGGGTTAAACATACCTGATTACACTTTTTTGTGCTTTTTAACCTTAATTACGACAGTAGAGAGAAACAGGGACCAGGATAGCTCAGTAGGTAAAGTGGTTGCCCCGTGATTGGAAGGTCGGGGGGGTTTGAACCCACTGAACGGATACCTGAGGTACCCTGAGCAAGGTACCGTCCCCACACGCTGCTCCCCGGGCGCTGCACTGGTGGCTGCCCACTGCTTCACTGGGTGAATGGGTTAAATGCAGAGGAGTAATTTCCCTACAGGGACTAACACATACTCGTTGTTGTTGTTGTTATTATTGTTATTATTATTAGGAACACTGAGACCAGGGTGAAGACACGACCTAAATGATCTTCAGATCTGAGTCTCTGCATTAGTCTTCTGGCATATGCAGCATGTGATGCAAAAACAAGTCTGATGAATGAGACACCAGTGAGCTAACTGTTATCTGCACCTCTGTTAAAGTGCACTGAGAAGAATGATTTGTCATATTACATTTACAGGAAAAACAAACACATAAATCCACTCGCATGTCAAACAGCAGAATTGTCAGGAGTAATTCTGGGTGTCATGCACGAGCGTAGCACGAGTAGCATATCTGTATTCTTTTTAAATTCATTAAAGCATTCCTGTCTCTCCCTTCACCAACATCTCCTGCCTCCACCCGTCTCACAGGATGGACATGTTTTTATCAGCAGGCATAGATTTTACTTCACCTGGACCTGCCTCAGGCTGCAGACCCAAACCCCGACCAGTCGAGGCCATCGCTGCTAAATCACTTTTACTGCTGCTATCCCATAATGCTGTGTGTGTGTGTGTGTGTGTGTGTGTGTGTGTGTGTGTGTGTGTGTGTGTGTGTGTGTGTGTGTGTGTGTGTGTGTGTGTGTGTGTGTGTGTGTGTGTGTGCGCTTTCCAGTGTGGATAAGAGAGAAGATGTGTGTGACGATTTAGACTTTGATGTGTACAAACATCAGTGCTCTTCTCATTTTTTGTCTCTCTGGCTGTTTAGAGTGAAACTGAACTATTGATCGGTAGAAGGTAAAAAGGGGGACACAGTTATGATGCGATCATATGTATTTGAGTTTATTGAACCGTTTTTATCTGGTGAAGTAGTCAACAAATAATCTTTGTTGTTTGCAGGAGTATTTGCCACTTTACATTATTTGCTGTTATTCTTGTTAATATTTGTGTTTTTTCTGATAGAACAATGAAGTTTTCTTATCTTCTTTTCTGCTTTGTTTTCCCTTCTTCTTCTTCTTCTTCTTCTTCTTCACTCGTAGTGACTGTAGTCATTCCTTCAGGCCTGTTAATTGTAACGAGCCACTGTCCCCTGTGAGAGCTTTATTGTACTCTTGGTACCATCTTGTGGAAGAAAACAGTTACTACAATTAACATTTCTGTCTCTGTCTCCTCAGAGATACAGCAGGCCTGTGAGATAAAGTGAGCCCTCACCTTTGACCTGATTTTAACCATTTCAAACACTCTTCTGATGTAAGTTTGATCTGTCTGTCTCACCGTCCGTCCGTCCGTCTGTCTCATATTATTATTATTTGTCTCCTTTCAGGTGTTAAGCAGCTTTGCTGAACGTGAGTATATCAACACTTGTACGTGTGATTGTAATATCACTTTTGCCACAATGCAAATAATTTTATGTTGTTGACATAAAATTCTCCCACTCTGTCTCAGCTAATTGGATCAGTGCATTTGGCGTTGAGTTTCTGCACAAAGTTACACAAAGTTATGTCAAAGTTGCTTCGATTTTAATACTTGCACAAAGTAAAATAATCATTTTAGCTTCAAAACACTGGACTTTGTTGATGAATATGCTAATTTTAGGACTTCATTTCTATACGTCTGTGCACGTTATTGTTTACTTGTAGTTGTAAATATCCTAATTTAAAGTTGTATGTTCATACTTTGAGTAAATAAATTGATTTAAAGGTGAACACTTGAATTACAGACGTAGAGAATCCACAAATGTGTCGTTGCCCAACGAATGATAGACCTCACTGTTTATTATACTGTTGGAAGAGGTTGAGCAGCCTTACACTTGCATGACTTCACGCTTCATATCGGGTCAGCAGTGAGAAAGCTCTTTCTAAATGCATTTCCTGTCTCAGAGTTTGATGGAGAGCTGGTCGGATGACAGCTGGAACTGTTGTCATAACCGGAGGAATACTGGCCACAGTGATACTTCTGTGTATCATAGCCGTGCTGTGTTATTGTAGACTCCAGGTATGTTTATACTACTTTACTATACTGTATAGTTCATCCTATCTGCTTCTCAGTGGAGCTGCTTTCTTTTAGAAATATAGAAATTAGCCCCAATATCTTTATAAAAGGACACAAAAAAGGACTCGGAAGATGAGGCATTCATTTGTCTTTGAAAAATAGGATTTTTGGACTCTGTAACAGACGCAGTGTTGTCGAGCCACACTATAGATTGAATCCACACAGGAAACAGTTGAAGTTGTACTGAAAGGAAATTATTACTGGGAGCATCCCGGTGGCTTCTTCAGTGTATGTTTATTTGTCAGAAAACCTGAGTTTAGCCACAGCAACGCCTTCTTCTCTCTCTGCAGTACTACTGCTGCAAGAAGAATGGGTCTGACAGCGCCTCCATCTCTCAGCAACACTTTGCCTGCAACGCCTGCAGTGTCTCAGGCCTGGACGGACCCATCGTCACCCCGCTGTCCCTGTCGCCACCGGTGCCGCCCAAATCCTACAAACCCACCAAAACCACCAGGGGGCGACGCAGCTACTGTCCCACCTGCTCACCCTACGACTCGCCCTTTTACATCCGCACTACAGATGAAATGCGCAACGGTGGCGAGCGCATCACCTACATGCCCACGCACTATGACAACCAGGCGCTGTCGATGCCGTTGCCCGCAGTCCGAGGCTCCCTGCTGAGGGAGACGCAGCGAGGTCGGCCTCCTGAATTCTACACCAACACCCGCGCCATCAGCACCGAAGTGTGACCACCCCCTCCTCTCTAACGAAAAAAGAAGAAAAAAAAAAAGAAAATTCCTCCTTGACCTTTGACCTTTACACACACAGATTCCCCTGTGTTCCCTTACACACACCAGCACCACCACTAACACAACCACTAAACAAAAACAAAGGCTGGCTGTTTGTGGAGATTCCTTTATCCCGTTTGTTCGCTGAGAAGATGAAACTGACTATAAAGAGTTCCTTCCTTTATACTCTTAAATTGTACATTTTCATGCTCACTCAGAAAGTAATAATTCTGCGATTCACAGTAGATTAAAGTCCCTAAACCCTGAATTAAGGGTGTGGCTAAACGCTTACACACTCCTTCACTGTCGACTGTTTCCGTGTCTTTACCGACCGAGGGCTATTATGGATAAGTTGTGGGATAATTTTTTTCATGCTACATATCTTCCCAGTGACTGCCATGAAGTAATATAAAGAGGTAAGTAGCAAGTATGAAGCAATTTTATCACAATTGCAAGAAACGATGCCCCGTGTAGTCCTGGGAGGCGTTCAGGTAACGTTGAGGAGGCTGGACGACTGGAGATTTCTCTATGCAAACTACCGCAGCTCTTCATCTCCTTTCAGCGAGTTTCATGTCATCGGTGATATTGTGAAGGGGGTAATATTGGGATTGCTGTGCCCAGCAGTGAGGTGTGATGCTGAGGCACGTGTAGATAGACACGCTGTGAGCATTTAGAAATGGCGGCAGCATTAAAGCTCGAGCTTCCCCTCTGATGTGGAAACCTGTGAACGAACAAAGGATGCCTGAGCCCCCCGAATGCAGCAGTGGGACACGTGAAATGGACTGAATGAAATTCTCTTTACTGACAGAAATGCAAAAAGTTTGAAATGTAAATAGTAACCAGAAAACGTTGGTGACAGAGGGGGAGCGATGCACGCTGGGTGTTTAAAGAGGGATTTACTGATTCGTGCTGTTTTGTCTACGCACTCTTCCTGCTCTCAGAATGATGCAAATATCCACATTCATTGACATTCATGTTGTTTTTCCCCTGTATGGTGAGAAGGTGTGCGTACGTCCTTTCACAGTGCTCCTTTTCTACATGATGCTGTGTTGCTTGCGATAATATTTGCTGTTGTTGTTTTGATATCTGTGTGTACAGCAGGGGTCGGAGGCCTGAATAAGCAGAGCAAGAAACCTGTGTGGGCTGAGAATGTTGGAGAGATCCAAGTATTTAGGAACAAAATCAGATGCACTTTTCTAACCTCTCCTCCAGCCGTGCATAATCAGACTTTATTACCAGCTTCTTAATTACTTTTTCATAATTAAATCAATTTTAACTGCAGTGCCATTATTATGCTGTGCATATTCAACCTTCTGAAAGAATTGGTTTTCTCCAGATTAACTAACACGAGCAAATAAAGAACTAACAGCATATGTACAGAGGTTTCAGTCGGTGGAATGAGCTGAACGACGTGGACATGTCGCTGCCGCTACGATAGTTTTATTGTCATTATTCAATTATTTAGACATTGTATTACCTGCTATCTATTTTACTCTTTACTTAACCAGTAATCTTTGAAAAATATTAAAGAAAATGATTTTTAGAGATGTGGTTAAAACACAAATGAATACAAAAACGGTGTTATTTAATGGTGTTAACTTTTGACAAATAAAAGATTTGTAACTGCTTAAATGGACTTTTTGTGTGGTTATTCACACACACACACACACACACACACACACTATTAGTTAGTTACTGAATACACATCTAAACTGTGCTACATTTGCACATCTTGCTTGTCTTTGTCATGTCTCGTCTATAATATCCTGCCAATAATTTGAACCTGGTTTTCAAAACCACTGCGCACTTTGTCTCTGTCCTGTCTTTGTTTATCGTACAGTTAATATTGTATAGTTATCATTATAGTATTGTACAGTTAGTCATTAGTACCTTTTATCCCTTACTTTACCAACATTCAGCACGTTATTTATTTGTATTTTCTAGTTTTATATCTCTTGGGGATATATTATTATATACTTATAAATGCACCATGGGGGGCTTAGGGTGAAGCAGAATTTCAGTACTCTGTATACTGTCCATACTGCTGTATTGACAATAAAGCTCTTGAATCTTAAATATATATACAAAAGTTTCTTTTCATATAAGGCAGGGGTGTGGCCTGTATATTGACGTGAAGAAATCTAATGCAAGTGCCTTTTTTTTTGTTAGGGAGGATTTGTTGGTTGTTGAGTGCGAAGTGCTGCCACGTGTGAAAGAGAGGACCGATGAATCTATGAACACTACATTTTGGGAAATATTTGTGGCTGTTTTCTTGTTTGTTTTGTATCACTTGGACACTAAAGTGACCCTCCAATGAGACGGATGTGCCAGCAGCTCATTTAAGTCTGAGACTCTGATAAAGGAGACAGACTTTCTTGTAATTTTTAAAAAATATTTTTCTTTGGACACTGGCTGCTTTTTCACGAAGTTATTGTAGCTGACCACAGGACTCAGGGGAAGAACCAGGGTTGTATCTACACAGAACAGACGACTTGGCAAAGAGTTTTGTTCACATTTCTTTAGTTGAATCTACAAAAGCTACAGCAGATGAGCAGTATCCAAAAGTCACGTCAAGTCAATAGCAAACAATCCTGAAAAGACCTGACACAGGACCTTAAAGATGCATCTGGCCCTTCAGTCGATCCATCTGTTCACTGAAGCCTCGATGGAAACGGTCTCAGTGGAAGGGCGACAGTCAAGAAGCTGTTTTTAGGAAGGGAAAGAGTGAGGAAAGGTTGAGATATACCAAATTACACAAGAGCTGGACTGTAAATCACTCAGCACAACAGGTCTTATGGAGCGATGGATTCAACTTTGACATTTTTGGTTCTAAATACTTGTTGTCAGTATATCTGGAGATCAGGAGAGGAGAGAGGTACAACAGTGAGTGCCTACAGCCATCTGTAAAACATGCTGGACGCTCTACATCTCAGCCAGTTATGTTCACATCTTTTTAAAAAAATGATGGAATTATGGACTCGGAAAAGTTACCATGCAGCATTTTCTGAGAAGCATCTGATTGGCAGCAGTTTCATTTTGGGTCATGACTATGATCCCAAACACACTGAATGCAGTGAAAACATACCTGGATACAAAAACATAGAGCCTATAGACCTCAACGGGATTGAAACGCTTTTATGTGTAAACTTTGTTTTTACCTTAGCTTATTGTATTTCTGTGTATTATTGCATGTTTTTAGTCAATCGCTGCTTAAAAAAAATCATATATTTATTCATGCATGCTCAGCTCAGAATCAGTCGAAGGTTTAAGGGCAGAAAAGAAAATGAAGCTTTCAGTAACGTTTTTAATCATGAGCCGCTCTGACCACATGAAGTTTGACCCCCGGGTAATCATTGTCATGAGGCACACAACCACTACAAGATAAAGTCATCAGTTTGCAGAACAAAGTCTTTATTTAGTCTCAGTTTCAGTCAATTGTAACCACGTGTTTAACAAAAACAAAAGTTTGCTTTTATTTTTTGTAATATGGCAATTTTACACGAACGAAGGACGTATAAATATATACAGTTTACTACAGCCAGACTATAGGAGCACGGCGCATGCGTGAGAGATAACGCTAAAATTCCAAACCGGAAAGCGAGTGATTCCCGAGTGATTCATCTCAAACACACACGATCTTCGTTGCAACTCCAGCAGGCAACTCTGAGGCTCAAAACAAGTAAGTTGACAGCTCTCTTATCAACACTTGTGATCATCGCACTGTCACGTTTATCTTCACAAACTACACGAATGGCGCTTTCCTTCTCCCCCCCTCATTTTCCCTCCGAGTAGTGGTCTGAGTGTGTTGGACTTCGAGCTGGTTAGCGTTAGCCAAACTTAGCTTTAGCTGTTATATGTAGCCTGTCACGTACAGGTACTGCAATGTAAACCCTGCCTTCACCTTTTTGACAACTGGCTACTTGTCTCGAGTTGTGCTGGTGACAAGTTTGTGTTCGTGTCAGCGTGGTGTTAGTGGCTCTGTGGATAAGTTAGCCCGCCTGTCGTTTGCGCTCAGTTAGCTAGTGAAGGAAATCTGTTCGCTTTACAAATGTGTGTTTGACAGCAGCTGAGATGCGTTTCTGGCGTAATGCCATGTCGATGTCGTTCAGCTGTCGTTAAACTGCTGTTTGAAGAAGAAAGCTGCCAAGTATGGCGAGCTAGCCTGCGGTGGTGGTGATACGGGCCTGTAGTCATCATCGGTGAGAGGAGCAGTAACAGTTTACTGCAGTAATTAACGAGAGAATTTCCCCTTAACACGGGAGAAAACATTTCTGAGTGTCAAACCACAAACACTGCCAGGTGAAGGCGGTGCAAAGATCTCCGAGCCAACACCTGAACGTGTCTTATTCAGAAAGCTTTAGCTAAGTGTTCAAACTAATGTGTCTGTACTTGGTCCCAGCTGCTGTTCCCCTGTCTGTGTATCAGCTCCAGGATGACATAATCAGTACAGGAGACGTGCAGGACTTTATCCACAAACCGCAGCTGGATGTGTAAGATGGCGCTAGGGGTTTAAAAGATGTAAATGATAAGGGTTTGCTCTGTGAGAGAACACGGGGAGGAGGTGCGATGATACTGCTGTTTTCTAGTTGGCAACATGAGAGGAATATCATGTTTCGTGGCCAGCTGGAGAGGAAAACAAGTGAAGTGGTGTGTCAGTGTTTTCTGATTAAAGGCAGCACAGTAGCATGGGGGTCAGCCTCACAGCAGAGCCAGGTTCTAACCCTGGTGCCTTTCTGTGTACACTCTGCATGATCTCCCTGTGTCTGCACGGGGTCTGTCCCCGGGTACTCTGGCTTCCTCCCACAGTCCAAGGACAGGGACTCGGTGGGGTTCGGTGATTCTAAATGTGAGTGCAGCTGGTCGTCTGCCTCTCAGTCCTGCGACACACTGGTGACCTGTCCAGTGTGGACCCCGTCTTTATGCTCCATCCTCCCCAACAACCCTGAATTGGATAAGCAGAAGAGAACGGATGATTAAGGAAAGAGCCGGGCTCTTTACTACAAAGGACATCTAATGCCTTTGTTTGTAATTCTTTGCAGATTCACCAGTGAACTCGTGGGTGCTGCTGTGTGAAGCAGCTGATTATCACGTCCTGATATGCATTTTTATTTTCTGTTGTTTTTAGCTAGATCCACGTGTCTCCTGGGACTGGACTTGGCTTCATCATTGTTATTGTGATACAAACGTCCGTTTTTCATGTGTTCCTGTAAAAAGCGTTGTTTCCTCAAATGCAACGTTATTGTCCCGTCGTCCGAGTCAATAAAGCCGCTTTTACTGAGTACTGGGGAACTGCACATAGTTCCTCAGATTCAGAGTAATTCCCAGTTGGAGTTAACAAAATATTTTGGGGTTTTTATTTGCCACGTGGGATGTGTGGAGTCATCAGATGGGAGTCTTTATGGGGAAAAGACTTAACTAGGACAACCTGTAACAGAATCTTTTTGGACGTACAGGCACACATGTATAACGTGATAACTGTCAGATTAATCAGTGATAAAAAGATTGTAAAATTTTATTGACATGGAGAAAAACGGGTAGTATTTAACAACAATCAAGCTTCTGTATGCTTTAACAGCCTACGCCAGTTAAAGCATACAGTAAACTGGAATAAACAAGTGACAGGCTGGGCTTTGTCCCTGGCTTCAAACCAAGGGTGTTTCTTTGGCTTACTTTAAAAAGTGTTTTAACACAGCGGCCCTGAAAGCTAACCAGTATAACTGGAACAATTGGCCCTTTAGATTTACTAAAAAGCTCTTGATGTGCTGCTGTGATGTACAGTGTTCAGCACATGTTGTCTCAAAGGTACACTGAAGTGTGAAACCCTGAACGTCCTGCTGGTTGAGGTAATTTTGAAAGTGCTATAAACAAAAACGTACAAGTTGCATGAAAATAACTGTGGTGTCAGACCTAACGGGAAGTGATTCAGTGACAGGTGTCAGGTGTCACTTTCACCAGCAAACTCCAGAGCTCTTTAACTTAATTTTGTCTGTGTGGAGATGTCTCAGTCATGTTCAGATGTCAGACCTGGCTCTGGTTACTTGTATCAATGAAATCAATCAGCTTGCCCTGCTGGCCTTACAGGAACATGGATACAGGGAAATGAACTATTTGTCAGTGTGAATGCCACACCCAAATCCTAGAAAGAGACTACCTGGTCAGACACGAGACACCTGTCCAACACGTACCCAGTTAGCAGTTTTTATATGCTTGATTATAACACAGGTGCACTGGCTGAAATGTAGATGCAGGCAAATGACTGCACGTAAAGGAAACACGGCTTATCTGCTCTTAAAATAGTAACCCTAACCTAACCCTTTCAATGTATTATGTTTTGTACCAGGTTAACAGGTTTGCTGTGGTGCAATGGCAGGTTTATTCAGCGCGCTGATGGCACTTAATCTTTCTGTCAATGACAGGAGGCAAAGGAGCAGACGGCAGGTTGGCCACGTCGTCTAAAACACAATAAGTTATGCGATGGAGACATGTTGCAATGATAGCTGCAGCTAAAGATGCCAAAACACATGGAAGAGCTGGGATTAGACGAAGCCAATCCTCAAATGAAGTGTCACGAGTGTTTGTGTCCACCATCCTCCAGGACGTGGGGTCAGGTCACACGCTGTAGATAAAAATGTTGTATCTGCGATAGAGCAGCAGGGTCCTCACTCACCCTTACAGACATATTGTGGCTGGTGAGCCCAGCTCATGTGGGCGCAGTCTGTCCAACCCACTGGCAACTCACAGTTTCCATGCAGGCAGTTGTTGGTATCATCCGGGACAGTGCTGAACAGGCTGGTAATGACTGGGTGCAGATTTCTGGAAGGGACGTTTCAGCCCGAGCAGAAACGGCACAATGTGTAGGAAGTAAGGTTTGAAATGACCAACTGGCTTACTGATCTAAAGTTAGATCATGATTGATAAATTAGTCAGCAGTCATAAGCTTTTTTTTTTTTTTTTAACCTCAGAAGCTTCTTAAATGTTTGGTTTTATTTATGAAAGATTTTGTTGACAAATACAGGAGAGTCTGTGCTGCTTTGTCTATACCCGACTGTTTGTGTGGAGCATGCAGACTTGTACTTGCACAGTGATGATTAATAGTGTGTGATTCAGCATGAGTAAGTCCGACACAAGCAAAGGAGGCTTTTGCTATAAATGACAAACTTTCTCAGTGCTGTCTGTGTTTCACTGGTTCTTCTCACTGCAGCTACTTCCGTAAGCCAGTCGATGGGAGTGTCGTCTGTGCTTTGTGTAACTGAATAAGTCTGAATGGAGCACATGACCCTGTTGCTTTTCTAGTGCTTGCTTGTGTCTGTGTGCACATGCATGTATGAATATAATTTGCCTGGGTTAGCGTGAATGAGTGCCTTCTGTCTGCATGTAATCGTTTCACTCTGTGTGAATGAATAACCTCTTTCATTACTATGACGATGTGCATTTGCCAATTTGAAGGCTTGGGTCCACCCTGCACCTCGCCCCCGAGCCCCACAGTGTCATCATAAATGCAGCAAAACCCCGCTAGATACAATAGATTTAAACGATGCATTGGTGTTGGGTTTGCCTAAGGTGACGTCTAACTTTATGAAGTTTAAAATGATACAGAAAAACACATGCAGGTTACAATTATACAAAACAGAGAAAAGTTTCAGTTGCATATTTAAACTAATTAATTTTATGCTGTTTAGCTGCAGATAATAGAGCAAATGGTTCACTGATTCCCAAAATAGTTTCCTTTTTGGGAGTCAAGTGTGACCGGCTGTTTTTCAGCTCGGCCTGACTGCTAATGAAGGTGTTACCTTTTATGTAAACAGTTGCACAAGCGTAATTGTGCGCTGAAGAATGCGAGTGTGTTATCTGCGCTTGCATATAACCGCATATCAACGAGCTCTGCATGTGGCATGCTCCTTTGTGTTGTTCAACAACTCCCAGGGTGTGACATGCAGGGCTGGCACAGAGGTCCAGACTGTGTTTGTGGGTGCTTGTGGTTAACGCACGTGTCCACAAATGCAAAGTAAAAAGGGCATTGGATAGAAACGAATGCTAGCCTAACAAGAAGTAATCACCAGCCAGAGTAATCTGTTGTTTAGCTAGCAGGAAAAACTCAATTGTGCTGAATCACAGCCCATGAGGTTTGCTCCATAAAAGGGTGTGAGGGAAGTAGTTTAGAGATGACTGTCAATATTTCTTTGGTTATGACAGAGTAGTAGTGCAGCAGAAAGAAAGAAAGGGGCTGAATGATAAAGATGCCCGAGTTCAGCATGTTTGTCTTAAACATGTGGACATTAAGGAAAGCCCAACGAGCCCGTTCAGCTGCCAGCCTGGCCCGTCAGCGACGCTCTCAGTGGCACATGAGAGATTTAAGAGATTTTAATCACACCCCAAGGGCATGCAAACAATCTTAGGAATTTAGCAACTGCAGATCTGAGGTTAAGTTTACAGATTTTCCAAACTACTAGGCAAGGATTAAGTCAAAGATGATAAGGTGCCTGGATTAGGGTCTTGAAACTTTGTCTTGGGTTGCAAAACTGTGGTTTCGTGTTGCCTTGTGTGTTTAAATGCATCGCAGGCTTTCAAAATCTAAATGCTGTTTACCAAACTGTAAGAAGAGCAGCTGAATGGTCTTGTGTTGCTCTGTTCGTTGTGTATGCAGGATACCTTCCTTTGGAGCTGGGCACACAGGAGGGAAGGGGAGAGCTTCACCCTGTTCTCCCTGGCCAGCCCTCAGGAAAGCGGCTAGCCATGGATGACAACTCCTCACTGGGCAAAGTCAGCAGCTCCACTGAGTCCGTGGCCACCGTCACTAGTGAGGAGTTTGTTCTGGTGCAGTCCAGCTCTGCAGGCTCACCGCAGGGCTCCGAGGGAAAACCAAGACTCAAGGTCGGAACCGCATATGGATGCAATTTCATATTTAACCGATTTCTTTTTTTGGCTGCCTGGAAGCTGAGCACATTTGAGCATCATTGTCCTTCTGGTTTTACAAATCCGCTTTTTGCTGTGCCTGGGTTATCACCAGTTTGATTAGTTTTATCCCCACTCATCGGGACTGTTTATACCTGCATTTGTATGTAATTCTGTGGATGTCAGCTGATTAAATCCGTTAAAGACAGACCTCTTTGTTTGGTTTGTCACCTTTGCTCCACCCCGTTTTCATCTCTCCTTGTTCCTCTTTAAACTTTCACATTCTGTGTTGCTTCTTTCTCACTAAGATGTCTTGGAATGGGAGTGAACAGCTGGAAAAAGCTATGGAGGAGGTGTTGGATGATGATGATGAAGTGAAGGTGGAGAAGAGCAATGTGGAAAAGATGGAGAAGCACAAGGAACCAGAGAGCCGAGTCCTACAGACCCAGCCTGCAGGTACACATTCAGGTCTGTTTTTTCCATTCTCCCAGTCGCAAAGCATTGATATCAAGTTAAGTGTATAATATACTGTAACACTGATACTTGGACATTTCCAGTATTCTCCTGAAAGGTAACTTGTTTAATCAAAACGTACCAATGTCATTGTTACTGGATGGATGGTGTATACGGTCGTCATGTTCTGTAAAGCTTATCTTTATAACGTCGTGGGACAGTGATTATTATTTATTGCAGTGATGTGAACACACTCAGTGTTTGTTCGCTGTAAACGCTGCAGAACAAAAGAAGTAATGTTTCCACATTCTTGCTTTGAAAACATTAATTTGTGTGCTGCACACACACAGGTGTGTGTATTCATAGCTGCCTACCCTAACCATCAAACATGACTGCCTAACCTAACTGTAACCCTGACACAAAAAACACATTTTGAGTCTGAAAAATGTCTTCAAACTTGTGTTAGCAGAATTTTGTCCCCATAAGGGCTGTCGGCCCCACGAGCATGGTAAACCTCCAATTGTTGGTCCCCACAAAGATATGTAAACACACACATCCAGTTTTAATGATATCAGATTAGCAAGGCTGCTATCTGAACTCTGATGTTGCTTTAACCATGTGTGCATTAGCAAGGACATTTTGCTTTGTACATGGAGGAAAGAAAAACTTTCGTTAGTAAAGAAATGAATATTTATTAACCTTAAATATGCTCTCTTAAGGAGAGGTCAATGAGTACAGAAGTAAATCAAAGCAGAGATATCGACTTAGGTGACGTTTTATATATTTAGAAAGCTAAAATTATTATTATAAATATATATTTTGAACTTTCGGATGTTGCCACTTCTGAGACTTTGACCCTTGATACTGATACTTTGGTTCAACAAACACTCTGAAGCAGTGTTTACACTTCCAGCCATTAGCTGACAAAGGTCCTTGTTGGAACACAACGTCAGGCTGGTTTTTAACCTGCCAGCTCCGTGGTGAAAAGCTCACGGGACGGCAGTGATGTTTAAAGTGTGCAGATTATAGTGCAGAACATTCACGACTGCTGGGTTCCTCGTTCCCTTGGCTAAACCACACGGGATTATTTCCATGCTTTGGCATGTCTTGATGTTTTGGCAGCCAGTGAGTGCAGGGACCAACCGATGGGCCACATTAAACATCTTCACTGACACCCACCTTACACGTACAAAACAATATTCAGTCCCATAAATCCATACTTTGTTCTTATTGTTTCGTTCATTTTCCAAGCTGCCAGTGATTCTGAAGCAGTGTTGCTGCACAGCTGCAGAGGGAGCGAAGAGGAATTGGTTTGCATGATGTAGCATAAGAGCCACTCAGCAGTGGAAGTCCAGCTGCAGCTTGCATTGTTCTGCTTCCTGTTTGCAGAGTTTCAAAGTTCCGGGTTAAGTCCTTTTAGAGAAGAACCCCCCCCACCCCACAACTTCCTGTATCACTCTTCCTCACCTTCTTTTCATCTTTACTTCTTCTCAGTGTTTTTGTGGTTTCCTCTCTGCTATTTTTACATGCTAGTGAAACAGCTGTTATACTGACACGGGTCAACAGAAAAATAAACACCAAAAACCTTCATGTCCGTTCACAGAAGCATGTCCACCACCACAAAGCCCAACGGTCCTGGAGGAGGACAGTGTGCAGTTCAACAAGCTGTCCTACCTGGGTTGCACCTGGGTCAAAGCCCCTCGTAATGAGGCGGAGGCACAGAGGGCCATGGCCACCCTGCGAGCTGAAAGCGCCATCCCCATCCCCATCACGCTGCATGTCCCCTGTGGTCCTGAGGGCTCTGTCAGGTCAGCCAGACTGTACAGATAAGTGAGATGAAGTGAAACGTAGACCTAGTGATGAAACTCGTTAGAGGACGCTCCTGTTTATGTACATCACAGATGAATACATTTATAAGTCTGTGCTTTTACACTGAAAGTCTGAGAATGAATTGTGAATCTCCAGGGTTGTGGACCAGGCTACAGGCATAGAGATTGCCTCCTTCCCGATCTACAAGGTGCTGTTCTGTGCTCGAGGTCAAGAGGGCTCTGTGGAAGGTGACTGTTTTTCCTTCACCGAGAGTTACCGGAGCTCGGAGGACTTCCAGATTCATGTTTTCTCCTGCCACATCAAGGAGGCTGTGAGTTTTCTACTTCTTGTGACAAACTGCAGCATCAAACGTATTTTACTCCACAAAGACCCTCCTGTTGATGCAGCCAATGAAATAATTGATTAATTGACTGCTTTGAGCAGACACCAACATAATATTGTACCTTTACTGACTGACAGACAGACACTGACGCACTCTTCCTACAGCCTGCAAGGTTTTTGACCATTTCATGATATTCCATATTTTTGGGCTGCAAACTATGGCTGTCTTAGAACGGCTGTGAGATGTGTGGGTTGTCGTGTTGCAGTGATTTACCCACATAGTGTAACAAAATGGAAAAGTGAGCGCTGTACTCTTTAAAGAGAAGTGTGAATGTTGGGTTGTTGGACCTTTTGTGTTGTCCAGAAGCTGCAGACGAGGGTTTCGCGAGCAGCTTTGAGGTGGTTTGCATGTTCTACCTACACACAGACTCTAAAACAAGAACTTCACTGGACGACTGAAGGTTCAGCACATTTTTAGGGCTTTTGCAGCCGTGCAAGTTGAGAGGTGCTCTGAACAGGAAATCATGTTATTACAAATATTTTGTTTGTGTTTTGTATATGTGCTGTATTTTGATGTAAACATACCACGGAATTAGAAGTACTGACACTATTCAACCAGCTGAGGGCGCTGTTGTCTTTTTTCTTGCTCGGCTCTTCATTTGTGTATACAGAGTTATTTATTTGATATCTGTAGCTGATCCATACGTGATCACTCATGCTGTCTTTTTAATCATCTTTACCTGCAAAGCTTCCTCCGTCACTGACCATCTTCTCTTGTCCTCGTCCATCCAGGTCAGTCGTATCTTGTACAGCTTCTCTACGGCCTTTCGGCGTTCTTCACGACCAGCAGACATCAGAGACACGACGCTGTCCAGTCCACCTGACGGTGATCTCTATACCTTCACTGTTACATTGGAGATCAAAGAGGATGATGGCAAAGGCAACTACAAGTACATGATCACACGTGCAGAAATACACCTGCATTTCTCCTCTCTTCATCACAGGACTGTCAGGATGACAGATGTTGGGAAAGATTTAATGTATTTTATCACCTGCAAAGAGCATAAAGCTGATAATCTTAAATCATCTTATTACACGTAGAGATCAATTTTCATTTTCATGCTGTCTTCTGGTTTCTGAGATGGGATGAAGTGAAGAGACTGAACGGAGGACTTGTAATGTTTTGTCAATCACGCTCAGATTATTATAATTTCCCCAGAGAAAAGATCAGGAAAATAAGTTTACAGATGGCACTAACATGAGCATTATTGCACATGCAGTCATCTGGACTTGTGTAGTAATTCATCCTTCTTGCTCCCTACAGCCCCGTGCCCAAGGACAGAGAAAAGTTCTACTTCAAGCTGAGACAGTCCGTCCAAAAGAAGGTCGTGGTTTCAGTCCAACAGATGTGTAACAAGGAGCTGGGCATCGAGAGGTGAGCAGCACCCCGCTGCACTTATTCCCCGATCTCCTTAAATGTAATCTTAGCCTTCAGCTTTTAGTCCACTGTCACTTCAGGATAAGTAACAGCATTACAGACTTTATGGAAGTCTTATTGGTTAAGCTCCAGTGTGAGGAGACGTCCTTAAATGGTCATGTATGCTTGTCTGGGTCCTCCGGGGGACAGCGAGCAGCAGTCGGAGCTGTGCGCTGTTATAGTCAAAGCAGGCAGGAGTTACACAAATATTCAGTGCATGATAGAAAGTAGTTTCCTGTTCTAACTTTTCTTAATTCTGGCTGTTGGAGTTTGTTCTGGTGGTTGTTAATCATTGTTCACCAACACCATCTTACTGAGTTACTAAGCTTTAGCATTTCATACCGTGTAAAAGTGCAGTTTGACTCATTGAGCTGTTTGCGTCGCCCGGTTTCTTGCCCGTCTCGACTCTGCAGACTGAATGCAGGCTGCATCTGTGCAGCTCGCTGATATTGATTTGTGGATTGAACTTCCTGCGTCTTCCCTCCAGGTGTTTTGGGATGCTGCTGAGTCCAGGACAGAAAGTCTGCAACAGTGACATGCATCTACTAGAGATGGTGAGTAGCACAAACTCTAACTCGGCTCGCTGTGAAACCAGAAGATTGTTACAAGAAAATAATCCACCAGTTAATCCGTACGCAGGAATCGATGGGGAAGAGCTCTGACGGGAAGGCCTACATTATCACAGGAACTTGGAACCCCAACATGGCGGCCTTTCAACCACTGAATGAAGACACGCCTAAAGGTTATTACTCCTTTTCTTTCTTTTCTCCTTCTAGCTTGATGTGACCTGTTTTAGTTTGTAGAGGATAAAGTTTCAACACTGATCCGAGATACTTTATATGTTGCAAAGCCAACAACCGGGCTGCGTTTGCATTCTTGCCCTGAAAACGCCGCACAGCATAACAGCCCACGAGTACCTGTTTACTAGCCTTACAAACATGTGTATAAAATAAAAATACAAATGCAACAGGATTTATTTCCATACATTACTGTCGGTGCGACTGCTAAAAGCTCAAGGTCACATTTGGGAAAGCGCTCGCACTGGAGTGGGTGTGATAATTGCCTTAATCCATTCTGTGCTGTGTGGAAGCTGGCCGTGTGACCTACGGCTTGGCATGTTTTACATGTGGACGCATAAACAAATTGTGTCGAGCATCAGAGGTAACTGAGCTTTGGACGCTCACAAGAAATCCAATTAAAAGCAGCTTTCTGACTTGTCCTGCAAGTGAAACCTGCAGGTTTTAATGCAAGTTGATGTTGATGGAGGTAGTGAAGCTGAGCTCTGTACAGCTGAGCATCAATCTAGCTCTGTGCTAATTTTTAGTGACGTGTGGAGCCCTGTGCCGACCCTTTAAAAAGACAGATTAGAGGAAAATCGTATTTGAAACGTCTCATTATCGTGCATTTTGTAACGGTGTGGAAGTCTCGGTGCACGTGAGGCTTATGGACTTCTTTTAATAACAATCTGTGCAGTCAGGAGACTTAATCAACCATAGCTCAACTCCCTGCTGTGACGCTACGTCTCTTGCCTCGTTGTCCTTTTGTCTCCAGAACAGAAACATTAAGTGATTTGTTCATTTGGAGCTTTTTGTTATGAAGTTGTTGTTGCATAAATCGAAACATCAGTTTAGAAGTGGTTGGTTAAGCTTTGGGTTTAGTTAGTAGTGTAAACTTTTCACTGAACAGTTGAACTTGCAGACATGTTGGGAACTTGGAGTGCTTATCCACCAGGGGGTGTGGCCTCCCTGCAGGATGTGTGGATTGTCTGCCTCACAGTAGAGCCCAGCACATGTGCATGTCTGGATTCATTGAGTGAGATTTGACTGAAGTTGCTGTTGTCTGTTTTCTGGGAAAGGGGAGCTGATGTGACGTGCCTGGTTTACCATTTAAAAACAATGAGAACACACCGATGCGCTGAATGCTTTGAAAGCTGAGCTATAGCTGACCGGCAATCGTACGCACGCCTTAAATGTCACCTGCAACTCTGCAGCTGTAACAAAGAAAGAGACGGCACCAGTGTCTCATCATGCTTGCTTTTCCTGCAGATAAACAGGTCTTTATGACGGTGGCGGTGGACCTGGTGGTGACCGAAGTGGTGGAGCCAGTTCGCTTCCTGTTGGAAACTGTAGTCAGGGTCTATCCGTCAAACGAGCGCTTCTGGTACTTCAGCCGCAAGACCTTCAGTGAGACTTTCTACCTCAGACTCCGACAGGTATCTTTACTGAAACTTACAAAACCTCCCACATGTGCTTGTTTCCTTATAACAGGAGAGTGTGTAGATGACGTCAAAGCTTATCTGACAGACCGACTGTAAAATGTGAACGGACTGCTTCTTGTATGGCACTTTTCTACACAGGCACTCAAAACACTTCATACAGGCACTTTTTTTTTTTTTTTACACTTTAGTGTTTTCTGTTGAGCATTAATAATCTGATTACTTCAGTATCTTGCCCAAGGTTACTCTGGCATGCAGACTGGAGCAGCCAGGGATCAAACCACCAACCTTCCAATCAGTAGATGATCTGCTCTCCCTCCTGAGCTACAGCCGCTCCGTAACATGAGATGTGGGTTTGTTTGATCGGATACTTTAAGGGCAGTATGTAATAGTTGGATTAGGTGGCTGAACGACATTCAAGATGAGATTTTATTATTATCCTTTTGTATTAGACACATTATTTACATTATTTTATGCACTTAGAATTTCAAATAATGTCCCAGTTTGAGTGGATGGCAGCTCGGGGGGTGAGTGGAGGTGGTCTGAGGGGAAAAACGCACCTTCACTGATCAAATAAGCTAAAGGTCTGTGTTATAATGGTACTAATGTTTCATCTGCTAACTCTTTCCACTTGAACAGCTCCCAGTTTTCCTCCACGTGTAGTCTTCCTGTCTTATTAATAACTGCGTGACTATAACGAACATCAGAGTTTAAGTGTCGGATCTCTCCGTGCTGTAAAATTATACAGTAGACTGTGATATGTAGCGCGTGTCTGGATACACTGTCAACCTTCTCAATGCTGAATTAACAGCAACTTTGCCAAGTTTCATCTCATTTGATCTTATTGCAACTAAGGAACAGAACCATGGTTTGTTGGTGCCATCGCTGATTAAAGATGAGCTGCACGCTTCCTGTGTGAGGTGTTGGGGAATGTTTCAGACATTTTTGCCCTCTGGAATTCCCAATGACATTTCTTTGTTTAAAAAAAGTGCATCTTCACGCACCTCCTGCCCACAAAGGCGCTCCCGTCTGAGCGTTTGCTGCAGTTAAGCTGCAAGCTTCTGCTCCCTTGTTAAAAAGCGGATCACTTTTAGTGGGCCGTGGGGAGCTGGCGAAGCAGTGGAGTGTGGGGAAGGCTGGGATTGTGGGAGCTAAGCAGAGACTGTCTCATTATGTGCACGTGGGTAATTAACAGCAGCGGTTTGACTCGTCTGCCTGATTGCCTCTCTAGTTATCTCCTCAGTAAATGGAAGAGTGTTGGACTGGTGCTGTGGTTAAGAACTAATTAAAAGATAATATTGTGTGGAGGCTTTTGCACAAGATGGCAATCAGAGGTGACAGACATGCATATAAAATATGCAGTCCTATTGTCATGTTTTTGCCAAGAAAATTGAGCATCTGAAACACCAAAGAGTCAGTTCCTGTGTGTGCTTTACTAAAACAACAGGCAGCAAACCATCGTGCTGTAGGCTGGATGATTGGGCCGAATCCAAGATTAGTTCAAGATTGAGTTCCATGAATGAGTCCATACTAGACTTTAAAATTTATACAATTTCTTTTCCTCCCCGAAAGCAATAATAACAATTTACAGCAGTTAAACGATCAGCAGAGAGCGCATGTAAACGTTACAGTAGAATGCAAACAGGTTTGGGTCAGAATTTGCGTGAAACTTGGACATGGAGGGGTGCTGGTGCATTGATCCACTGCTGTGGAAGTCAAACAGTAAAAAACATTTATTGTGTCTACATCTTTAAAAAAAAATCAGCATCAGAGGTTTGTAATTGTAATTGTGCAGGTCCTGTGGCCAAGTGAAGGTGAACTGGAAGTTTTTGGGGAAACCTTTCACTTCCTAAATTCAGTTAAAGTCCTGGAAGTAAAAAATCAGATCTGTTTTAAATGGATGGCTCCTAAACCAAGATAAGGATCCTAACACACATTAAAAATCTACAATGATTGACTTTACTGAAGATTTTGCCACAGGCCTCGATCCACTAACTGGACCTCCGTATAGTCCTTCAGAACCAGAACCCTTTGGCAGGAAGATGGGTAGTTAAAGAATCATTAGTAAAGTACTCGCTGTGCAGTGTATGGAAGTTTCCGCCACAAAAGGATCCATAACTCGAAATTTCAAGTTAATAAATCGAAATTTCGAGTTAGCGCTGCCAATCAGTAATCTACGTGACTGACGTCATTTCCTCGTTACCCGGAAGCTGAAGCCCTCAGCTACAAATGCTACAGCTAAGCTACCGGTATTACATCCAGTCATGAATGCACAGATTGCTGAGTGTTTTCAGCCTGGCTTCAAAAATGATCCTTGTGTTATTAGCAGAATCACACGGCGTTACAGCCAACGCACTCTCGAAAGAGCCAGTTTGTTGCGACCCGGTTTTGAGTGCGCGTTCCTCTGCGCCATGTGCTTCCGGGTAACAAGAAAGTGACCTCATTCACGTAGATTAGTGATTGGCAGAGCGAACTCGAAATTTCGAGTTAAGTCGATTTTTTTTTTTTTTTTTTTTTTTTTTTTTTTTTTTTTTTAAATGAATTTATTTTATTTATTTTTTTTAGTGACATAAACGGGCTTCCATAGCAGCGTCCTCAAACGTTGTTCATTTATTTAAAAACTGTAAAACATGAAATTAAAATGATCTTGCTGAAAATATGAATGAAACATGATCTTTAATGTCCCGGACATTTTTTCTCCTTCATTGATGGAACTGTGGAGTGGGAGCACTCACGCTCGCATGGAAAAAATAAAGTGAGCCCGTAAAAGCTTTAGGTAGCCTTCAGAAAGTGTTGGGACTGTGAACAAAGAGACGATCAAAGCTCGTAGATGGTAAATGTAGCAAAGACTCTTTGCTATGTTTGCTACATTTGCACGGGACTGGTGCTTTCCTCACATCCTAACATTCAGCAAACAGTAACATTTGGCATGGAGATGTTCTTCCTTTATATCAACAGTCTGGCTTAATCCCCGCTTTCATTATTTTCCTATAATCTCTTCCTGTTGGTGCTGTTTGTGCAGTGTGGCTTCTTTGGCCCAAATTTCACTTCAGATTTTATCATTGTTAATAATTTATCCTGTGGGGTTAACTATTCGCTGGCAGAGGCCAAAGCAAATTATCTTTCCTCGAGTTTTCTCTAAAAATAGGCCAGGCTTCATATTCTCTGCCAATTTGTGCTGTGAGTTGGTCATTAGACACCGTGCAAGTGGGCCGATCAATACAGCTCATTGATCCGTTCTACCAGGTGGTGGAGCGCGGCAGCGGCGCTCGAGTGAATGAACGGCCCAGAAATCAACATCAGCTGCTTGTGACACCGAAGGTCGAGCTGACGACGTCTTTGTTCTCTCTGCATTTCTTCAGTCTGTTATGATGCTTTTCTTTTTTCCAGGTGTCGTTAACGTTGTACTTTAGTAATAATTACACTCTAGATTTAACATAAATAATTGAACGTGTCATTTCTACAATTCTACAGTGTAGCACACATTTTGATACAGGAATCCCCCCCCCCCCTTTTTTTTACACAACCTGACATTATTTGTCTGCGTGTTTACCCAGCAGGCACCAGAGAGGGGGGGTCAGAGTGACGCTATGTACGAGGTGGTGAGTCTCCAGAGGGAGATGGAAAGAAGCAATGAAGAAAAAGGACGCCTAGCATCACCCACTGAGGAAGAGGAGGCAGATGAAGGTACTGAGGTGTCTCTCTTTCGCTCTCTTTTTGGCTCTTTTGGCTTTAAATATTCGTTGGGCCATTCAAATGCAGTGTGAGACGTCTTTATTTCTCCTTCTGTCAATGACGGTGTGCTTTAACTCTTATTTAGAAAGCCGCCTCAAAACCACAAAAATGGAAAAAATGTGCCCTTTGTTGTTGAAGTCCTTCGACATGTTGGTGTAGCTGCACGTAACGATGTGTAAGTCCAAACTGACTTTTACCAGCCACACACTCGACGTGTTTCTGTGGCAGAGCCTTGTTCTTCAGTTTAATGTTTTATAATCATTTGCAAAGATGCATGGACATATTGCTGTATAATAATGATTTATATAGCGCTTTTCTAGGCACCCAAAGCGCTTTACAATGCCACTATTCATTCACTCGTACATTCACACACTGGTGGAGGCAGCTACAGGTGTAGCCACAGCTGCCCTGGGGCAGACTGAGAGGCGAGGCTGCCATATCGCGCCATCGGCCCCTCTGGCCAACACCAGTTGACAGGTAGGTGAAGATCTTGCCCAAGGACACAACGACTGAGACGGACAGAGCTGGGGATCGAACTGGCAACCTTCTGGTTACAAGATGAGCTTCCCAACCCCCTGAGCCGCGGTCTTCCAACGGAGCTGTGTGTGTTTGAAAGTGTTGATACGGGTCCTGTGGGGATGTGCGCGGCAAGCCACGTGATTCTTGTGATGCAACACATTTTATATACTCGTTACATTGAGACCAGTGGGAGGCAAAGATGCATTCTTTCTCCCTTCCTCTTCCTTCTGGCCATTGGACTGCAATAGACCAAGATGTCTTTGGGATACCTTGGCATCCACCAACACGTCTGAAGGACCCTGCCTGTGCAGATGATCAGCTCTGTTGGCTCACATCTGGAAGAACATGAAGACCAGGACATCAAGCTTGGGGCAAGAGGCGGCCAAAGTGGGCTTGGAGGTCAGCGGGAACAAGCGGGGTCATGTATTTTAGTATTTATTTATTTATTGTCATTGTCAGAGAACAATGAAATTGCATTTGGGGCTTCCGTACAACCCGTAAATAAAATAATGAAGAAAATAATAAATACCCCTTAAAACCCAAGTGTAAATATTTAACCCAGTGTGACTCCAGTGCAATAAGACAATCCTTAGCAACAACATGAGAACATGACAAGTAAACATGAGAACCTGACAAGTAAGTTCATTGCTATTAAGAAGTTGGATATGGTTATTGTCCGTGAGAGGGGGGCAGAGAGTTCAGGAGCCTCACAGCCTGTGGATACAGGCTGTTGGCCAGTCTGGATGTTCTGGCCTGTATAGACCTGTACCTTCTCCCTGAGGGCAGCAGATGGAAAAGGTGGCGCGCAGGGTGATGTTGGTCCCGCAGGATACTGTGCACCCTCCTCAGACAGCGAGTGGGGAAGATATTACTGATCTCTGGCAGACTTGTTCCAATAATTCTGCCAGCTTCTTTCACCACCCGCTGGAGTGCTTGCTGGTCGGCCTTGGTGCAGCTGGGGAACCACACTAGAAATCCATACGTCAGAACGCTGCTGATGGCACAGTTGTAGAAGTTCAACATCAGAGATCTGGGAATGTGTGCGCTCCGCAGTCTCCTCAGGTAGTAGAGGCGCTGTTGGGCCTTCCGTACAACTGAGGTGATATGGTTGCCCCAGGACAGGTCCTCGGTCACAGTTACCCCCAAGAATTTAAAACTGCTCACCCTCTCCACCGCCTCACTGCCAATGAAGAGAGGCAGATGGTTGTTATGACCCCTCTTCCGGAAATCTACAATGATCTCCTTGGTCTTTTTGGTGTTTAAGACCAAGTTATTGTCGTGGCACCATGACTCTAGTTGTTGCACCTCTGTCCTATAGTTTGTCTCATCATTGTTGGATATAAGTCCGAGCACTGTAGTGTCATCTGCAAACTTAACAATGAGATTGGACGCGCAGGAGGAAATACAGTCATGGGTGAAGAGAGTGTATAGCAGAGGGCTCAGAACACACCCCTGAGGGGCACCGGTGTTGACCACAAGGGTGGAAGAGGTGTTCTTACCCACTCTGACACTCTGTCTACGGTTAGTGAGGAAGTCCACAATCCAGTTGCACAGAGAGGAGTTAAGTCCCAGTTGGTGGAGTTTGGGACGGAGTTTGTATGGCCGGATGGTATTAAAAGCCGAGCTGTAGTCTACAAAGAGGAGCCATGCATAGGTGTTCCTGTGTTCCAGGTGCTCCAGTAATGTGTGCAGCACTGTGGCGATCGCATCCTCGGTTGACCGGTTCTCCCTGTATGCAAACTGGTGCGAGTCCAGGGATGGTGGAAAAGCAGCTCTGATGTGTTTAATGACCAGTCTCTCCAGGCATTTGGCGGGAATGGGGGTGAGTGCCACAGGTCTGAAATCGTTCAGACATGTGACATTTGACTGTTTTGGGATGGGAACGATGGTTGCTGCTTTGAAACAGGATGGTACCAGTGAACAGGACAACGAGGTGTTATATATAGAGGTGAAGACGTCCGCCAGGTCCGCAGCACAGTCTTTTAGCACCCGGCCCAGCACTCCATCTGGCCCGGCCGCCTTCCATGAGGATCAGTGACGCCGTTATTCACCCACCTCGGCCGCAACCTTGCAAGCGCGCAGATGCTGATCATGACATAGTGTGTCAGATCGTGAAAGCAGGTGCGGTCTTCCAGCAGCTTCGGCTCATCTGGTTGACCCCAAACATCGATCTGGGGAAGAAGATTCGTCTGCTCGTTATACCTACCGCGATCTACGCTTGTGAGACGCGGAAACAATCAGCCAAAATCGCCAAAAGATCCCCAGCAGATCCTGTGCGTCTCTTACCGGGACTGTGTCACCAATGAAGAAGTCCGCCGCACTGCCACGCGTCCTCTCTATGACAGTGTGACTGAGCGGCGTGTGTGCTTTGGAGGTCACATTCTACGCCAACTCCAGAATAATGACAAGATGCTGCAGGTGCAAACTGTCTGAATCCAGTGGCTGCTGTCCTGCGTGTTGATTAAACTGTTGACTCTTTGCTGCATCTAAACACGACGGCTTTAGATGATATGCCAGAGCACACTGACTTTTTCACCATCAGTAACTGCAGCGCTGCCAGAGAAGTGGAGGCGAAACATTAATGACACCAACACTGGCTGTTAGACCCAGTGGTCCTCAAACATGACCCAGTTTCAGTTCACTAATATAAACAGGACTCTCATTTCCACCTGAGCGCTGTTGGTGCAAGTGTCGCAATTTAGACCACGCACATCATGTCGGTGCTGATTTGGAAAATGACACGAGCTCGCATGTGCAAATATACCCCGTCCACACATTCTGATGTAGTTTCTGAAGTACTCTTACTTCTTTGCAGCCGCAATTTATTCAAATAAAGATCATGTCAATGAATTACTACATGAAATTTTAGTTGTCATAAAGCTTGATGTGACTGTAACCGTTTGTTAAAAATAACAAGAATATTAAGAAATGGTTAAAAAAAATGGATACAGAGAGGTGTGTGTGTGTGTGTCTGTGCGTGTGTGTGTGTCTGTGCGTGTGTGTGCGTGTCTGTGTGTGCGTGTGTCTGTGTGTGCGTGTGTGTGTGTGTGTGTGTGCGTGTGTGTGTGTGTGTGTGTGTGTGCGCGCGCGCATGCATGCATATAACATTTGGCCTGCTTTAAAAAGTCATAGGTTAACTGTGTTGCTGACCCAACTTCATTCTCAGCCTATATTTACACACATGTTTAAACAACAGCTGCTCCGTTAAATCCGTTTGATTTTTAGCTGCAAACAGGAAACGGGACCATTCGCCTTCAAAGTTGTGATTGCAGTGTTGAAGTTTCACTGTAGCTCAGCGTATGTTGAGGATGTTTGCAGACAAGTCGGCCTTTTTCATGCAGGCCGCTTGAAGGTGCGAGCTTTCACTGGAGGTTTTCGGTGCACCCTCTTTGTGACCAATTTCACCAGGTCGCAACCTCCAGCGGTCACTCAGCCGACCTTTGACCCAGCAACGGTGGCACAATGCACCAGGTTACAGAAACCAAGAGATGCATAACTGGCTGAAATTGCACCAAAGCGGCGAATATGATGTCGCTTTGTTGTACGACACTTCACCAGGGTGAGAACGGCCAGCATCTTCATCGTGCTCCTTTTAGTAATGTAGCAGATGCTCGGCAGCAACGGTAACTCATGGCTCTGCATTGCTTTGGAAAGAGCACTCTACTGTAGATGCAGATCATGGATCTGGTCTCACTCCTTACACTCCCACTAATCTCTCGAGTTTACATGTCAGTAGGTTCCATCTGCACGGCAAACCAAAAACGTTTTAATGTAATACAGTTTTATGTGATTTTACTCTCCCACTGAAGTAAAATCTAAGCTTCTAAATTAAATCAACTTCTAAACACTTCAGAGCTGCCATAAAACATGACTTGATCTCATCGTCTCCGTCCTCTCTGCTGCTGATGTAAACGCTTCTCTACTTTTTCTCTCCCCTCCTTGAACAGAAGACAAAAATTGTATTTCCTGTGTCTGTCTGCCGACTCGTTGAAGCCACCCTGGCATCTGGTGCTGTGAGAGCCTTTGAAAGGGCCTTTTTTATATAACGCCCGCTTCTCCCCCAGAGCTGAAAATTGGAGGCGCTCGGGCCGTGGAGGTGGAGGCCAGCCCCATTGTGTGCAGAAATGAATACAGTCGGGTGTAGATGCCACTGCTGTGTGCCAACACGCTCCGTTCACGTGGACGCCCCCACAGCCCTCGCTACAATGTGGACAATGGCCCCAAAGCTGATGTGCTTTTCTTTCACATCATACTTTGTCTGTGCATCCGTGTGTGTTGTTTTTATCATACAATCACTTCCCATTTTTATACATGTTCCTTTGGTTTATCACAGAGGCTTGATTTGTTCACTGCACTGCTGTCATGTTAGATTTGTAGTTCATTAGAGTAAAAGATGGAATTTAAAACGTCTTCATGCCGTTAACTGGAAATTTCTGCTTGCTTTAACATAGACAAACCAATCCATTAGTGCTTTCAACATGACATGAATCCCACAGTCAGTGTGCAGCCCCTTCTGCAGATTTAAAGGTAATGGCCTTCGTCTTCAGTTTCTTTTTATTTTTTATCAGCGAGTGCGCTGGCAGTTGGAATGCATTTGCGCTTCCTGGCCTTGGAAAATCTGAGGACAGAGGTAGCTGCTTTGTGCTGCGTCTGAGCCATTTGAAAGGACTCATCAAGCATTTATAAAGACCTGAAAAGCTTCTGCTAAAGGCTTTGAGGACATATAGGAGCAGCGGTGCAGTCAGTGTAGTGGCTGCACGCTCTGGAAGAAAATGTCAGCCTGACACTTACCCTGTCCGGCGTCAGGCCTGCCAAAGCATCCTGTTATTTTCATCTCTGTGATATCATGAAGGAAACTATGACAGGTCTTAATTTTTGGACACACAGTGGGACTCATCATCATTAAGTTGATAAGTTTTGTTTGGTTCAACGTTAATTTTACCTTTTTTAAAAAATTATTTTCTTGTTAAGGCAACAGCATTTTTCTTTTGCGGTTTTTAGTTTTGTCCTCTCGTTTTGTTTCTAGTTCCCCTTTAAACAATATAAAACTGTAGGAATAATCATGAAGGTCCATAATGAAGTAAGGCGCCCTCTAGTGCATGCATCTGTCAGCACCTGTTTCTGTGCAGCATAGTCACTGACGCCACGTCCGTATCACAACATGCAGTGTGGATCTGTGCGTTTGCTCTCGTGGGTGCTTTCTGTGTGGGGATCAGTTCCTCTCTCCAGCAGCAGAGCAGGCCAGACAGTCAATTAGTGCTTCTGCATCTAAACACAAGTGGTTCGCAGTGCTGATTGCCTCTTGTCTGCCTCACGAACCATCAGGCAGAAGAACGGCAATAATGGAAGGTGTAGGCACTGCACAGGCACTCCTTCCTCCATTTAAACTGTGAGATCGATATTAACAGGTTTGAAAATGTGCATTGCGTATCAGAGTAGCTTAATATGGATTTATTAGTTGGGTGCAGATATCGGAAAGAATATCTTATCTGCCTGGCTCTTGCACAGCAGTCACAGAAACGGTCACAGCTCTCCTGGTAGGTGGCAAAATGCTCGAATGCAAGCTGTCGTGCTCCCTCTGTGTTTATTAAGTGCTGAGTGACTGAAAGGACGACACATTCAGCTTTACCTGGAGTTAAAGGTCAAGATGTTTGTCTCTCTAACTGCATGCTCAGGTATACAAGGGTATACGTGCTCCTAACACACATTAATATTGCTTTACTAGCTCATCGGTGCGACTGTAGTGAAGTGAGATGAACCTAACTCTGGGTACGACTGTTTGCGATCCTCCTCGACTTCTCAGTTGATTGCAACTCTCATTACTTTCTTTCTGTATGTTACACGTTAACGTGACCCGTGGATTGCGATGGATCGTGAACCTCTACATCACCGGCGTCCTGTTCTGTGTCTTGCAGATAGCGACAGTGAAATTTCCAGTGGAACCGGCGACGTTTCCAAAGACTGTCCTGAGAAAATCCTCGAGTCCTGGGGAGGAATCCTCAATAGATGGTGAGGCAAAATGTGAACACACTGAGACCGAATGACAAAATACGTGCAGTGGCACTAAGCAGTGGAAGAAATGCACCATAGCGATCACAGTATCCACAATTCAACTGACCCAGCATGACAATAGCTGGGTGGCAGTCTGCTTTAGCTGTGGGCTCCTTCCATAGCAATGAACCTTCATCTGTAGCTTGACTCGTGCTAAGATTGTGATGCAGGTTAAAGAAAACTCTCGATGATTGAAAAATGGGTAAAACTAAAGGAAATTGGCAGTTTAGGCTCATGTTAAATCCCAGTTTTTATTGATTTTAAAACGTTAAGCTTGATTGGTACAGCCAAGTGTTTCCAGCTGGACTGACTGTAGCTTTTAGTTGTTTGGTCAGATATTAACCAAAGTGCAGAACATTTAGAATCGTTCGCACCTCCTTAAAATCAGAAAAGTCGGCTCCACTTTGCCTCATACACGGTGTGATTTCCACTACAGCACCTTGACTGTTTTATGATCCCAGTTCTTATGGATTACCTACTCGAACTGCAGCTGAGACATTTTAATGAATTACCCTCGTCTTTGTCCCCACTCCAGATGGAGCGAGCTAAAGCGCGGCGCCTAATAGAACGGCCAGTTTAAAAAACAAAGTTTTTATTTGTTACTTCTTTAATTAATGTGTTGCAACAAAAAGCGTTTGTTACAGTAACTGCTGCTGATAAATTCAGCTTCAGACGCAGTCGTTAGAAAGAATAAGAGACGCTTGGTGCCGTTTTCCTTTCAGCTGCACCGACATCATGAAGTGAGTTTTGTCGGGGAAGTGCATTCATATGCCTTCAATGAATGTGTCATGAGAATATTTCAAGCATCATTAAAAAGAGATGACAGTGTATTTTTCTAAAGGAGGATTTTTTGTTTTTTTGGGAGCGTGGCACTGATGTGCATCAGCAGTGGTGCACTTTCTGCTGTTAGTGAAATAGTTTCATGACACTCGATCACTGCTGTAATAAAGCAATACATCAGTAAACTGAGTGAAGCTGAGTTAATGTTGTTGTATCTTTATCATTAAGATTTACACTTCAGAAGGTGCGAAATTAAAGCTCCTGTCTTGTCACAGCAAAGAAGTGATTGTCAAAGAGCTGCACGTAAAGTCAAGTGGCTGAATCGACATTGTAAAATAATGTGTGTGTGTGTGTGTGTGTGTGTGTGTGTGTACATCAGGCATGGGAACCTGTCCACTCGCCCGAAAGGTTTGTCCTCATTGGTCCGCAGCGGCATTCCTGAGCCACTCAGAGCTGAAGTCTGGCAGCTGCTGGCTGGTTGCCACGACAACCATGACCTGCTTGAGCACTACCGCATCCTCATCACCAAGGTAAACGCACGCGCACAGCAGGGATGGACAGCTGCTAATAAGAGTGCATTTCTAAAAGAAACACTGACGTAAGACTTTTCTACCACATCCTCACCTGAGGGCCGGCGAGGCGGCAACAAATCCACGGTTTTCATTATATTTGACCCTAAGATCTGATGTCGGCACATTCCTCCTGTGAATATGAACCGTGAGAGTGTTTTCTTTGTGTCGATGTTGTGCTTCCACGCTTTTAGCTGTAGCCGCCATTTTTGCCGTGCTTAAGTGAAAACCAGACGGCGGGTGTGAATTGTTACGAGATCTCGTCACTGCGATGAGAGTGAATGAGGAAATGTGTTTCTGTACTGCGTACAAATCTGCGTCTCATCAACGCTTTTGTTACAGCTGTTCCTCTGAACTGTGTGTCAAATCGGAGAAGGCTGTAATTTAGCGGACATTTAAAGGCACGCGGCGCCGTCTCGGGACTGTGACGGCTCGTGCTGCCCTTTGGCCTCCCACGGAGCAGGAATTCAAAGTGAATTTTTGGACCTGTAGTATTTAACTATTGCTTGTTGTTCTGGCTGCGTTCAGGTATAGCACACGGGCTTGCACAAAACTTTTAGCCGCAGTGTCACACTGGAGGAACGGCTCTCCAGGCTCTCTGAAGGTCCTGTTTCATAATGTGCCATTTAACTGTGGCTTTATTTATATACTTCTGTTATAGTTTCATCTGATCTTTCTTAACTTCTTATAAACGAGTAAGTCGAGCGCCCAACTGTACCTAAATGCGGCGGCAGAAGGATGGAGATCTTCAGTTTCATTGGTAATAAAATAGTTTTTTCTCTTTGCAGCACAGAGGCCAGTGAAAGCACCTGCCTCAATCAATAAGCACTAACAGAGAGAAAGCAATAGGGGTGTCGACATGAAGCGTGGAAAATTGAGCCAGCAAAGAGTGTGAACCCACAAATATTAGGTTTTAGTGACTGAAGGGAGAAAGGGAACGCGTGCAAATGCCAGGATGGCGACTTTCACTGCTGTGTGGATATCTCTGGTCCTTCTTTTTCTGTTATCGTTATCCCTCGTCTTTCTTTTTCGTCTTCTGTAGGAACCGTCTTCTTGCTCTTCTTAGATTTCCCTGTGCCCCTCTCTGCCTCTCCTATGCTCCTGTTACATAAGACTAAGCTTCTGTTGTTCAGCTCATTGCGCTGGCTTGGGCACGCCCACATCTTCTGTCTTGCTGGAGTAGTGATGGTATTGATAGGCGGTTGGTCGGGCTATTAATAGCTGCACCAAATGAATGGAACTGAGGGAAGATGTAGCGGGGAGGGAAGAGGCAAAGACCAGCAACATGAAGGTGATGTGGAGCTCGTTTGTACCTTTCTGGGCCTTTAATGCTCAGCACCGTGTATCACCAGGAGCCGTGTTATGGACCTCTGGAAAAATCTATTTCGAAACCACTAATCTACTCAGCATTTAGCAGCATGTGACCCGTGGCGTGCTCGTATAATAGTGCGATACTTGCAATACACTTAAGTGTTGCGCTGCTCTCATTTACAGTCATCACACACAGTCGCAAATGCACACTGTGGCCTCGGGGCATCTGAGACATTCACAAACAACTTTCTGGGCTGGCGCAGCGCTGTGTTTGAGGTCGGGAACGGCGGGTTGCTGGTGACATTTGAACAACCTTTTCATGTCCCCAGAGCCGAACAAGCCCAAGGTGTGCCTTGAACCCACAGCTTAAAAAAGCTCAGCCAGCTATTTCCAGTCCTGCCATCCCAAAAACAGACGCCGGACTCGCGTCTTAGCTTTGAAAGCTGTAATGGAAGCATGGAGGGAAACTGCACAGCAGGCAGGACCTCAGCGTGACCAGCGCAGGACATTTCAAAGCTGCTAAACACTGACCTGTGAATTATTCATTCATAGAAAGGCACCGAACTCAATCAAGCTAGCTTTGCAAAAGCAGTTTGTTCCACTCTAACTTTGTTACTGACTTGTAATTCAATTATAACTATTTCACTTCAGTTTTATTTCTATAGCATCTAATGACGGTCACCTCTAATGTCGAGCCCAACATTTCAACAAATTCTTGCACCTTGCACCCATTTTCCTTAAAAAAACCAAAGAGGGTGGACAGCTGAGGACTTGCAGCGTGTATAACCTCGTCTGTGAAGATGAGCTTTTTCTGTGTGTCTTTCATTTCCCGGATCTCACCTGGTTTCCTCCCAGGACTTCTAAGGTGCTTTCCATTTCAGTGAGCAGCCAGCTTAGTGATGACATATAAAGTCTGTGTGTAATCAAAGGTAGCATCAGCCATGCAGCCAGGCTGGAATAATACTACACCCACGCCTAATAATGCTCATAAAGATACACGGAGCACAATGTACATAAGAGAGGCTGCCATGGTAACTGTGAGGGTCAACAGACTTTTCTTTGCTTGAAGTTATCGCCATGACAATTCTGTCTCCTTTAGCCTTTGTCTCAGTCTTCCTTCGCCTAATGAGTTGGTGTTCTGCCTTTGAAACCTGCAGTAGTTGTTTATGGATTTCACATAGTCACTGTGGCGACCGCTGCACGGTGTTAAGAGAAATCCACGTCTTATTTCACTAACATTCATTTTGTTGCCATGTGATCCTTAGTTTTCCAGTTTGTGCACACATACAAGCTTTTCTCTCATCTTTTATATATGTTGACATTTTCATACTGACGATAAGTTTTCACCCTTGAGGTTTGAGGTTTCCCATCACTGCCTGAAAGACAAATCCCTGTGGTGGTGTCAGCCAATCAAAGCCTCTCGCACACATTCGTACACACTCGCCTCGCTGTCCCGTCCTCCTTTATAGTATCTGCGGGGAACAGCTGCACTGCACGTCTGCAGTACAGCCAAGCAACACCGCTTCCTACAATATAGGTCTATTCACAGCGCTCTCCCTCCTCGGGTCTGTGTGCCTGTCCATAATGCAGTTTCCAGTCTCCATTCACCGACAGTTTCCACAGTAGGAAAACCGTGGAGGATGTGCTGCCTCTGATCCACAGCGTCAGAAACATCGGTATCATTTCTGTAGTTACTGAAGGTTGGCTAAAAACTGACTCGACGACAGATTTGATGTTTACTGAGGACCCTCTGCTGTGTGTGTGTGTGTGTGTGTGTGTGTGTGTGTGTGTGTGTGTGTGTGTGTGTGTGCGTGCAGCTGAAATGGTGTAATCAGTCATGTTAATGTGGTGCCACTTGGACACGTCTGATTAGATGCAGAATTTTTAGTATTGAGTGAAATTAAGTTGCCATGCCAAAGTGAATAAAATGATTCTGGAGTTTTGCTGGTGTGCAGTGATAATTGCATCGGCCGTCTGTGCTGACACTGATATGACGCCCGCATTAAGGAGATTTAGCCAACCTCATCTCTGGTCACTTCTTTGTCCAGTGCTCCGTGTCTTTGCCTCCACTGCAGTCGCAGCAGCTCGTATCACCTCAATAAATCTGAACGACCTGCAATGAACAGCATTTTCATCTGGGTGTTAGATTAATCTTAAATGTGATTTGTCAGGATACAGCAGTAATGTTTATCTGCAGATTAAGTGAGAAAAACTTAAAGCTGCTCTGGGATGGAATCACTTAGTATAATCAACAAAATCTTATTTCATATCCTTGAACTTCGAGACTCTCAACAAGGGGCGTCCTGTTTGAAAATACCGTTTGCAGGGTTCTGTTTGTAAGAGGAAGAACGAAGTAGTTGTTGCTACTTTATTTTTGTTGTAGGAGATGAAGTGATTAGTTGGTGTGTCCAATGTAACGGCGAACAGCCTGCCACTTTCTGGATAAACCACCAGGCCAAACACCTTTTAATGTAGATATAAACTCCCTGCTTATGCTGGTACATTGCTGTTTAGACTGAAATCAGCAGGAGCCCAGGCATGGAGGAGGGAGGGATGCTGGGAGGCAGTGAAAGGTGAATCAGCCGCCGCCTTTGTTTCCAAGTGGCCCCGCTGGCTTTGTTTTGGAGCAGAATGAATTATTAACGGTGGCCTTCTGGTCGTGTTTTTCATCAGTGTCCACCTCCAAAGGTAAAGAGCGCTGTGATGAGAGATCTCCATTGACTGGCTCCTTCCACAGTGACAGCACAACTGTCTACCTGAACTTCACCTGATCTATTTTAGTGTTTTTAGTTTGACCTGTTTCAGTAGAATCGAGTCTCATTTTGACTCGAGCATACCGACTTCTATATTTAGTCAAATTGTAACACTTTTCTAAAGTAACGGCTAACAACATAGCGTTACCAAATAAATAGTGTATTCAGTATGATGTTATTTCCCACTGCCTGTCTTTGCAACCTCAAGTCAAAGTTAATTGTGCACTTTTTGATAGATGTGCGTGTTGCTCTCAAAGATTATTGGTTCAGTAATGTACGTAGGAGTTGATGTCACCTTAAACATGAGGGTTTAGACATTACGCTACTATTAAAGTCAAATACTAAAATGGATTTGATAATCATGAATGATGTCGTAGTTTATAGATTCTAATTACTAATATAAACAGAAATATTTACAATGAGAAACTCTTACGTTCTGTTTTGATCCCTGAGCTATAATCTGTTTAAAGTCATCAGGTCTGTGCAAGCCTTTCTTCAGCTTTTATGTCCTGTCATAAGCTGCTGCATTACTGAAGAAATGAAATCGCAGGAGCTCCTATTATTATAAGATCATACACATTTACCATTATATCCCAATAGCAGTGTTTCTTGAAGCTGCATCCCCCGTTTTATTCAGGCGATGCATGTTTGTTCTTTCGCTCTGTGTGGCTTTGGCCTATTGTAGATTTTTATTATTATTTTTTAATATAACAGTCTTCAAAAAATCACATTGAGCTGGCTCATATGCTCCACAGTAACCGTGCTCGCTCGCTGGCTTATTTCAGTCCACGCCATGGTCGCTCCATTCAGACGTTAATGTGTTGGTTTGTTTTCCAGAGTAATTAAAGTTGTTTTCTAGATGTGTGCAGTGTAACGATTTCCTGTCAAAATGACCACTCCTCAATGACTTTAATGGTTTCTCAGTAATATTAACAAAGTTTCAGTTGTGTATGCATCATGCTGGCCGGTTTCTTTCCATCCACTCTTTAGATTAGCCAATTTACTGTCACTTGATCCCTTTCAGGATGCTCCCAACTGGCTGAAATACCTGGCAACTGTAACTAAGGGGCAGAGATAAGTGTGCTAAGCTGTTGGTAAATAAAGAAAAGAAACCTGGAGTCTGTTTGGATAATGCAGAAGATGCATTTTCCAATAATTAAAATGTTTCTTATCATACTGGAGGTTAACTGAGTGTTCATGTACATTATGTACACTTTGTTTGTGGCAAGCTGAGACTGAACACTGTACATATTATGACTCAGCGATGTTATGAAATTTGCATTTGAATATTTTTAGATTCAGTAGTTTTTGTTTTTAAATACATAAAGCTGCTCAACTGCAGTTAAATAGTGAATAGTGTATGTTTATGGTATGTGTGCAATGAAGGGCTGTGTGACTAAACAGGAAAGGGGAGAAAAAGTGATAAGGGCTTCACTTAATAGAAATAGTTTGAGAGATAAGTGATATGTAAATAGGAAATGTATCCAAATGTACCTCTGGGAGAAAGCCAGTCTGAGGCAGGATAATGTGGCAGGGAGCCTCAGGTGCAGCTGGGAGGGGAGGAGGCGGGGCTGTGAGCAGCGAGGAGTGTGTGTGTGTGTGTGTGGAGAGAGAGAGAGAGACTGGAGTGTGCAAGCTAGAGAGAGTGTGTGGTGAGGGAGGGAGGGAAGTGTAAGCCAGTCACAGCATCTCTCCTCACTGCACCAGGGCTGAGGGACTCTCCATCCCCTCGCTTCTCTCGCTGCAGATTTAACTCATTTCCATCAGCGCAGTCATCCCCCCCTTTTTTTGCCTTTCATTTTTACTTGCTGCTTTGGACAGATGCATTGCATTCATATCCTTCAGTGTGCCAGGATCTGAGGAATTATTAATTAAAAACGTGTTGTTGTTTTTTCCTGTTCATCTAAAATAAAAGGGACCATTTTCAAAAAAAGACCGGGACTCCGACTGGGACTTTTCTTCTCTTTATGCTGCGAGAGCGGATTCCCTTTTGTTGTACCGTCAGTGTTTTGTTCAGGTGACAGCTGTACTGAGAGAAGAGTTGGATAGGACCCCCTCCACAACGCTTGAAAGGACTAAGGCAACTTGGAAAATCTGCGGCTGCATTAAGCACTTGAGGACAAGGTCCCCGAGCCCTTCTAGGTGCTGCCAGATTTTCAAGAATACCACAATGAAAATGGAAGTGTCGGGTAAATAAGCCGACTGTCGATTCATTCCCAAACCCCTCTCTGCAAGTGTCTGCGACAGGATTGCTGTGGAGTCAAAGTGATTGGAGCGCTGAGTTATTCAGGTGGCCTCTCATTTCTCCTGGAAAGTCCTTGCGTCTGCCTGCATGGGAGTCTGACATCAAACACTCATCAGCCGCTCGACTCTTACGTTGGTTTGTCTTTTTCACAACTTGCAGTCCAGAACACTGAGAGGCAAGTTTGCACATTTGGATTTAAACTTCACATTGTTGGCAGAAGTCATCTGGACATTGGGATGCTTTACCTCATGCTGCCTAGGGATGCCTTGTAAACACATTTCCCCTCACCACTGTGTGTGCTGAGAGAGCTGTGACATTATCTCCCGCGGAGATCCCCGTGTTGTTCTAGCCCGTGTCTGTGTTTTGATTCAGACAATAGCTGGGCATACACGGGCTCCAGACACTGGCCGGAGGACCACCAAAATAAGGGAAGCCTGCGGTTACATAGTAAACACTCTGGCACACAGTGAAACTTTGGATTGTAATAAAGAAATGAATTTAATTATACATCGCTGATGCTTTAATTAAACATAGCGATCACCTAAAATGTGTTTTGGAGCCACAGCGGCACCCAGAAAATCTCAGCTGTTCTTAAGGAGTGAAATAGAAATGCTCCATTATTGTTGGGGCTCTTTAGTGAATCGAGTGGAGCTTTGGACTTTGCTTTAACCTTGTGTGATTTCCTCCCTCGCATCATCTTTGCTCTCTGCCCTTGCGAGGACATCTCCTGCCCTCAGCCTCCTGGTGGCAACTCTCATTTAAATCAGACGATGAGGCCACCGACTGCAAGGCAGAGCGGCAAGTGAGCTCACCGCTGGGATACGTGCTGGCCGAAGCTTTAGGTTTACTGAAGGAATGCACTTTCTTCGTACTACTGACCGCTGCCCACCCACTACTTTCACTGACCATGCATCATTGGAAAGGAGAGCCGAACGGGTTGTCCTACGCTGCTGGCGGCTGCATTGATTTTCCTCCAGTCTGCGTTCATTTGATCGAGACCGAGCAGCGATATGAGAGTAAGGCGAACGAAAGCGTGGGCACGCTAGGGAGCATGTTCAGCTCTGTGAACTGAGATTGGCTGCAGACGCCTGGCGAAAAACAGGAGGGCGACAGGAGAATCTCCAGTTTCGGCCCAGCTGCCTTTATGGGTGACACGCTGCAGTCCTGACCCACCTGGACGGCACCCAGAACAATGAACCAGTCTGAACTGACAACAGACCCTTCGATCACTGCCAACGTCAGCCATGGAGACTTCGTTCCTGGCAGGGCCTCGAACCACTCCTGTCCCTTGGGCTGGGGGCTGAATGGAGGCCTGGATGCTTGCATTCTGGAGACCGCTGTCATCGTGCTGCTAACTGTACTAATTATTGCTGGGAACTTGACGGTGATCTTTGTGTTCCACTGTGCCCCTCTGCTGCACCACTACACCACCAGCTACTTCATCCAGACCATGGCCTACGCCGATCTGCTGGTGGGGCTCAGCTGCTTGGTGCCCACCCTGTCGTTACTCCACTACCCAACCAGTGTCCAGGAGCCAGTCACATGCCAAGTTTTCAGCTATGTCATCTCTGTTCTGAAGAGTGTTTCAATGGCCTGCTTGGCCTGTATCAGCGTGGACCGGTACCTGGCTATAACGAAGCCGCTGTCCTACAACCAGCTGGTGACTCCGTGCCGTCTGCGAGGCTGCATCACTCTCATCTGGGTCTATTCCAGCCTGATTTTCTCCCCCTCCTTCTTTGGTTGGGGTAAGCCGGGCTATCACGGGGATATTTTCGAGTGGTGCGCACACTCTTGGCCCACCTCCGCCCTCTTCACAGGCTTCGTGGTGTGCTTGCTCTATGCGCCTGCTGCCCTTGTGGTCTGCTTTACCTATTACCACATCTTCCGCATTTGTCAGCAACACAACAGGGAGATCAGCGAACGACGTGCACGTTTCCCCAGCCAGGAGATGGAGGCCGGTGAAGGGAATGGTGGCGGGCATCACGGGGGGCACGGGCCGGATCGGCGCTACGCGATGGTACTCTTTCGCATTACCAGTGTTTTCTATATGCTTTGGCTGCCCTACATAATCTACTTTCTTCTAGAAAGCTCCCACGTGCTGGACAGCCCTGCCCTCTCCTTCATAACAACTTGGCTGGCCATTAGCAACAGCTTTTGCAACTGTGTCATCTACAGCCTGTCTAATAGTGTGTTCCGGCTGGGCATGCGCAGGCTCTCGCAGACCATTTGCTCCTTCAGCCACTGTGCTGCAGATGACCGGGACTTTGGCGAGCCTAAACCAAGAAAGAGGGCAAACTCGTGCTCCATCTGAAGCCACGTCTCCCACAGGATGAGGAAATAAGAATCCCAGCATGCTTAGCAGCTAGTTAACTCGTAGTTAAATTGGCAGGGCTCAGTGGATAACTGTATCAACCTTTTTAGCTGATAACTGTGACATTATCCTGGGCACTGGTAATTGCATTAAAACCCTTTCAAGGAGATGAATGCAGCATCTAAACTGAGATTTCAAGCGAAACGGGCGCTCTGCGGTGGCTTTTACTCTACATTACAGCGAAGGCTCTCTTAGCCTTTACATCTCTGTGCACATCATCGATGAGATCGGATCTACCGGAGAGACAAAACTGTAAATGCCAAAACATTCATAGATATCTCCTCACAAATCAAATGTGACCGTTTCATGTCTGTTAACCTTTGCTAGTGGTTGTGATTCAGAGCAACCGTCTAATGGATGTCTTCATGCTCTTTGTGTGTGGATACAGTGTAATCTACAGTTGTGCTCACAGACCTGTTTAAAGGTTCTAAGTGGATATTAGACGTTTCCATATCAATGTTACACGTACGACAGCGACAGCAGCCGGTGTGCTGCTGTGACAAATACGACGGAAAATGGCTTTGACTGTTTTTAAGAAGTGAGCAGGTGGAGTCATAGTTATGTCAGGTGTTCTGCCCCCCCTTGATTGGGTGATCGGTTACAGCTGAGATTTAAGCTAAAGATTTTACGACATGAATAAGTGCTGCTAATCTTAGAAAGTAAACTTAATGTAATTCTGTTCTGACAGTATGCAGATCATATCTCATATACCAAGGGACTGTGCAGCTTTAGCACTAAAACCTTTAAATGAACAAAATTGCTTAACACAGTTATTTATTGCTGGTCATCAAATGTCCATCAGTTCAGGTGCTGCTGTGATTGGGCCTGTACGAGATTGTTAAACAACTTTAATTTGACCTGAATATCATCAGCTGATTCGTGCTCCCCCCACGACAAAGCACCTTATTTCCAAACTGGAACAAAGCATATGTCAGGCTTAGCATAGATTCATACTGTGACGCTTAACTGAAGTCAGTGAAATAGTGCACGGTCTCCCTCTGTGCTTTGTATTCCTGACGTTCCCATTATGAGTGTTCAGTCAGTTTGATGCATGACTTCATGATTTTGAACCAGCCAATAAATATCTTTTCTTTATACAAATGACAGCTGGATTGTGAACACAGATGAAGATGCAGTATAAGTGTCACTGTCCAAATCTTTTCTTCTACATGAGCTGCTTTGAGGATGCAGATGTTTTACTGTTGAATGTGGCTTTGAACCCACTAACACATTCACTCTGGTGCGGGGCCTCAGATGTCACAAGTTTCTTGTGCTTTGAGTGGCTCACGTGAAGGATAGTATTGAGATGACAGGGGCTGGGATTAATGTGACCTGATCTGTTTGTTAAAAAATGACAGGGTAGACGTTTAAGGCTATTGGTTGTTTACCTCGTCTTTGTTCGTTGAACTGGTCATCTGGCGGTGCGCTTTATTTTTGCCTCATCTTTTATTTCTCCCAGTTCTGAAATAGACGTGAAAATCTATATAACAGACTGACTCCCACTTTACCACAGCACAGTAGGGTAGTCATTCCACTCTGTATGAAATGCATTTTTATTTTCATTTGACCGGTGTCAAATGAAAATAAAAATGCATTTTATACAAACGAGAAAATTAATTTCACATTAATACAGCAGCAGTCTTTAGCCAAATTACCATTTGGCTCCTGTAGTGGTGTCAGCAGTTTGTGGTTTAGGCCCTGTAGTGCATAACGGCCACGCGGGAAACCAGGAGACACAGCAAACCCAGCTCCCAGATACTGTAACTCTCCGATCTACTGCTGCGGGACACTTTGTGTAGGCCAGCGGTGTCCAGCTCCCGGCCTCGAGGTGTCCTGCAGGCTTTAGATGTGTCCTTGATCCAACACAGCTGATTTAAACGGCTAAATGACCTCATCAACATGTCTTGAAGTTCTCCAGAGGCCTGGTAATGAACTCATCATGTGATTCAGGTGTGTTGACCCAGGGTGAGATCTAAACCCTGCAGGACACCAGCCGGTGTCCAGCAGCCAGGTCATCTCATCATTTTAAGGCTGCTTTGTGGTGTTTTACTGTAGGGCCAGTAAAACTGAGTCTTATTCTCGTTGACATGTTTGACATGGAGTATGTGAGCATTCCAGTTTAGTCTTTCTGGCCACCCTATAAATTGAAGCTAAAATCACTGTAATGAGATCTTAGACTCTTTTGATTAATCCTCAGGCTGTAGTGTCGTCACCGGCCTGTGGTCAGTCTGAGTTTGTACCGGGAGCAACTAATAATGGTTTATTCATATAGTTTACTGTAACTGCTGGCAGTGTTAGTTTTTGTTTGGGGTTATTCAAATAAGTGAACTTGGAGGCAGATGCTCCAAAAAATGAGGCAAAAGTGAAAAGCTGTGGACATGTGTGCAGGTCCTCAGAGGAACCGCCAGCATTCTTCAAAATACTCCACTTTGGTCGATGGTGTTGGATTTCAAATAGTTGCAACTTTAATGCAACGTTAACGCATTATAGATTGTTTTATGTGCCTAAAGGTGTATTTTGTAGGAAAAGTGTATTTTATCTTGAGAATAATTGCCATCACATGGTCATGCTGCACTTTTTAAAAACATTTCACGTACCGTGTGAAACTTTACACATCCGAGGATACGTCGTCACTGCGTTTAGCTTTTTCTTTAAGCTCAAGAGGGTCGAAAATGGGTCGTTTCATAACTTTATCAGCGTTGATGTGATTTCTGACTTCCATGTTCTGCTCTTTGATATCTACATTTATAGAAATGTCCAAGTGAACTCACTCCAACAGCCATACGATCTGGCATATATGAGGTATAACAGTAGGGACTGTGTCAAATACTAGACTTAAAATATTCGATATATATATATTTTATTTTGATAGCTTGTGTTTTTGTATTCACTTTGGGAGCGTATTAGTCGGGTAGTAGATGAAATTATTATGACCTGTAAAATCTTCAATGTGGTGACAAACAATAACACGAAAGCAAAACTCTGTAATGACATAAAATAGAGCAGTTGTCAAAAAGTTTAAGAACATTTAAAGTGGAGATCACAGTTGCTGGTATGAAGATGCACACGTGCTCATGCCTTTGTAGGCTTTCATGTAGCAGGTCATGTGAAACGTGGTCCTGGCACGAGGTTTCAGTCAAAGTGCCGAGTGTTTAATAATCAATGATTTGTGTGTCTGTGTTACACTGACCAAACTGAAGTGGTATTAAAAAATCAGAAGTGTTATGTCACCTTCCTTTTAAGTGCTTTGATAGAAGCTTTTAGTAAAAAGTGTTTAAAGGAAATATTATATATTTATTTAATTTATGTTTGAATCTTTATACAATATACTGCATATGAGTATGTAGTGCGTGTATCTGTTGTTGCTGTACAGCCAAAATAAGTTCTGGCAGGTGTTGTGGACCCGTTTTCGTTAACTCACCTAGGCTGATGTTTGAGTAGGAGGCGAGTGTGTTAAATTGCACAGTATCTATTTTTTTAATTTGAAATTTTGTCAAAAGGTTTTTGCTGTTGCTGCCAACCTAATAAAGGTGAAAATAGTAGACATTGCTTTTGGACAGTGTGTGTTTCTGTGTATCGGTAGCTGCATTCACACCCTGCTGGGAGTAGTCGTCATATTTTCTCTGCTCAAAATGTTGCAGAAAGTGGAAACGTGGGTTTTTACTTTGGCCGAATCATGTGATTAGCTCACACCTGCCTCAGCAAACATGGGCGACGCTTTGATGTACAAGTCGTTTTTGAAATGTTCTCAATGTGTAATAGAAAGGAAGCCGTGCACATTTATAAATAACATAAATCCAGGACCAGAGGAGGGACGATAAATCTACATCTCGTCTTCTGACTCCTTGCAGAGAAAGAATGGAATGAAAATTGCAACCTAGTGCAACACGAGTGACTCTCATCACTTCTGTAATGATGGTATATCAGCTTAAGCTCTGAGGTTGGATCCCTCTTAGTGATACACATGTGCTGATCCTTTTGACGCAGGCAGTCAGTACTGATACACCTGTGTGTACATATGGATACAGCATATCCAGCCTAAAGTTATATCTTTAGGCTACACAGCAAACGCAGTAAATGACAAACAGATGAGGTAAAGAGTCATCTGTCTGACCTCTTTATTCTCCCGACTGATCTCTGCCACAGACTAGTCGTTCTTTTACTGGATAAAACTCCTTCACGTGCTCTGTTGGTGTGAACAGATTTCATATGATAAAGTTGTCTGTCTTAAATCAGCCTTTCAGATTTATTATGCTTTTAGACTGCGAGTGAGTCTCTCACCAGCCATAAACCCTGTGTCATCACCTAGTGGACGGAGAAGCAGGAGGAGACGGAGAGCTTTCTGGAAAAAGTCTTGCCAAAGCAGCCGACTGAGAGGAATAACCGATTCGGTTGGGTCCAATGAGAAGTGCTCAGATTACATTTGTATTACAATAATGAACCAAATATAGTTACCGCATAGAGACAAACTGTCGCATCCAAACTGACAGTCAAGCCGTGAGCAGCTTCCCAGTCCAGGCCCACTTGATGTTCACGGCCAATGCTATATCAGGAATTCCCTTTTATTTCCACAAATGGTAGCACTTGCCTCACGTCCTCGTTCCCTTTCCATCCTGCCACTCTGCTTCTTCCGTCCCGATTGAGAAAGGACCACCTGACCCTCTTTTGAGGTGGGGAAGTCATAATTGGAGGGGAAACCAGTTCCTGTCTCTGTGCGCTAATAGCGGAGCCTCGCGGCAGTCACCAAAAGCCTTTGATGGCACAAGGAGGGGCACACTTAGACACCCACACACCAACACTCGCTCATACATCTTGTATTGCCTCCATTTCTCTTTGAAAACATGAGATCCAGCTGATAGATGACAGCTAGTCATAGCCAGCTATAGCAGTCCTCAAACTGTAATTCATCCAGTGGGAGGTTAAACCCACATCATTATTGGATTTGTTGTCATTTGGGGGGGCCAATCAAGATTCAGTCCATCAATAGTTAATCTCAAATATTTGACTAAATTATTTTTTTAAAAGTTATCTGAAGGGAAGCTAATAACAGAGGACATCCATACAATGCTTCATGGCAGTCCGTCTACCTGAATCGTTTCAGCTGCAATGACTGCTTGATTGTGTCACTCCTCCGGTGCTCTCATAGCTTCCTAAAATGCTTTTCTTGATACAGATTTTCTAAAGAGAAAATTTTAATAATAGAATAATAAGGTAAAAATATGCCGTCCTGTACTCTTCCAAACCACAGTAAAGACTACGGTGAACTTCTGTGATGTGCAGAGAGGTGCGGGCTTGGTGACTGCCACGCTTGAGAACATGTCCTTTAACTCTAACACAGATTAACTGTGAACCAAAGGAAATAAAAGAACACCCCGTGATTCAGGTGCTTGTAGAACTACCTTTAGCAGCAATAACGTGAAGTAGGGTTGGGCGATATGTAAAAAATCGCCGACAATCATCAGTCCAGTAATCGACGATGGGCGATGTATTTGTGCATGCGCAGACTTTTTGATGGGCGGAGCAATGTAATCATGCACGTTCTGATTTGCAACAAGCACTTGGGCGCACTCTGAGGAGGGGGCACTTGCTCGCAGATGAAAGAGGGTGCTGTTAAAACAGCGCTAATATTATTTTCTGTTGACTGCTTCTATTAGCTCCGTCATTATTAGCAAACTTACTCGTGGGCAAATAAATAAACCGCCCCCTGTAAACACGATCGCCGGTGGGCTCAGCCTATCATCGATAGTCGATATTCATCCAATCGCCCAACCTTAACGTGAAGTGCTGCGGACTGGACTTTGACACACCTTCAAACATCTTCAAATCATCAGATCTCCACCAACAGCTGGCGTGAGGTGTTTATGCTGTTTGATTTTCACCAAAAGCGGTGCTGTGCATTATGGACAAACATAAAGTTTTGTGGTTTGTTAAGAACTTAGCAAAGCTGAGCCATGCTGCCGTGTTCTTCTAGTGTGGACGCTCTTTGCTGGCAACTCTTCCAAACAAGTCACAGTTGTTCAGGCTTTTTTCTAACTATACTGTCGCAAACTTTAACTTTTAACACGCTAACTGAGGCCTACAGATTGTGAGGCAAGCTTGTTGCAGCTGCTGCCTCTTAATTCCTGTGGAAGCAGTGAGGGTGGCCTGAGTTTCTTCAGTCATATCGAGGACAATGCTGATATATTAGAAAGCATCTGCAGCAGTGACGACATACGAGTGCCTCTCCGGTGAACGCGCGTTTGAGGACGTGACATTTAATCAGAGTATTTATGTAATTGTCATGGTGACAAAATGGTCAGTGGTTCAGTTCTCACAGAGGACCTGATTCTTGTCCAAGTGCTCCAGAGCAATAAACAGAACACTTAGCTACCCACTCGTTGCAGAGTGCGCTGGATGGGAACATTGGAAATGTCTAAAATGTGGACTGACCAGCACTCTTCATCCGATGCTTTTAAGTTCACAATTCGATTCCACCTTTGGACCCGGCGAGTGCCACAGGTACACTTTTGTCCATCAGTTGATTCTTTGCTGAGAGCTTTCTCTTCCATCTCGTTTGAGTGCTTTGAGTTTCCCTGCATTGGTTTCACTGGATGAAAGTAACGATCAGCATTTCTGCAGGTTTTTTTCCACCTTTTGTATCTTAAAATCTCACCTTAGCCTTGAGCACCTGTTTATATTTGTGTGTCTGTAATGGATCTGTGACGTGTATATACTCATGCATGTATAATACCGATTAGTAATCATGTTAAAGCTTGATAAGTTTATACTGGTTAAGAAATTCAAAACAAGTTTTTACATTTTTTCAGAGAAGAAAATGTATCAATTTGTAACCAATAAAAAGCGATTGTTAAATTAAATGGAGGCTTTCTGTAAAACATGCTAACATGTAGATGAATTCTCAACTTTGGAAAAAGGATTAAAGATTTGAACAAAAACTAGGGACACTTTATTAACCACTGAATAAAAATTATAACTGATCTGATAAATACACATTAGAGGTCATTTTTATTAATTTAGTTAAATTGTTACTGTTGCAAAAATGCGAGCTAATTAAAAGTTTAGTTTTCAGATTACTGTTTGTCAACGACAGTTTATGTTGAACTTGAACGATATTTAAAACGTTGGTACTGTTGTCGCCGACATCGTCAGACAGCTGCCGCTCTCACCGCAGAAACTCTCTTCCTGTTTCAAGTGGATTTTATTGTGACAGGACGGAGCTCGTTAAGTATCGGCGTTGGAAATGCTTTAATCCATTTGTCTTATTACTGCAACGCTAAACTAACATCTGAAGAGTTTTTAAGATTTCTTTTAATACATTCTAATTTAATTTGGCATAATTTCCACTAATATTCCTCTTTTAGCTGTTCAGACACACGAAGACAAACACCTTGACAGACAGCGGAGGACAAACCTGTTTTATTGTTGCCCTCCCTGCAGACCTCAGACACTGAAGCTCTGCCAGAAAACCACTGCCAGCTTCTTTAATTCTCTCTCTAGGCATTTTATCTGAATGAAATACCATAAGCCAGTCAAACTACCCCCTTGGGCCCTCGGCATATTCCTACTCAGACCTGCAGACTTTCCCTGTGTGTCTGAGAGCCTTATCTGGACAACAGGACTGGTTGTGTTGGGCAGGTTAGTAGCGAGAGGCAGCTCGTCTCAAACCATCATTAACACGACACATAGCTTCTCTCCTTTTGTAACCAAATTATAACTGTGTATGTTTTTTATGTTACACAATTAATAATGAGTAAATATTAAGCTAAAAGTCAGATGTTGTGACAGATGGCCTGCGCAGACGTTTTGCCAGCTCTGGTTTTCGCTTGTCTCTGGTGTGTGAGGAAGCACAAAAAGCTCAGATATAATCAAACTGGTTTGCCAGTATTTGTGTTTGAAGTATGAGCCTGGAGCACTGGGAATGGCACAGGACATGTTAACCTTCATCTTGGTACTCCCTGGATAAACTGTGGGTCAGATTGTCATGTCTCTGTCTTGGTGTTATACAGCCTCTAACATAACACATGGAAAGGTGCGTACTATAAATGCAGGGGCAAGAAATCACACTACTCGATGTGAAACAAGTGTCTATCTTCTTTCATGGACCCACTAAGTGTTTGACCCAAGATGCCACCTCTATCATCCCCCAGGGTCTTATGTCCCCACATAAGAGGTTCAGCTGTCCTACAGTGAAAATGACAACACACAGAAAATGTCAGATACCTGGGGGATGCACCGAGCTCTCAGTGATGCAGTGTGAGAGGTAGAGAGAGGTGCGTGCCATCAGAGGGGCATCACCTACCAAATCTGTTGTTTCTAGTATAGAAACATTCCAGGCAAAGTGCCACATGACACAAGGTGCTGATGCAGTTCATCAGCTTGTGGAGGAAGTACAGCCAGCCACCTCTCACACATGGTGATATGTTTACCCAGACTGCAGTTTGGTGGTTTTCACCTCTGCAAATAAAACGTCTAACATCTACATCGATGTTTTTGTCCCCTCCCAGTACTCTGTGCCTTTACTTGTTACAGTGTTGCTCCTGTGACGCGTTTCTAATGAAGCTGAAACATGTTTATCTGCCCTGAAAATTTCTGTTTTTCAGGCTTCAAAAAGGATGAAGAAGCAATATTTAGACATACAGGCCTTTAAAGTGTACAAGGGTAACTCCAAGTATTTTCATTGTATGAATTGTATTCTTTGTCTTCGTGAAACAAATTTCCCTAATGTTTATGTCTAGTTATTTATGGGTACAAAAAAATTTACCAGGTTGGTTTGTTGCAGAGTGCCCCCTGCTGGACACTCGTATGATGGTTGAAGGGTGTTTCTGCCGTCTGTTTTTCATATTTTCCATTATATTTTTTTATTTATTGGATGATGAATGAAAATGATTTAACTGGCGAATATCTCTGCAAGTTTCATTTGCATGGCGTCATAAATCTAATGTGTTTATCCAGGATAACTCAGGTGCTTGTGACAGATCACAGATCGTCTTTGAATGACCTTAGTGATTAAATGTTGTATTTCATAGTTTTGTATTACTACTGCAGTGTCTACAATTCCATAAAAAGAATAATAAACTGCCATTACAATTTGTTATTATACATTTTATTTATATATAGATCTATATAGATAGATACAAACTATTAGACAAATTAAAGTCCTCTCATAGTATTATCATCGTATTATTTATTGTATTGTTTTATTACCTTTTATTCTGAAAGAGGGTGCTGTTAAAACAGCACTATTATTATATTTCGTTATTAGATATAAAAACAAACAACTTATTTATTACTTTAAAAAAGAATTCTGTTTCTTCATTACTTTGTCCTTTCGCTCTGGGACTGTGTGTACATAATTTCGTTCCACCTCATGTTCACATGTGATGCGAATGACAATAAAGCTCCTTGAATCCTGGTTCGGGAGCAGGAACCAGATTTTTTTATTTTTTTTAATCGTTCAACCAAAAAGCTGTTACGTGCGTCAAGTTCCAGTTGCTTTTATATTAAGCCAGCTAATGAGAGCACAGACATTGTCAAACAAGCAAAAGCTATTTTATTTGTTTATTTTTTAAATAAACTACGTTTTTGAAGTATTTCTTTATTCATAAAGAAAAAACATAAAGACGTTGATGAAAAGTCCTAATGAAGGTAAATGAAACGGAGCTGCAGTTACAGCTGTGCCAGTTTAACTGTGAGGAAAATGAAATTTAGCGTGTGCGCGCACCATGCGCGGCTTATTGAAATGCACAACCAGCCGCACCATTAAAATGCCACGGCAGCGATACAGACACAGATGAATCTGCAATCTGCCAGGCAGGCCAGCTGTTGCCCCTCCACCACCACCCACTGCCCACCCTCCAGGGAAGCCTCAAGAAACTTCCTCACCAGCAAGCAAGCACAAAGGCCTCAAGGGGAGCTGGGTTTTAATTACTGGGCTGTGTCCTCTGAATATCATATCTCACTGCATCACACGGAGGGAAACGAGGGCAAAAAAGTAATGAGGAGTGTTTGTGAAGCCAGGTACGTCCGCAGAGAGGCAGAGTCATTATTGTTTCCCGACGTCTGGCTGTGTTGTGACAAAGGGCCAATAATATGGTCTGTCTTTGCCTCGCTAACATGTACAATTAGCATCGCTCTTTGGAAGCTCTCGGATACAAAATCTCGGATTAATCAGGCATTTTGGGAGTTTCTTAAATTCATTTCATTCCCTTTGTAACATTTTGAGTTTTCCTCAAACCATAAGGAAGCTCAGTGGAAACAAATGGAAACCATTCTACATTCACAGCTAAAGAAAGATGTTTGCTGAGCATCAGGCTTTATTCTGACCAGGCTTCCTGCAACCAAGAAATGGTCCCATCTTCCTTAATTAGAACAATATTTCTCATTTCATTAATACTAAAGAAGCTTTGCATGATTCAGAGTTAAAAATAATCCTGCTTATTTCATACTGGGCCTCAGCGTGTTTGATAGCTTTAGCTTCACCCTCTCTTTGCCTTCTCGCTGTAAACAGAAGGTTTGAACAGCAGGTGGGTGGGGCTGCTGTGAGGTGACATCACAGAGACCTGAGAGCAGAAAAAAGCACAGAGCCCAAGCTGAAGCCCAACCTCGTGGTTCATATGGATTCACGTAGAAGTACAGTTTACTGCACGTGTTTACAGCAACAGCACGTCTTCTGCCCTGTTTTCAGTGCCGCTCCTTCATTGAAGAAGCTCCATCCAAAGATAGAGGCCAGCTAATATTCTGCCTGTCAGTCACTCAGATTGTCTCCCTGCTTAAGTCATTTCCTCTTCCCTTTATATCTGTGCTTTAGATTCTCCACATTCTCCTTCTGTCTGGGTTTATGCTGTTAGTTTTCTCACTGCGTCTTATTCAGCTGCACAGTTTTCATTTAAAGATGTAAGTTAATAACAAATGAAATGGTGCCTCACAGTGAAACAGACATTTCTTTCAAGCAGTCTCGAGGCTCTGACTTCATATGGACCGTAGTCTGATCGGTTCCAGGGTGCAGCTCTGCAACAGACGGGCTCTTTAACACACCATCCTGCTGCTTCATGCAGCAGCTGTTCCCTAATATGGTGCCGAATGCGCCGCTCCGACAGGGCAGCTCTTTCCTTTGTTGTCTCCTCGTCCCCGTTGGAGACGTCGCTGTCAAAGTCCATCAGATTTCTTTCAACGATCCTCCACCGTGGCTGGCAGAGCGTTAGGATGAGGCCTTCTGAGCACAGGATCGATTACTGGACAGCGTGCAGAGATGCTAACTGTTGGGCCCGCTGGTTTAGAGACTTATTCCCGTTAACGAAGGAATGTCTTTGATCATACAGTTTGAACCAAGACAAATTTAAGTACAGTGATGGCAATATTTAACAATTTGACTGTGTTTCTGTCTTTAGTCACGTGTTTGCTGTTAAGAGCCACGGTGAAACCAGCAGGAAGAGCATTTAATTACTGTTTACTGTTTAACTTTCACCATGATTGTACTTTGCAAGATTTCTGAGAGACATTGATTAAAAAAAAAAAAGCATTTCATGTTCTGAATGTAGTCTCTAAACCGCGGTTGAGACCTGTTCGCCTCATTTTTCAGCTCTCAGTAACTCAGCTGTTGTCCAGTGTAACTGTCTTAGTTTGGCGTTTATGCCTGCGGACAGAAATAATAGATATTCAGTGCTGGAGTGCCAGGTTAGTGGTACGATCCTCTGCTTTTACCTACAGTCACCGTGTCTTGCTCACTAGCACACTGGGAACTTTAGTTTCTTATAAAAATGTTCTCTGATCTTCGTCAGTTTGAGTCACAACAAGACCAACACAAGCGCACTAAACTAACCGTTCTAGTTTATTTTGCCTTTATTGAACACACCAAGTAATCTATCACAGTCCAGGATGAGGAGAAAAGAGAAAGAAAACCTCCGAGTTCTCCTAAACCTTCTCAGTTTGCTTTCCCTCGGGCTCTGGATACCCTGCAGGCATTTAAGAAACAGACTCTTACATTTTCTCAAGAAGATTGCACACAACTAATCTAACAAGAAAACGGGATTTTGTTTTCACGTAGCCAAATCGGACTCGTAGCTTTTTAATCAGACATTCCCAGAATTATTGATGAGCAGAAAGGAACATCGTTCTAGTCCTTGTGTGTGTGACCGAGGTTGTTACTGAAGCCAGCGAGCCTGCACTGAAGTATGAAGGCTTTTGTTTTGTTCTTGAATGAAGGTCAGACTGGATTTTATGAGAAACTTTCATGTTTTATTATTAGTTATGCAAGAAATCGTGTTACAGTAACTGACTCTCACACGTTGTGGTATAAATGCACACACACCTCACATCTACCTTTCAGTTTTATTCTGCACGTATGTAAATGATTTATGTCGACCTCGCCGATTGAGCCGATATCCATCTAGTGCACCGCCTTGAAATTATTACATCTCCTTTAATGACTGTGCACCAAATACATCCAATATGTGCATATTTAAGGTAAATAAAATACAGTAAAAGGGTATAAATTACATTTCTGACTTGCAGCCATCTTGTAGTTTTATTGTATAAATATGGAGGGATATTTACATTTGAATCTTTCTGTAATTATTCTCTGCACACATTTTCAGTTCACACGCAGCCTTCATAGCTGCTTCCAGCGCCACCTCTGATTGGCCAGGCTGTCACTTTAGGGCTTAGTGGGCTCTGAGTGTTCAGCTGTCTAAACCCAGCATATTTGGCTTCTGCCTCATCGGTTTAACAAAGCGTGGCTGCCTCTGAGTCGAGGGGTTCACCAGCCAGCACCCGTGGGCTCCTTCCACACCCGGGAGTTGCATAACACTGTCAGAAAAGGAGGGTTACTTGAAAGCTCGCTGCTCTGTAGAACAGTATAATAAGGATGGAGCTGCTTCTGAGATTCTGCATTTACATTTCTACATGTAGAGCATTTAACTGCCACTTTTATCCAAAGAGCCTGACAGTGTGAGAGCAGGTAGGTGGTTCATTATTTCGCTCAAGGACATTTTGACAGGATTTTGTGCTGTTGATGGACAGACTGACTCATGCTTCTGAAGCGAACTGTTGAAGTACTGACCTTGTCATTTTTATAGCCTTACTTCGCTTTGTTCTAACATGCCTCATGTTCAGAAATGATCCGAGGCTCCTCGGTGCCGCAGAAAACCCCACAAAGCCGATTGGTCTGTTCATGGGGCCACGTCGTTCGTTGGTGAGCGACTAATGGAGTCGCTGGCTTCTGCGCCGATGCCTTCCACGATAAGTTTGTTCATACTGTTGGGAAAAAATAATGTAGTTCTAGATCTAACTCAAGTGGCAGAGTAGGGTCCATTTTCTTGCATTGCGATATCAAATAAGCCGTGTTGACACACTCCGCAGCCCTGAACGTTGCTACACGAGAGCTGTGTTTACTATAGTAGCAGCAGCTGAAGCAGACTCCTGCTGGGTCCTGCGTGAGAAAAGGCAACTCTGGGCAGTGTTTTCACTGATTGCTCTAACATCTGCCCAGACACCTATATACTGTATTTTAGTGCCATTAAGACACTTGTTTGCAGTTATACATGTATAAATTTCAATGCAAGGATACAGACAGCATTCAGTCTTCAATTGAATAGACTCTCACGTTGCTTCCCAACATGTATAACATTATAAGTACGTAGCTCCAGAGCACAGCACACCCTTCTGCCTGATACGGTGGAACCTTCCAGTGGAGCAGCATGACGGCATTTGTCAAGGTCACGACCCAGTATGCCTAAAGGTCCCCCGGCTTCATTCTTCCCCTCTGACGAGACGCGAGGGGAAGCCCAGACCAGGGAAGCTAACCTGTCAACCACATTTAAGACAAAGTGTGGTGTCAACTCGGTCACTCGGCTCCTGAATCATTAGTTTTCAACCATGGCAGGTGTTTGCTTATGTTACCTTCGAGTGTAAAATGAAGGCCCAGCTCCCATGGCTGTAATTAACATTTAAAACATCCCCCATTAAGCAGCTGCCCTTTTACTGCTTTGCTCCCTAAAGCCATAGAAGTAGTTAAGGATCAGTCATTAAAGTCTGCTCTTTTTTTTCTTCTTTCATGTATCTTCATGTATTTGTTCTTTAACTACTACCTACCATCCCTTTTGCTCCAGTGATGTTTTAGCAGATACTATACACAGAGTTAAACGATTATTTCACTTTTTCTCATATTTATAATCAGTTCGTTTAATGCTGATAACCACGTTGTTACCTGGGCAACATTCAAAACGACCACATTGTTTTCTGATTTATAATACATAAGTTCATTAGACTGATGAACCTGGTTCTGCAGGAGGTTTCTTCCTGTTAAAAGGGAGTTTTTCCTTCCTACTGTTGCCAAAGTGCTGCTCATAGAGCGTCATACAATGTGTGTTATTGTAGGGTCTACCTTACAATACAAAGCACCTTGAGGCGACTGTTGTTGTGATTTGATGCTGTATAAATAAAATTGAATTGAACTGAATGTGTTATTCAGCACCTTTAATCAGGTAAATGTCCTTGTGCAGTTCTTACTTTGACTTTCTTTTGTTCTGTCTTTGCTCCGTATCAGAGAAGGTACTTTTTCATTTTTCACTGTTATTGGGCTGTTTCAGTGTCCACCTCTTTAGATGCAGGGCGATGCCTACAGAAGCAGAAAAATCCGTATTTATTAGTTTTTGGTTGCAGTCATAGCTTTCCTTCATAATTTTGGTTCTATCGTCAGAAGTGGATACTCGAGGCTTAAAGGCCACGTTTATGTTACAGTTCATCCGAAGCGCTGACAGTTTTTACTGGATGGACTAAAAACCCATTTAAAGTGCTTACAACTAAATTTGTGTATTAAATAATGATTTGAACACACTTGTTTATATGTCACAGTTGAGCATGAAAGTGTGTTTCTCACAGAGGAAAGCCTCCAGAGCTGCTTCCATCAGTCAGCTTTGTGTGGCTAATGAAACGCTGGTGGATGTAGACAGATGTGGAGGTTGAGTGCAGGTTTGGACATATCAGCAGTTTTTATTTTTAGCCGTGCGTGTTAAGTAGGTAACCTGTTGGAGAGGTCTGAGTAATGGACTGTCTGCCCAACGAGCCCCCAGGCTGCGATTACAGAAGCCTGTTGTTCTTCTCCGGGTACTTGTATCGCTCCCCTCGCTTTAAACCTCTTTCTCGACTTCTGTCTCATCTGTCTCTGCTTGTTTATCCATCTTGATCTCTCCCCGTGCCGTTCTGCAGTGCTTTCTGCTTCTCTTGTTCTTCTCTCGTTAGTCTTTTCTCTTTTTGATCTCGTTTTCTACCTTTAGTCAGCTTTAAACCCACCAAGGGGCACAAAAATGAAGCGTTGCATGGACACGGTAGTGTTGAATCAGGACATCAGGTCATGTGACGTCTGTTTGTTTTTGCGTGGTGTCAGAAGACGAGTCTGTTTGGTGGGTGTTGTTTGCTGCTCTGACGGCTGCCCCCCCCCCCAATGATTACGCCTATATTACTGCATTTCTGTTTTCAACAGGCTTTACTGATGAACTGACCATTTCAGGCTCACTAACTCTCTCCTGTGGAGCAGCTCACAAACTTGTGCATGTTCTGATTTCCCCAGAAATCCTTTCTTCTACCTGTTGTGTACACGAACATCTGCAGTCGCCTTCCTTTTTGGGTTACTGGAGGATTACCCGTGGCTAAGAATAGCTTTGACTTTTCTTCAGATGGTGCTCCCACCTTGGTCTTATCGCAGCCGCAGATCCTTCGTCCTACTGTTGCCCCTGTCTGGTAGCTAACAATCACTAGCAGCCTTCTGGATCCCCCTCATTGTCTTTTCTGTTCCTTCTCCTGTGGCAGCTGTAAAAAGATATTCGAGCTAAAGGCGCTTTGGATTGTGGCGATTGCGGTGGCGATGCTGTGCACGCTGCTTCTGTCCGCGCTACACTCGTTGATAACGTCCAGCTCTCTGGTGACCTCGGATGACCCCGAGGTGCCAAAGTGTGCTGGGCTCTCTCCCATGTGGGGAAACACTTTGGGATTTTCCCCATTAGGCATAAAGCATGCCAGTGAAATACATAACAGGTATATAACCACAGTCACCCTGCTTATTGTTACGATTCTAGTTTCCTGGAAGGTTTGATGACCATTAATGTTTATGCTACTGTGAGGAATGAGTGGCCTTTCCTCATTGGCTGAGCCACAACTTTGCATTTCATAGAAAAGTAAACCGGCACATAAAGATGTGGACGGTCAGTATTGGAGAAAAGGTTTGTCTTGTATTTTTGCATAGTAACACCGTACTGCTGAAATAGCTTTGCACAGTTGCTCTCTGCACTGAAAATGACAGAAGATGACTCAAATATTTAGGTGGCCATGTGGAGGTGGAGAGGGATAGAAAAGCAAGGAAATGAGGTAGAAAAGAAGACAAAAGAGATCATAGAAAGCAGGAGGAAATAGAGAAAGCAATAGAAGCGAGGTTACAGTGTGAGATGAAGTGGAAAGTACAATATGGAAATAGAAAATGGGAGAAGATAAGCTTGAAAAGCGAACAAAGGAGGAAAGAATTCAAGGAGAGGAGGAAACTGGAGAGAAGAGGAAGAAAGGATATAAACAAGAAGGAAGGACATTAAGCTGCTTAGAGGACGTCCTGCCTTTTTTCTTTTTTTGGTGTTTTTTGAGTAATGAGGCTGTTAATTAGCAGAGGCATGCATGGTTTATTAAATCAAACTGTTTACAACTTTCACTGTCAAGCAGATTCCTGCTGGTCCATGATGATGCTGCAGTGGTAATTACAGTGTCATAAATGGGTTTATTAATCCTGATGGAGTAACTACGAAAATATTCCATTAATAATTACCCTATAATTATTTTAAAGGTTGTTTTTAACAAACGAAGTTGATGTCTAGTCTTTCTGTGACTGTACTTCAAGAAGACAGAGAAGGAATGCAGCATAAAAACACCAACAAGTTTCCTCACGCTGTTATTAATTTACCCATGTAATCTTAATGTGTTGACATAATTGGTTTAGGCTACACCAGGTCGAGGTATCAAACCTTCACAACTTTGCAGACGTTCCTAAAGAGCAGCATCGTTTTAAATATTTTTCCAGCTTGGTCCCATATCACACACTCCCTCCTCTACAGAGCTCATTAAAGCGTTACGCTCGGCTGTGCCAGCGGCTTCCATCAAACGCGTGTGTGGTTCATGTATGTTTGGGCATTTTCACTCATTTAACAGAAGACTGTTGTAGGATACGAGCCTCATAATAAGCAGACAGTTACGATTAGCTCATTGATGACTTTAATTTAGTGTTATAGTTATAAATTCACTGTAATGTGGTGCGTAACTGTGTTTCTAGTGATTTTCCAACATTAGCCAACTCATTCTTTGTAGTGAATGACTTAAAGTCTGGCATGACTTTATTTTCTACATTTTAAATTGCAAAACAGAACGAACATTAAAAACCATCTGCAGCTCAACAGCTGTATGAAGGTTTGACGCCCCGGGCGACTCGAGGCAGGAGCAAAATCTTTATATAAATAACTGTTTTTTTTAATTGTAAACTATTATAGATGGATGAAGTCTGATATTCGGCCCCTGGCCAGTGTTAAACCAAAGCCTTTGCATTTACATAGTAATGCATCATAAATGTTATGATGACACTGCAAAACTCTGTTTGCTTTGTTTCATTTAATGTTGTATCACCAGCTTAATGTGTAAGTTAGTCTGTAGGCACTACAGTATATCTGTTATGCTTGTTGAATCAGCAGCCATCATAAAAACCATTCTAACCAGTATAGAGAGCTGTGTAAATCAGCTCGCATTGTAGAAGACTGCTTTTCCTCTTTGAGGTACTTTCAATTCAATTTTTATTGAATTTATATAGCGCCAAATCACAACAGCAGTCGCCTCAAGGCACTTTATATTGTACAATAGATCCTACCATAATAGATACAGAGAAAAACCCAACAATCATATGACCCCCTATGAGCAAGCACTTTGGCGACAGTGGGAAGGAAAAACTCCCTTTTAACAGGAAGAACCTTCGGCAGCATAACTAAGGGAGGATTCAGGGTCACCTGGTCCAGCCCTAACTATATGCTTTAGCAAAAAGGAAAGTTTGAAGCCTAATCTTGAAAGTAGAGATAGTGTCTGTCTCCTGAATCCAAACTGGAAGCTGGTTCCACAGAAGAGGGGCCTGAAAACTGAAGGCTCTGCCTCCCATTCTACTTTTAAATACTCTAGGAACAACAAGTAGGCCTGCAGAGCGAGAGCGAAGTGCTCTAATAGGGTGATATGGTACTACAAGGTCATTAAGATAAGATGGGGCCTGATTATTTAAGAGCTTGTATGTGAGGAGCAGGATTTTGAATTCAATCCTGGATTTAACAGGAAGCCAAAACAGGAGAAATCTGCTCTCTCTTTCTAGTCCCTGTCAGGACTCTTGCTGCAGCATTTTGGATTAGCTGAAGGCTTTTCAGGGAGTTTTTAGGACTTCCTGATAATAATGAATTACAGTCGTCCAGCCTGGAAGTAATAAATGCATGAACTAGTTTTTCAGCGTCACTCTGAGACAGGATATTTCTAACTTTAGAGATGTTGCACACATGGAAGAAAGCAGTCTTACATATTTGTTTAATATGAGCATTGAAGGACATGTCCTGGTCAAAAATGACTCCAAGGTTCCTCACAGTGTTACTGGAGGCCAAGGTAATGCCATCCAGAGGAAGAATCTGGTTAGAGACCATATTTCTAATCTTTTCAGGGCCGAGTACAAAAACCTCAGTTTGATCTGAATTAAGAAGCAGAAAGTTAGCGGCCATCCAGGTCTTTATGTCTTTAAGACATTCCTGCAGTTTAACTCATTGGTGTGTGTTATCTGGCTTCATGGACAGATAGAGCTGGGTGTCATCTGCATAGCAGTGAAAATGTATGCTGTCTTCTAATGATGCTGCCTAAGGGAAGCATGTATAATGTAAAGAGAATTGGTCCTAGCACTGAACCCTGTGGAACTCCATAATTAACCTCAGTGTGTGAAGAGGACTCTCCATTTACATGAACAAACTGGAGTCTATTAGATAGATATGATACAAACCACTGCAGTGCAGTACCTGTAATACCTACAGCATGTTCTAATCGCTCTAATAGGATATTATGGTCGACAGTATCGAACGCTGCACTGAGGTCTAGCAGGACAAGCACAGAGATGAGTCCACTGTCAGAGGCCATAAGAAGATCATTTGTAACCTTCACTAAAGCTGTTTCTGTGCTGTGATGAGCTCTGAAACCTGACTGAAACTCTTCAAATAAGCCATTCCTCTGCAGATGATCTGTTAGCTGTTTGACAACTGCTCTTTCAAGGATGTTTGATATGAAAGGAAGGTTGGAGATTGGCCTATAATTAGCTAAGACTGCTGGGTCTAGAGATGCTTTTTGAGTAAAGGTTTAACTACAGCCAGCTTGAAGGCCTGTGGTACATAGCTGATCATTAGAGATAGGTTGATCATATTTAAGATCAAAGCATTAATTAATGGCAGGACTTCTTTGAGCAGCTTTGTAGGAATGGGGTCTAAAAGACACGTTGATGGTTTGGAGGAAGTAATTATTGAAGTTAACTCAGAAAGATCAATTAGAGAAAAAGAGTCTAACTTAATATCAATGGTACTAAGAGTAGCTGTAGATAATATTACATCTGTGGGATGATTACTGGTAATTTTTCCTCTAATGATTAAAATGTTATTAGTGAAGAAGTTCATGAAGTCATTACTAGTTAACGTTAAAGGGATGGTTGGCTCAACAGAGCTCTGACTGTTTGTCAGCCTGGCTACAGAGCTGAAGAGAAACCTGGGGTTGTTCTTATTTTCTTCAATCAGTGATGAATAGTAAGATGTTCTGGCTTTGCGGAGGGCTTTCTTATAAAGCAGCAAACTATTTCTCCAGGCTAAATGATGATCCTCTAAATTTGTGACACGCCATTTCCTCTCCAGATTACGAGTCATCTGCTTTAGGCTACGTGTTTGAGAATTATACCACGGAGTCAGGTACTTCTGATTAGAGACCTTAGTTTTCACAGGAGCTACAGTATCCAGAGTCGTACGTAGTGAGGACTTAACTTAAAATCTTAACTACTGTCACGAAAGGAAAAACTCAAAGTTTTATTCTTTATTTTTCTCTCTGTTTGTGTCTGTGATTCACACAAATGCACATCAAGGCCGACCAGGCTCAGCGCTGGTTTATCTTCAGCTTACAGTGAGTTGTTGGAGAACACTCTGCTTCCAGTCCTCCCTCGGCTGTGTTTGCAGTGTGTGTGTGTGAGTGAGAGGGGGGGAAGTGACATAGCACGTTGTCTGTGTGTGTATGCTTGTTTGTGAGTGAGAAGCACATTGCAAAATAAGCAGCCGTGCTCGGTGTGTGTGTGCACTGCAGTGCTGTGGATTAGACTGTGCAGACGAAGCGACTGGAGCCCGGGGAGGGCTGTTGCAGGAGAAAAGAGGGAAGACTAATACACAAACACGGTGACATGTTGGTTTGTTTCGTACCTGTGAACTGATACTGTCAGGTCTGACTTGAGCACAGTACGTTGCCTCCTTTTCCACTGCATCCACTTCTTTTCCATTTCCAAAGGGTGAAAAGATGAAAATGTCCTGAACTCCTGCATGCTGACCCAGTAAAATCCCCCTTTCCACTGTACCGTACCACAGATGTGGTATAGGTTTTTCTGGGGGTATAAACACTTGACTTGGCATGTGTGTAAAGAGCATTTATTTCATTTATGTTGCAGGACTCGGCACAGGAAAGTGTCATCACCCGTGACATCCACCGCACTTTTCCTGCACACGACTACTTCAAAGACTCTGATGGAGACGGACAGGACTCGCTGTACAAGATCTGCAAGGTAAGCCTGACACGTGACAGTAATAAGATCCAGATATCATTATTATAAAATAAGCTCTTGGTTACAGTAGTGTGGTACTTTGCCTTCTTTATGGCAGAATTGTTTTAAGCGCTAAGCTAAGAGTTAATTCTTGTATGTGTGGTAAAACTAACCTGTTCCTGGAAGGCCGGCCATCATTTTTAATAATCTTTTTGGTCTGGCATGGCTTAGTAGGAATTAGCTTGGCATTTCAATCTGGCTCCACAGTAAATGATTGACAGTGCACACTGAGGCATCGACACCAACCCTTCCTACACGTGACCTACTGGACATACGCACCACTCTGTGGACGGTCATTGATCTTTTCTTCCAATTTCAAAAGTGGAAAAACACAGTGGCTGTTATGTAGGTGGGAGATTTCTTCATATTGCCAACCAAAAATGATTTTTGAGTATGAAAGTCGAGGCGATAAGTAAGCCGTATAATTGCAAAATACTTGAGACTTGTTAAGACAACGAGACAAAACGTTGCAGCCTTTGTTCGACATAATCGGGGATAAACCGCAGAGTTGAAAGGATGTTGGGGCATGCCCTACATGCATGTGTTTTTCATACAACAATATAATGTAAGTTCCAAAAGTAATACAGTAAAATCTTACCTCCATCCATGCATACACGTAAAATATTTAACAGGGAATAGCCACAAATGGACACCCCTGTAATACGGCTTTGCCTTCTCTCAGTTAAAATGATAGAGTCCCCAGTGGTCCTGAGGTAATTCTCTGTGAAATAACACGGTGCAGACAAAAGCCAAGGTCGTATAAATCCAATCTTAATCTCTGACTGTCCTCCTCTTAGCCTGATTGCAGCTGTGTGCTCATCCAAGATGTTTATGCATAGATGTATTTACCCAACTTTACTCGGGTCCATAGTTTGTTGTACAAAGACGCAGTTTTTGTAGTTTTGCCTCTGTACACCACCACGGGCTTTAGACCTGTTCCCATGATGCATCATCACAAATGAAGCAGATATAATGTCTGAAGTTGATTCAAAGTGTTGAATTAGGTTCTTATAGCTTCTCAGTGGACTTTAAAATGAGACTCAAAGATTGATTTTCATGGTTATCAAGAACAGTTTGGAGGAGGTGGGGCCATCAAGTCTGTAATCAGGAGGAGTGTTCGTTCAGCTAAAGCAGGGGTGTCCAACTCCAGGCCTCGAGGGCCGGGGTCCTGCAGGTTTTAGATCTCACCCTGGGTCAACACACCTGAATCACATGATGAGTTCATCACCAGGCCTCTGGAGAACTTCAGGACATTTAAGGCTACGTCCACACGTACCCGGGTATTTTTGAAAACGCAGATTTTTCTATGCGTTTGCACCTTTCGTCCACACGTAAACGGCGTTTTCAGTCACTGAAAACGGAGATTTTTAAACTCCTGCCAGGGTGTAAATTTTTGAAAACTCAGTTTTTGCGTTTACGTGTGGACGAGAAAAACGGAGAAAACGCAGCATCAAAGGCGTGCGCATTTTTTGACGTCACACTGTGCGCCACGTTATTGTTTCGGTGTAATTAATTTCTACAATGGCGGACTTACACAAAATACCATTACTGTTAATTTTACTGTCTGCAGTGTTTAAATGCTTACATATACACACAGGACTCTGCTTCTATGCGCCATCTTTGTTTACACTTTCCCACCCAGGCTGACTTCTGATTGGCCAACATTTCTACACGGATAGGAATATAGCGCCACCTGCTGCTTTGGCGTGTTGCTAGCAGCGTTTTCCTTCGTTTTTGGCTTTTACGTGTGGACGGGATTTTTATTTTTATTTTAAAAACGAAAACGGAAAATCTCAGTTTTCAAAAATACCCATGTACGTGTGGACGTAGCCTAAATCAGCTGTGTTGGATCAAGGACACATCTAAAACCTGCAGAACACCGGGACTCGAGGCCTGGGGTTGGACACCGCTCATCTAAACACAGAGGGTAAAGAAGTTTGTGCAAACTGTCAGTTAGAAGTTAGACTTGACTCTAAACCTCTTAAAACAGCCTGCCCGACTGAAAATTGTCTGTAATTTCCAAATGATTAATGGAAAATTTAGATTTAACAACCTGGTGTGGCGTGTCCAAAAAATCGGGCTCTAAGTATATATAACCAACAGATGTATGACAAACACAGAAACAATGACAGATGACGCTAATGTAAGATGTAACCGAATGATATGGAAGAAAATTTTAAGGACAAGTCTCAGAAATGCTCATCATGCAAAATATCTGACGTTCTTCATGAAACAGTGTTACACAGTTACACTTCTCCTGAAGGGCTGTGCTGCAATATAAAGTGGAATCTGAGGTATTTCAGTATTCTGTGTGTTAACATAAAGATTTTGTCGATCTGATTCTTGGTTTTGGGTAAATATGAAATGAGTTTGGTTATTTCTGACCACAGAGGAAAATAAGACGGCTTATCTAAAGCGTATACGCTAAATAACGATGTGGATAAGGCCTCGTGCTGCACCCACACTGGTATGTTTTGCCTTTAAAATCAAAACTAGGTTTAGAGGGAGGAAGAAGAACTCCATGTGTTTTCCTGGCACTGCAGAAGTAGAGTATGGTTGGTCAGCGCTTTGGGAGAACCTGTCAGGAAGGTTTAACATCCAGTCTGGACCCAACTAGGTCAGTGGCGAGCTAGCCTTCATTTGTATGCAAATCCATGTAGATTTGCTGCTGATAAGGTTGGTTGGATCTTCGGGCATGAGCGGGTTACAGGCACAGAGGATCCAGCACAAAGTTTCTCTTCCTCTTTCTATCCTACTCAGTAATAAGCCTAACCTTTATTCTCCAGGGAAGGACGTCGTCTCTCCCTAGTTATCGTCAGTTTCAGTCAGTTTAACTGAAGCTATGATATAAAACGCCCAACATTTACTGTTGCGCTGAGCGTGCCCTCTGGAGAAGATTGAGGTTAACGAGCTAGTGCTGGGATTCAAAGCTTTCAGATGCTGGATACAGGAGTAAGGGAATATTTTCTGTTTCCATGGAAATGGGACTTGAACCAAGAGAGGGGAAAGTTAACATGGTATCATGTAAGCATGGCTCATCAGCCAGATTAATGCGGTGTGTTTGTGTGCACATGTTTTTCAGGATATTAGTTTTTGTTCGGGTGATGGATACTCTGATCAGAGTTTGCTCCTCTTCTAAAGTTGCTTCTTTCCTGAAATGAAAACAACAATTTAAACTCATTGGAGCTTCAGACTGTTTGCCAGCAGTGAGGCAACCACACACACATTGTGACTTTTATACTATGATTATCAACACATTTCCACCATTGTATACTTCACACGTTAGAACAGAAAAATCTGCTCGTTCGATATTAGGATTCGAGCATACTTCGTAGACGGCAATAATCCCTCTGATCCTATTATCTGCTCAGGCTAACAAATTTAGATTTCACCCACCAGGACCTCCCCCATCCATCTGTCAGCGTGCACTTCTCCCAGCCGAGTAGGGGACGTGTGAATGCCACACTCCATCAAGCATGTCAGCTTGTAGATTGCGCTCCAGACAGCTCCACAAGACTTCCCCATTACCTCCACATCAAACCCCAAATTAGCTGAACCGATCAGCTGTGGAGCTCTGGACGTCCACGCTCATTTTTCAGGTGTGGAAACGGGGCGACAGTCTTTGAACCCAATGTTTGACTGCTCCTGTAGTCAGTGTCCAGCCAGCGAATGAGCATCCTGCCAAAATATCGGTGGAAGATATTGAACCGTTACCGTCCTTTTGAGTGATTATAAGAAAACAGGTTTAAAGAGTGTTTCATGGACTTGTAGTTCCCCTCGCGCTTCACCAGCCGAGCAGCTGCTTAATAAAGGGGAGCTTACGCAGTTCTGGGGCTGCTGGCCTCTCAAACATTGAGCTTTCATGTCACTTAAGCACACTTGCTTATAAGCAAAGAGTGCAAGGTGATTGATATTAAAATAGACGCGGTGCCCCTCTTACTGCAGGTGTTGGGATCACACCTGTGTTAGTGCCGGTCTTCCCGTACACGTGTAAGCAAACCAGAATGTAAGCTGTCCAATCGCTCTTTTCGCTCGAGTGTAATTGTTTTAAGTCACTTCTTGTTTACACGGTGAAAAGCCTGTCTATTGGCTCATTAGCATGATTGGTGGGGTGTGTCAGCTACCAACAGAGACATTGCCTCTCCCGAATGGTCATCTGAAGGTTATTCTCCTGGATCAGTCACTTTAGTGACTAACTAGCCAGCTCTCATATCTACTGTAAGACATGTTTTGCATTTTGTGGAAGAAACACTGAAGAATTTCTTCAGATTTGGCACAAACACTCACAAAGGTCAAAGGTGCACGCTGACCTCACATAAGATGTTATTAAGCCACCGTGCAAGATTTACAGTAATGGTGACAGAATTTTACATAAATGTAAAATGATAAAGTCATTTATAATTAGGGGAAAGACATCCATACAACAGTGACTGCAGCCGGTGGGTCGTCTCTCTTTCTGTGGGTTTTGTTTCTCAGCCTGTGAAATGAGTTTGAGCACTCTTTTGGACAACACCAGCTGGTTCAGGCTTAATACAATATGACCTTAAATGTGCAGAGCCAGTTTGAAATGACAGTTTTATGCAATCCAGACTATTATATACTCCGCCCTCGTTTGAGAACAGGCAGGATTCTCATTCGCTCTTAAGTTATTGGTAAATGAAAGAGATTCTAGTATTTTAAAGCTGCTCATGCATTTTGGATGTATAGAGTTAAGTTTGGGGGGTTTAGCGCAGCAAAACTGTAATGCCGTGTATACATGCTGGTGTTCTGAGACTAACTGGAGATGAGCAAGGCACCAAGCTTTGAAGATGAAGTGGTGTATGATTATTTGTTAAGTGTTTTCACTAAAACCAAATGTTACCAGTCCATGTAGTCACAAGAAACACACTTTTCAGGACAACTCGGTTATACTTCAGCGTCGTCCTGTAGCTCTGCTTATGTGTATTTTAACCTACACTTGTGAGTTAGGTACAACTTCCCCCCTTTTGTCTTTTATTATTTGTGGCATAGATTCAAAAAGGTGCTGGAAACATGATATGATAGCCTCGCGTAGTTGCTGCAGATTTCTCAGCTGGAAAATCCATCAGATTGGTTCATTGTGGTCATGTGGGAATGGACGCGGGCAGCAACGATTCTCTGTGGTGTTTAAATGATGTTCAGTTAGTACCAAGAAAATACACCCCACACCATCACCAGCCTGAACCGCTGATACAAATCAGGATCCAGTCTTTCATGTTTTTACTCTAAATTGTGACGCTACCATCTGAATGCTGCGGCAGAGACTCTTCAGACCAGCCAGCCTTTTTCCAGTTTTCTGTTGTCCAGTTTGTGGGTTCCTTTGCTGTGAGCTTGCAAAGTTTGGTAATAGATAGCAGTTGTCAGCAGATCTTATTAGGTTTCCTGATTTACCTGGATAATAAAAGGGAACACGGATTTTTGTTTTTAAGCCTGAATATAAATAAAGTCTTAACCATCCAGCAATGTCACAGAAACCCTCATAGCAGCGTCCAGTCGATTGCAAAGATGATATACTCTTATCAGTTCCAGTGTGCCTGGTTAACACCTGGGTGGGTCCAAAATAAGTCAGCTTTTATTTAAAACAAACAGCTAGTTGTACTGTTAATGCCTTCTCACCGTGGCTGATCGTCTCGTTACACAGCACTTTGGCCCCAAACCTCATACTCGCATCAAAGCTTAATGGCACTGTGCTACTGTTAAATGTGGCCTCAACGATGCAGATTTTTCGGCTCTAAGGGTTTTGCTCTGCCAGCTAATGAGTTTTCACAGGTAAATATTAGATTTTTCCTTTTAGATGCAAGAAAACATGGTAGATGTTAAAGCTCCAGAAAGAGCTGCACAAAGTCAGAACAGTGAAGTTGCATCCGACTCTGAAAACACTGAATCTGAATGCTGGAAGGTGATGTAGCACCAGACTGACGCTGGTGGCTCAGAACAATGTAAGCTGCTCCATAACACACTGGGCTTGTTCAGCTGTGGCTGATGAAGTTGTTTTATGGTTAATGCGAGCAGCAGGCTGCAGCACAGTACAAGAAATGATCTTAATAAAGGTTTTAACACTACGCTGTTGCATTTTGCATTTTAAGCAAACTGACTCAGATACTCAGATGCCAACAGACTTAATAAACTGATCCGTAAGGCCAGCAATGTTGTGGGGATGGAGCTGGACTCCCTCAAGGTGGTGTCGGAGAGGCGGATGCTGTCCAAGATAAAGACAATGTTGGATAACACCTCCCACCCACTCCATGACATGTTGGTCAGCCACAGGAGCTCGTTCAGTGAGAGACTGAGATTACTGAAAAGCACCACTGAACGACACAGGAAATCTTTCCTGCCTGTGGCCATCTCCCTGTACAACGCATCCACTTAACACACTGTTTGCTGCTACAACTACACATGTTTCTTTTCCAAATATTTATTTATAAGTGACTTATGTATGTATGTATGTATGTATATGTATATATTGTACTATTCTTAGTTAGCGTATTGTCTGTCTTGTCTTAATGTTGGTTTAAAATGGAGCACTGTAACAAAAAATAATTTCCCCCAGGGATCAATAAAGTATTCTGATTCTGACTCAGATACTCGTGCTGCTGATGGGAGGAACCTAATGGAACTGGTTTCTGTCTTTTGTCATTTGCTGTTTTCCTGCAGGCCTACTCGGTCTACGATGAGGAAATTGGTTACTGCCAGGGTCAGTCGTTCCTCGCTGCTGTTCTCCTCTTACATGTAAGTAAACTTCTCATCCATCCATCAGCTGTTCACTGTACATCAGATGATCCAACGCACCAGTTAGCACTGTTTGCTAAACACATGCTTGTGCTCATGCATATTCATTTATGACTTTTACACAGACTCGTTGTGCATTTGCAAAAGAATTTGCCTGCAGTGTTTCTCCCTGGCTTTCAGAATAAAAGCTTTCTGTCGCTGCTTAAATGTAACCTTGATTCTCCTACATCTGCAGATGGCACTCAAACAAATGATCAAGGTTAACACGAGCAGCGTGCTCCTGCACCGAGACTTTACTGTCTCTACAAACAGTTTCCTGGCTTGTACAAAGTATAATAAAGCAGCAGGGTAATATAACACACTGAATGAGATGATGTGGATGAAGAGAAGGAGTGAGAGAATCGATTCCTTTCACACACACGTTCAAGGTCACAAATCCATGTTTATAGTACCTGCATGCTGTGTGTAAAGTGACTTTGTACAAATATTACCTCAAATTTGATGTGAGCAAGTTTTTAGAGGACACATGAAGGACAGACAGTGGAGTTGACACATGGGGTAAGAGAGCTGTGGAAGTTTGGTCAAAGTCCAAATGGCGAGGGCAGCAGAGGTTAAAGAGGAGTGAGATGTCGTGGGAGAGAGGAGTAGGGATGAGGTCGGAGAGATGTGCACAAGAGCTGCACGTTTGTTGAAGGCATGTGAAGGTGAGGAGCTGGCTGCAGAAGGAGGACACAAGGAAAAAGTTATAGAGGAGGAGAAGGCTGTAAAGATAAAGGGGACAGCAGCAGTGTAAGAAAGAGGGGTTACACAGGAGGAGGAGGAGGAGGAGGCGGCGTGTAATAGAGGGAGGAGGGAGAGGTTATAGAGGAGATGTCAGGAATATTAATAGAGGCTCAGGTTTACCTGCAGGAGCCCATTCAGTCCCAAACACATACTGTCACTCTGATTAAATATCACCTCACAGTCTGTGAGAGCGTGCACGTGAAGGAGAGAAGCCGTGCACACACCGAGCGACGAGCACAGCGTTAAGCGTTCTCTCCTGCTCCTCGTCTTCACACATGCACACACATGAAACTTGTTTTAGTCGCATCTTCCACAGCTGCACTGTTTCCCTCCACTGTTAGGTGACGGCCATGTTTGAGTCTTCTCGAGGGAGCTGCTCTGTCCTTTTGTGTCAGCAGGAACACATTTCGGATATTTAGCTGTTGTCATTTTTCCAAAGTGTTGCTGATTGAGGTTATCCACATGATTTCAGATGCCCGAGGAGCAGGCCTTTTGTGTTTTGGTAAAAATCATGTATGAATATGGCCTGAGAGCTCTCTACAAGAACAACTTTGAAGATCTTCACTGCAAGTTCTACCAGCTGGAGAGGCTGATGCAGGTTAGTCGAGCAACCTTTTACATTTTTAAATCAATCAATGGGACCCCGACAGGAAGGACGGTCTGCATCACACTGCTTTCTGTTTGTAGGTTTAGTTTTGTCTGTCATGTTGCTGTTGTGCACGACCTGCTCCCTCATTCTGGGCTACTTTTTATTTGGAGCTTAATAAGCTTCACTTTGGACCGTAGTCGGTGAAATGAGTAAATATGAATTGGGTTAAGCTTCAGATTAAAGCATATATCAGTCTTGACTGTGTTTGGGAGTATTTTAAAAGCTGTTTTTGGAAAGTGGATTCACTTTGGGAGTCGTAGTCAGCTTGGACGTGATTGTTTTTACACAGGACTCAGGCCTACCTTCATTTTTTACAAATCAAGGACAGTTTGCTGCTGATTACGAGCTCTGTTAGAGCTGCGAGTCACCTAGCATGCGGGAATAGCTCTTTCCACTTAGTTGCCTTTGTTGTCTTTGGTCATTTGCAACACATTTTTTGATCTCACTACTTAGTTGCAGAAATTTGAATGATTGTGGCTCAGAGGCCGTGCAGTTACAGCTCGACATTAAAATCGATCCCATCTGTCTGCTTCTTGACTTAAATGCCATGAAGTTCACTTGTGATACAGACCAGTCTCAAGGACCATTCATTTACACTAGATTTCATTTTCCAGCATTGGTACTTTCCTCATAATGGAGCTGTTTAATAATTACTGATTAAATGTATGAACCAGTGCACTAAACAGAAAAAGACTTTAACTCGGTAAGTTTGAGTCTACTCGTGCTTTAGAGGACGTAGCCAGTTATTGTGTCATATTTGGACTGTAACATGTTGCCTTGTTGACGCCTGTCTTTCATTAAAACAAAAAAATCTATATTTCAGAGTTGAGTATAGATTTGCAGCCTGTGTAGGCTTTTTCTCCTTTGAGGATAATGAGTGCTGATGTCCCATCCCACTCAGGTATTACAACCTAAATCCACCGAGTTGATCTTGGCGCCTAAATCCGTCCTGCCTCTGCTAGCAGTCGCCCGTCAGCATGAAGACAGTTGGTTTAGTGCAATCACATTAGCTCAGTGCAATGATACCATCTGATAATATAGAGTACCGTATTCTCCGCACTATAAGGTGCACTTAAAATCCTTTAATTTTCTCAAAAATCGACAGTGTGCCTTATAATAATAAGATAATAAGAATTATCCAGATTATTTTAAAAAAAGATATTGTGCTTGATAAAACTAAAGACATTGCAAATGAATTTAATGATTTCTTTGTAAATGTTGGCTTTAATTTAGCAAAAGAAATTCCAGAGTCAAGAAATAATAATGACCTAAATAAACATATTACTCAGAATGTGTCCTCCATGTTTATTGGTGCTGTAACTCATAGAGAAATAATTAACATTGTGAAGACATTTAAAAATAAAAAGTCCACTGACTGTTTTGGTATTGACATAATATTAGTTAAAAGTATTATAGAATGTATAGTGCAACCTTTCGCATACATTCGTAATCTGTCCTTCCGAACTGGTGTGTTTCCCTCACAAGTGAAAATAGCAAAAGTTATTCCAATCCATAAAAACAGAGAGATGTCAGTTTACCAATTATAGGCCAATATCACTACTCCCACAGTTCTCAAAAATTTTAGAAAAGTTATTTGTTAATAGACTTGATAAGTATATTGAGAAGCATAATCTCCTAAGTGATAACCAATATGGCTTTAGAGTGAAAAGGTCCACTTCGATGGCAGTGATGGAACTTGTTGAAGGGATATCTAATGCTATAGATAATAAGGAATATACTGAATCTGGGTCCTAAACTCTGTCATCTTCAGGTCCCAAAGTCAAACAAATGCTGTGGCATCACTGTGAGTTAAAAACTGTCTAAATTCTTTCATCTTTAATAAAATGATCAGCGTTGCTGCTTTACCAGGTGTAAAAATTAAGTTTAACATCCAGGCATCCATGAAAACAGAATTTATGACATTTAACAGAGTTAGAAGTTAGCAGGAAGTTAGCTCACTAGCTTCCACCTAAACATGATATAGCATGTTCTGACTGAGAGATTTCTGAAAAATTCAAACGTACAGCTCTGCTATCACTTCCAACATAAATGAAGACAGGAAACTAAACAGCAGTGACATTTGTAGGGTTACTGAAGTTGGGCTAGCTGCTATATAATGATGTGCTACGTGACCGCTAGCAACACAGCTATGTTAGCACAACATTAGCATAGTGAAGCTGGAGGATGAACGCTAACTTTTTTCCACTTGATAAAAGTTAACGTGAAGGTTCCTGATGGTTAGAGACAAATGCAATCGCATGGCAGGATGCTGTAAACGGACCAAACTTCAGTCAGGAGAACAACTGAGATAATCCATCCACAATACCAGGTTAGTCATTAATATACTGCAACAACATGGGAATAGAGCAGCTGCAGAGAATTCAACATTAATGAATCAATGTTACTGAAGTGGAGGAAGCAAGAAGAATGAGCTGAGTAAAGTTTGACTTATCTGACTGTTTTGTTTTGATTAATGCGCCTTATGGTCCGAAAAATACATTATGTCAGATATAAGTGTTGTCCAATGAACTCTGTGGTTCACTGTATGTGCTCGAACACTCAAAGCTAAAAGTAACTGAAACAAAGGTTGTAAAAACACTAAGAACACAAATAAAATACATTTATTTTAGTGTCTTTAGATTTTTAACTGTATGATTGTATTTTTTCTGTACAACATTAAAAACATGTCTAATGTCAAACCAATCTCCTGGTCTGTTTGGCAGCTGTGATATAATACTGTATTATGTTATGTGTCTTTTTAAAATGTATTTATTTATTTAGTTTTTTCTTAGTTGTGGGTCTCTTGGGAGAGATTATCATCTCAGTGAGACAGCATGATTTAATAAAACAGGAGCAAAAATGAAATAATGTAAAATTGAAATGACAAGCAGAGCCACATCTTTATCTGTTTGTAAGTGCTGTTTTATCTCACAAGTTCCCCTTTTTGCTTCTCCTACAGGAACAACTTCCAGATCTGTGGTCCCACTTCCAAAACCTGAACCTGGAGGCACACATGTACGCCTCCCAGTGGTTCCTAACGCTCTTCACCGCCAAATTCCCCCTGTGCATGGTTTTTCACATCACCGACCTGCTGCTCTGCGAGGTAACGTCAGTGCACTTGTTATACTGATTACATGGGGAGAGGGCTTTAGTCTACATTGTCCAGAGTCCAGTAAGGCGATGCTCAACTGTCTGGAAACAGGAAATCAGTTGAAAGTGGATAGAAAGGCGGTTACGAGGGGTCAGGAGAAGGGTATTAGAGGAGAGGGTTGGATGTCCACAAAGACTGCTGAAAACAGCTCTTCTAAAAATGCCTGGCTTCATTGCTGTGATGTGGAAAATGCTCAGAAGTAATGTATGCTGCAAGTTCTGCTAGCTCCACAGAAATATATTCCTCCAAGCAGTTTTTATTACCCCTCAGCCCTCAGCCGGCAGGTGTGTTGTCAGATAATACCCGTCGATCATTAATCGTTAATAAGCAGAGTGACGGGGCTCTGGGACCCTTAGCTCCCTATTGTAAGGCAAATGTTAAAAACCTCAATGTGCACCTTGATGTTCCTTTAAACTGTGTGAACCAAGGTAAAGCCACACCTTCCAGCTGATGTCTTTGGACGTGTTATTCATGTGTTCATTACTTGCCGACTGGACTACTGCAGTTCTCTGTATCTGGTTTGGACCAAGCCTCTCTTTACCGTCTCCAGTTGGTCCAAAATGCAGCTGCTCGACTGCGACTGGCACTAAAGTGAAGGAGCCTGTAACCCCGGTGTTGGCCTCTCCACACTGACTTCCTGTTCTTTACACGATCCAATTTAAAATCGTAATTTTTGTTTAAAATCACTGAACGGCCGAGCCCCTTCTCACCGGTCTGAGCTCCTGTTTGTTTGTCCAAACTAACCTTAACTATTCCACGGCCTGCTCTGTGGCAGGTCCCAGACTCTGGAATAGTCTTCCTCCTGATATTAGATCTGCACAAAAAAAAGCTTTGGCACATGGACAAAGATCCCTGAGATATCTAGTGAAGCCAAATAATTGGCTTTTGTGGTCACTTCAAATGTATAAAGAAATTACGGAAATACAGTTCATCATGATATGTGTAGAGATGATTTTGTACAAACGGGGTAAGAAGACATTTTCATACAATACTAAGAGGATATGACATATGGGGGGAAAAAAGTGCAACATCTTAATGAGATAAAAAATAAATCACCTTTCTGTCTCGCAGATCTGCTTTTAACTCGCGCTGACCTAAACAGTTTGGTTTTAGTTGTTATTTTATTCATTTTTCTATATTTTGCTGCTTCATTGTTGTTTGTTTATTGTAGTGGTATTTTACATTGTAAGCACTTTGTGCAGCATGGCCTGTTGGTAGTGTGCTGTATAAATAAACTGGACCTTGACCCTTTAAAAAAACCAAACAAAAACAGCAAGTGCTGTGCTATGAAGGAGAGTCACACGATGTTGCCAAGCTGCTGGTGCTTTTACCGCCGTGCAAATCCAAATCAGTTTCCACGAGCCCTTCTGGAATGTGAAAGGAGACTAGAGTAGTGAGGGAGGAGTCGGCGAGCCCAAACTACACTTCCCGGTTATCAGTGGCCACAAGTAAAGGGCACACAGCATCGATGCTTCTGCTCAGGCCTTTTAGGGTCGATGCTATCAATGATCTAATATCATCAGGGCCACCTGACCTAATACCGATCGATGAGCAAGTCACTTATCATCTTACAAAATCTGCGTGACAGAAGAAGCGTTATTCCCAGAAATAACGGGCGTCACTGAGGAGCTTTATATGATACGTTTCAGATATGTATATATCGAAAAATATATATTTCAGAGTTAAGTTGACGAATAAACCCCACACACTGCCAAACAGTCTTGGATGTGGTTCTATAGTACAATATAATCCCGTGTCGTCTCATGGCACGTTACATGGTAAGTTAACGATGGCGATTTCACCCCTGAGAATGCACTTGGCATCGGCGGGGAGGAGAAGCTCCCTTTTTGCAGAAGGAACCCCTGACACAACCAGGCTAAGGTTGGGCAGCCATCTGCCTCGACTGGTTGAGTGAGAGGAAAGCTGAGAGAGAGAAGCGGAGCACTGAGCATCAACAAACAGTGAACAGACTTGTGGGCCAGTATCCATAGATCAGACACATTCAGCTCTGGAGACTCCTGCAGAAGAGCTGCAGAGAAACTAGGAAACTGAGACGAAGAGAGGGGATAATGTGCTGTTCCGTTCAGTGTTTCAGTCATTTACACAAAATATCTGCTGAGTTCCTGCCCCAAGTGGAGGAGTTCAAGTATCTCGGGGTCTTGTTCGCGAGTGATGGGAGAAGGGAGCCGGAGATCGACAGACGGATTGGTGCGGCGGCTGCAGTGATGCGGACGCTGCACCGGTCCGTCGTGGTGAAGAGGGAGCTGAGTGTAAAAGCGAAGCTCTCAATTTACCGGTCGATCTACGTCCCTACCCTCACCTATGGCCACGAGCTGTGGGTAGTGACCGAAAGAACGAGATCGCGGATACAAGCGGCAGAAATGAGCTTCCTCCGAAGGGTGGCTGGCCTCTCCCTTAGAGATAGGGTGAGAAGTTCGGCCATCTGGGAGGGGCTCAGAGTAGAGCCGCTGCTGCTCCACATCGAAAGGAGCCAGCTGAGGTGGTTCGGGCATCTGACAAGGATGCCCCCTGGGCGCCTCCTGGGTGAGGTGTTCCAGGCATGTCCCACCGGGAGGAGGCCCCGGGGCAGACCCAGGACACGCTGGGGAGATTATATCTCTCGGCTGGCCTGGGAACGCCTTGGTATTCCCCCGGATAAGCTGGAGGAGGTGGCTGGGGAGAGGGAGGTCTGGGCCTCTTTGCTTAGGCTGCTGCCCCCGCGACCCGGCCCCAGACAAAGCGGATGAAGATGGATGGATGGATCTGAATACCAGAAAGACAAATATTGGGCAAAGTACTACACGGTGGCCCCCCAGGGGATCTTGTGGGCGGTGTAGCAGGACTACGGGGTACGTGGCCAACAACGGTGGGTCATTGTTATGAACTGTCGGTCCTTTAACAGAGCGGTGTTCCCGTCCTTGGCAAAAAGTCAAATCGGTTTTCAGCGGGTCGTGGACTCTGGAGTTTCGTCTCATCTCCACTCCTGTTTGTGATGATGTTCTTTAAGCTTCATCAGAACATGGCCCTGCACGTACACTGAGGTGGTTTGCAGCTGAGGGTGAACCAACGATACAGGTTAGGACCCCAACCCCCGGGCCATGGACCGGTACCGGTCCATTTTTAAAAAAATCGTTTTTATCGTTAACTCTGTTTCCCTGGGTCTTTTCCAGGATGTAGTTGTGCGTCTTATTTTGAAAGAAATATTTACACGTTACCATAGTGACCAGAGAGCGTTAAGGGGCAGAGAGGAGGATGTTACTCTCAGCGTTGTTGGTGCTTTTCAGGAGGACGCTGCTAATAAAGTTACACAATTACACAGTGAATTTGCATTTGTTATTACATTTACAAAATAGCACAGTTTTTGTCGTGGTCGTATCATTTTATTTTGTTGTATTTATCCGCCACACCTTAAAGGCCGGTCCGTGAAGAATATTGTCTGACATTAAACCGTCCGTGGCACAAAAAAGGTTGGGGAGCGCTGGATTAGGGGACTGATGTAGCTGCCATAGACTTGGTGGAACCAGAAATACAATGGGGGCCATGTAATGTTTCAGCCTACGCACAAGGCTGCATGGGGCTGATAACAAAGCCCTGAGGAACACCTGATCTAATGCATGCAGATCCTAATGAACTGCTCATGTCATTCAGTAAGTGTGCAGCGAGTATGACCTGCTGTGTCACATTCTGACTTTTAACACAAAGTAACCTTATCAGTTACCAACGCCATCGTCCTTGGTTACAATTTGACTTAATGACTCTATTTTAAAAATAAAAGTACATAAAGACGGTGGGATTTTAGTGTTTTCATTCCTAATGCTTTGACCGACTGTCTCACTGTAATTGCATCAAATGCAAAATCAACTTTCTTCCATCCTCCTCCCTCTCTGCCTTCCTTCCTTCTTCCCTTCCTTTTTTTCCAGTCTCCCCTTTCCTGCCTCCCAGTTAGCCTCAGGCAGAACAATTAAAAGTTTCCCAAGTCTTTCTCACCCATTGAGCCGCATGATGACAATCTGCCTGTTAAAGCAGCATTGTGATATTATGCTCCCCCCTCATCCTTTTCACCATCTCGCACTCCTCTCTTCTTTCCATTATCTTTTTCTTGTATTGTCATTTTGTTTGTTGCACTCACACTTTGTCATTTCCTGAAACTTTTCTGTGGTGTTTTTTTTATATCTTTGTTTTCTTGCTCTCTTTTTCTTTCTGTTTGTATGTAAACCTGTAAGTACGTCGCTGTTTTAAAGCAGGACAAACTCTTTGTTCTTTTGTTTCACTCTGACAATCTTCTTCTTTGTGATTGTTCCTCGTCACTGTCAGACCCTCATTGTGAATCACTCTCTTTGTCTCAGCTGCTGTCTTTATTTGATGGTCTCCTTAGAAATGTATGCTGATCATTCCCCTCGCTCTATATCTATAATCTCTCTAGATATAGATAGATAGATCTTCTCTCCCCAGTTTAGTATCTCCCCGTCTATGGATGTTTCTCTCTTGTCCCTGCTTGAACACACAGTTCGAGATAATCTCTCCTCCCAAACACGCCATTGCTCATGCCTCAGCACTCTAGCGCCATCTTGAGGCCTGCACAGATAGGTGTGTGGAGGCAGAGCTCCCCCTCTTTTCTCTTTCTTCAGATATTTTTAGAGCTGCTCAGATATTTTTAGCTCTGTGTTGCCATGTGAACTGGTTGTCACAGAGACCAAGGAGATGGGTGTTCCCATGCAGAGTTTGCATTCGCATTACATTTTCTTTCTTTTGGTCAAAATTACAAGCACTGTATGAAGAAATGGTCGAAATAATACAACAAAATATGCACATTATATATAAAAGAAAGGGGCGTTTGTTTTTAAGCAGCACTCTGCGCCTCTGGATTGGCTCTACCCTGTGAAGCTTGTATTTCGGTTTCTTTGTGCTGCAGCTGCAGAATCATTCGTAGAGTACTCATCAGACGATAAAAGGAAATTTGTGTTTCCTACAAATTTTATGCTGAATTGAAAGGTGCTCTGTGGCATCGCTAAATAAATACTGATAAGCTAATTGTAAAAGACCATGTTCAGCTCACACATCTGCTCGTCTGTGAAAATATTTATAAAGTTGTGTTGGCGCTCCTTGATTGATAGTAAAACGGCAGAAGCTTGTCACACAGTAGATATTTGTTTGTTTGATCCTGTAATTGCATGTCCAGCATTGCTATGATGAACAGTTAAACTGTACTTGTGCTTGTGAACAGAGCATCCATCACTGTGATCGTGTGTTTATAAAGGTGTGGGTATGAAAAATAGAAAATAAGAAGCTGAGGTTATCCTGACCTGAGCAAAAGCTGAGAAGTGGAGCCGACGGTTTCTTTTTGTTTACTGTGGCAGTGATTCTTGCAGAACTCGAGATTGAAGTATTGTTTCAGAAAAATGTGACTCTGTTCGCTGTTTGCAGATTTTCATTTTTACAGCTCCAAAGTGCAGCATCAAGTTTAAAATTGCTAAAGTGGCTTTTAACAACGACACATGCAAATGAATGTAGCTGTTTCTATTGTTTCTGTTTTCACAAATAGTTCTTCTCTTTCAGGGACTGAACATCATCTTCAACGTAGCCCTCGCCCTGCTCAAGGTTAGTCCTCACTTTCTTTGTACATCTGTGTTTAAATCAGTCTCTGCACATGTAGGAAGCCCAAAGTGCAAATCAAAGCACATGCAGGCCGGATTGCAACAAGAGGCATTTGTTTACATCTGTCCCCTCCTAGTGGTCAAATCACAAACTGCATCTGGAAGAGAGGAAGCTGGTTGCATTAGTTGCATACACTTCATGTGGTTTGTCCATAGAAAGCAAATGGTTAGTCTCGAGACAACAGTCTCTGCCGTCGTGTCCTTGGGTAAGACGCTTCACCTACCACCTACTGGTGTTGGTCAGAGGGGTCGATGGTGCGATATGGCAGCCTCGCTTCTGTCAGTCTGCCCCAGGGCAGCTGTGGCTACAGCTGTAGCTGTCTCCACCAGTGTGTGAATGTGAGAGTGAATGAATAGTGGCATTGTAAAGCGCTTTGAGGGCCCCGAAAAGCGCTATATAAATGCAATCCATTATTATTATTATTATTATTATTATTATTATTATTATTATTATTATTATTATTGAGTTCTTACAGTAAAGGCTGCAGATTTGACAGAGGAGAAAAACCACACTGAGCTAAACAATTTGTGGTCATTTGAAATGTAGCAGAGTTTTAGATGAGCTGTTGATGCTTTTGTATTTTATCGGATGGGTTGGTTTGATTCATTCATTCATTGGTTTACCAGAGACGGGGTGAGATGCAGTTGGCTTGAGTGTCATGGAGTCCATGGGTGAAAAATGTAAGGATATTCCAGATTTAAAAAAACAAGAGAGAAGAAAAGCTGCAGGTTTTCTTCAACAGCACGATCGACAGTGTTTGTGTAATCACACTTACTGCCAGAAGGGGGAGACAAAAGTTACATATTTAATCATTTTCGTTCTCAATCACAGGAACCAGACGGCTGGGTCACAGACTGTCCACGTACAGACCAGGAAACTGTTTGTCTTTGATTTAAGGGATTAGTATTATTACCTAGTATGCTAGTTAATAACATGTTTGGTTGATTTTAAATTGGTTAAAATTTGGGGCTTCTTTTTTTATTTTTTGCTTTTTTAAATACCAAATGGTTTGCATGTTTTTGTTGTCCAAGCACAGGGGTGAAGAATTACTACTTGTTGTTATTTTCTCTGTTTGTGGTGGGATAGATCAGTGAGTTTTGGTGGGATGACTGTGTCATAGAGCACGCCTGTGTCTGGCTGTTCAGTGTGGGCAGTAATTTGATGGGACCTCCTCTGTTCTCAGTACTGTTCAGGTACAAGTTTTTCATTTTGTGACAACAAATCTCTGTTAGCTGGCTCGTAATTACACTGGCTGACAGTTTCCAGGTAAACAGATGAAGTCTGGCATAAACAGCCTCACCTTCTTTCCTCTTTTTTACACAGCCGGAGTGTGAAAGGGCTGAATTTTACACAAGCGTGTGATAAAATGATGGAACAACCAGGAAAGTTTTCTCTCTTTTCTTTATCTTTCCTGTGATCCCAGAAGAAACTTCATGGCTGCGTTTGAACTTCTTATGCCATGATCAATATTTTACTTTTACCGATTAGTTACCCGTGTTTATTATCGATCAGTCCACACAAACGAATAAGGTCTGCATTTAAAATACTAGAATAAATAAATTAACTTGCACTCATATAGTTGAATAACAATAATAACAATGATTATGATGACAGTAATAAGAAGCTTTCAGATACTAATGAGGCAATGGCTGTGCTTTTATTTTTTCTCTGGTTAAAATTAAGGATGGCTGGTTTCTGAAAAGCCCTCCTCCTCTGTGTGCTGGTCATCAGTTATTCTGTGTCAGAGAGAAAGATGCGGTGGATACGATGGTTGGAAATGGAGAACAAACGAGGATGTGAGGAGGGAGGAGTGTGGTAGGGGCTTCCACTGCCTCTTTCTAATTGGCCGGGCATGACGGCATTCTCCCCAGAGGCTCCCTCCTCCTCCCTCCATCCATCCTGCACTCTTCCTCGCTCTCATCACCCCTCCCTCCATCTGTGTTCGCCTCCCTCCCTCCCTCTCCGGCTTAGTCGCCACATCCACATCACAGCAGGGGCATAAGAGATAACGTTAGCGATCTGGACCTGAAGGAGAAAAGCTGTGTGTGTCTGTGATTTTATGTTTTGCTCTTTTTGCTCTTTATCCTTTCCTGCCGTGGATGCCTGCTCGGAGCCTTTACTTTCACTCACTTCCTCGTTCCCCATCTTCTTTACCTCCTGCTCCACTACCTCTACCTCCTCCTTTTCTCTGGTTGGATATGTATCTGTCCAACACGCTACCTCCGTCCACCAGCCAGACCTCTGCAACGGAGCCGCCCCTGCTACTGATAGCTATTAGCTCCTAGCATCACAAGTACAGAGAGGTTGAGGGTTGGAAACACTGTGGCGTGGCTTCATTGCGTTGCCTGGTCCCAGCTGCTGGCCAAGGCAGAGACTCCTGCAGATCCAACACCCACTCGTACCCTCGTTCAGTGAGTCGGTGCTGTTCAGAGCAACGAGAAAGGACTTTCTACCTAAAGGAGGCAGCTCCTGAGCTCAAAAATCTACTGACAAATACAGACCGGATGCACGGCTGCTCCTGCTGATAGAAATCTGCTGAGGGCAGAAGCAGGAGTCCAGGCTCGCGCTGTGAACTAGGCTGCTGCTTGCTGTGGTTTGGATTTGTGCAGAATTGAAAGTCTTACACCGGTGAAGAGCTGAAGGAGGCTGTCGTCACACACTTTCTGTTCTGTTCCATTTTTCCATCTTGGTTTTCATGCATCACTGGTTTGCGTGTGAGTCAGTGAGTTCAGCATCCGCTCAGCCGTACTCTAACTCAAACACGCAGCGCATCGTCTCCTGCGGGCACAAATGCGCCACGTTCCAAACGGACCACATCTCGTCCTTTTCTGCTTTTTCGCTAGGACCGCCTGTCCAGGCGTGGAGGGCACACAAAGAGATCAGTGCTGTTTATTTCACGGTCATTTCAGAGAAATCAGACCTCGGCGAAGCTCCATTTGCAAAGTGGGTACAAACGTATCGACTGCTTTGATGTGTCATCGCTCACGCGCTGAGCCTCGAGCATTAAGGCCACGCCGCCGTGCAGCCGGAGCCAGATTTTCTCCGTGTCTTTGAAGTCAGCGAAGGGAAAAATACAAAAAGGTGGCGTTCTTATCCAGTGCCGCCGTTTGCTGGAGAAGCACCCCACGTGTTGAGCAGCTTTGTTGCCAGGCAACAGTACGCTGGATTGGAATTGGTTAGAGGGAGTTTGCCAGGGGAAGAAGATGAGAGTGGGTCGTGTGATTGGGTTTCAAAGCAAGTCTGGCAGGTAGCTGAAAGACTCAGCATTATGTGGAAAGCAGCGCCAACACATCGTTTCCTGACTGTGATTGCGTCGCACCGGAGGGCCGGCGCCGGGCTCTGACAGTGGTACAAGCTGAGCGGCCTCCGCCAACGTCTTGTCCACGTGTTGATAGTCTGCGTTGCCCGGATGAACTGGATCGATCTGAACGTCACGTGTCCTGGACGTCGAAGCGCCGGCTGCCGAGTTGCTGTGTTTCATTGAGCTCGTCTTCCATTCGTTTCCACCTGCCCTCCTGAACGCCGGGCTGCCACGGCGTGCAAATAGCAGCTGCTCTCTCCTCATTCACCAGAACCTCAACACTTTTTGACACTGAGCTGAGAACGGAGGTTCCCACGCTCCTCCTCGTCTACTCCAACAACGCAGGAAACTCCTGGGCATCTAGACGACACGCTGGAGTCATCTTCCATCCTGGCCCCGGAGCGGGACCACCCCTCTCCCTCTCCCTCACCCTGTCCCACCCCACCTCCATCTCCTCCACGCTCTCCACCGCCCTCTCCTCCTCCTGTACCAGTCCTGACCCCACATTTGCCCCTTCCAGCAGTTTGCAAAGCAGTGGAAGATGGCGAGGGAAAGACGGAAGAGAGGGCCCACGGCAGTCAGGCCTCACCAGACTCTTTCTGCAGGGTCATGGACCTTCTTGGGATGGGACACCGGCTCTTCGTCCCCAGGCTGCTGGCGGTGAGAGAGCGATGCAGGGATGGAGTGGTGGTTGACTGTTAGACCAGTTAGACCAGAGTGTTTTTAATGGGGGAAGAGTTTGTGGGGAAATGGGAACGTGTGCCTTTTAAAATGCAGTCTCAGTTTATGAATTCATTTAGTAGTTGTATCTGTCGCTGTGATGCCTTGCTGGTCATGTTGCGTACATGCAGCTGACTGCTTGAAATTTCCTTTACAGCACGAGCTGTTTGTTTGCTGCCTGATGTCACCTCCGCGTTTATTCCGTCTGCAGAAATGGAACAAAAAATAATCTTACAAGGAAAACGCTCTCTGATCTCAAAGCACACGCTCGACACAGATTCTGGTGTCTTTGCATCTTCTCACCACAGGGTGGCGGTATTGTTGTGTTATTAAATACTCTGTGATCTCTTTACCCCATAAAGATGATGTTCGACGCCTCGGTATGTGTCAGTAAACGCGTGGTTTGATGACCATTAGAATAGGAACTGGAAAAGAAAGCCGCTGAGTTTCGTGAGGACGTGTCACCTCTCGTCTCCCATCAGAGGCTTGAAAAATGACAGAAAAGAGCTTCAGTGGTCATTCCTATCAGGGATTTCAAGGGGTGAAGGGTTTAAATATGGGAGTTACAAATGGTTCTCATGCTGCTGCATAAACAAGGTGCTGAAGGAGGAGAGCAGCATGGGATTAGCACAGCAGGACTCCGATGGACTGAGAGTTCTCAGCCTTTGCTTAGAGATGATTAAAAGTAACTGGCTGCACAGGAAATATCATTTTATAAAACTACAGTGTAACTATTGTTTTACAATAAGAGCTATAACACGTAAGGGAATGCTTACAACAAGTTAAGTGTGTAACTACAGTTTTCTCTGTATTATCACTGGTTCTTAGTCTTTGAGTATAAAACTCTCATTAAGACGTTTGTGTCTCATTAATTATCCCTTGTTGTTCTCTCTCCTCCCACTCCTCCTCGTCTCCTTCCAGACGTCTAAAGAGGACCTGTTGCAGGCAGACTTCGAGGGGGCTCTCAAGTTTTTCAGAGTCCAGCTCCCCAAACGATACAGAGCTGCAGAGAACGCCCGAAGGCTCATGGAGCAGGCCTGCAACATCAAGGTAAGAGACAGTTGTGCAAGTGTGTACAAACACACAAGGCCTTTGCACATAATGCAAGGGTATTCATGTAAATCTTGTATCCACTGAGCCAGATGAGTCAGAGGTGCAGTTCTGGCTGCTGTATGTGGTTGTAGCCTGTGGTAGTCTGGACCACAGCAGCACCCGTGGTTTGTACACAGTGCACTCTCTCTCAGGTGGCCTGCAGCGGTATCGCACTCGCTGAGCTGCTTATTCATGTGCCACAGCAGGGTTACTCGTGTTTCACGTGCACCACGCTCTGCAGAGGTGAGCTGTGACTAAATGCTGTACTTTAAGGAACATTAGTGATTACGTTGTCTCATTCTGGGTATTGAAAGCCATCCTGAAATGTAAAAAGCATCACTCACTGTGAAGCAGGAAGGAACTGAGCCCTGTGCTGTCAGTCAGAACGCTCTAATGAAGTGATGTGCAGTAGGTGGAAGTATCTGGAGCACCAGGCCAGAGAGGTTAAACACAGTGCAGTTTCTGTACCATATACGTTTATCTTTGCTTCTTTAGTCTTCTGTAAAAGTCTTTATTGTGCATTTGTTTTCCTCTGCTCTGTGAATCCATCACCTACAACACGGTTTCTATGGATGGCGGTCCAGGCCGTGTTTTCCCTAAAATACTTCCTGATGCCGTTACGATCCTCCTACTGACCTTAAAGCGGCCGCTGGCATTCAGGGAATTTGCCGAGCTCACCAGAGACCAAAGAACGGTACACGGTGTGTGCGATGCTGTGTGTACTTGTGTCAGCGGTTTGTGTTACGACAGAGGAAGGAAGGAGAAAAAAGATGGAAGAGATAATCACCCACCCTCCTCTCCCCTGCGTCTCAGTGATACGTACTGTAATATTTTACATTTTCTTATCCCGAGCGAGTCGGCTCGAGGCCACGTTGATAAGATGCTGTTCTCTTATGATTCTCGTGTGCTTCTGTGTTTGTCGTCATACAGGATATCCTGTGTTGCGGCTCAGGAGTCTTCTGCATTGGTGGCTTTAGTAGTATTTTGGTTCTGTGCACCCACACAACCTGTTTACTTCAAAACTGGAGTAAATTTGAACAACTAAACAGCATAGACGTGTTCTGTGGTACGAAGTGACTGTTAAACAGGCGTCGAGGGAAGGCTGTAAAAACTTTGACAGAGTGTGTGGTTCCCATCAGTGTCCCGATTCACATGTGAGGAGGAAGAGGAGTTATCGTCTGTCTGAAAGGATGAGCAGAAACACTTTGCGCCTCGTTCTGCTCGTTCCTTCATCGTACCTCGCCGTTCTCTCGCTCCTGCGTTGTTTCTTGCGTTGACGAGCTGAGCACAGACTTTCTTTTTTTGGCACTTTGCTCAAACAAAAACACAAACTCACCGCCGTGATCGAACGAGCGTTTGTGCTTACTTTGGAATGTTAGGCTCACGGACTCGTTATCGTGCAGAACGTGCTGAAGTTGTTCACGTTGGCCTTACAGTTGAGACTGAAGATGGAAACGGAGAATTCAGCTTTTTGGGAGCAGTGAGGAACCAAAACATGAAAGTAGTGACTTATATCTGTGATATAAACGTCATAGCAGAGAAACTTTTCTCAGCCCTTCTCGAGTTGTTCCACATTTTCTTTTCCTCCCCGTGGACAGAGGTGTGAGCAGATTAACACAAAAAGGGCCTCAAAGAAAACCGTAAGAGGAGAAAGGAGTCTTGCTGCCCACTCCCACCAGCTGACCCACAGGTCACATGTTACACAAGCTTGAATATGTCACGTCACACACGCCACATGAAATCTCGTAACCGGGCATGCCAGGCCACGTTTGGTTATGCCAGTCGTGTCGAAAACCAAACCTTCCACTAATCTATGGACTTGTTACGCTCTCAGCCGTCCCACACGCTCACTGATGACTGTGACCGTCTGTTAGTCATGTTTCTAACAGGCGAGATCAAAGATGAGAGAAGGAAGCAGCCACTCTGAACATATCTGATTTTCCACTCATGAGAAGTTAAACCATTTGATATGTAAACGAAAGGCCGTTGGACCTAGTAGCCATCTTTGTGGGGACGACATGCTAGCACCGCTTTAGCTAATGGGCAGAACGGCCCCCCAGCACTTCTTTCTCTTCACCACCCCCCCTTCTCAATTTTTTCTGCCGACGTTTAAATCGGATCAACCAAATTCTATAAGCTGCTTAAAACGGGGAAAGAATTCCCCGGCACCTCGGCTTGATGAACACAACGGGGTAGTAGGGTGGCTCAGCCTTTCTGGGGATCAGGAATTTACATTTCTAGCCTTCTTAAACGTTCATCGGAGCGCAGCTGGAGTTACTAAGAAAGCAAAACTTTAATGAACTGAGAGGAAGAGAGGAGAAGGCTGTGTTTGTGTAAAAGGGCAGAATCATTTATAGAGACAGCTGTAGCTTGTCAAAGAAAGGATGAGTGAAGAATTATTACGTTATTATTACATTATTATTACATTATAACCGTATTAAAGGGGTTTGTCTCGGTAAATAGTAAATGTAGCAGTTCACTGGAGCGTGTGCACCTGAAGGCCCGTGTTTAGTGTTTGAATCCTTTAGCACAGCTGCTGTAGTGTTCAGGAAACGTTCTGCAGCCTCGTTGAAGGACCGTCGGAGCTCTTCTTTGGATGCTGGTCGCCTTTTTGTTCGGTTCTCTGTCAGGACGGTCCCACACTGCTTCAGTAATGCTGATGTCTGGGGAGGCCCATCCATGACTGGCAGCTTTCCACTGTGGCTGAAGTGCAGAAAAGCATGACAGAGCCTGTGGTTTTATGCTAAACTCCTGGGTGGATCACAAAGACCAACTTTGCCTACATAACCTGCCTCGTTACTGTGCAGCGTGTGGCTGCAGACTCACTACTGTGCTTTGTGCTGCCCAGCTCATGTCTGAGGGGACCGTCACAGTTATGCTGACGTTTCACGGCCTTTAAGGTGTCGCAGATAAATACAACAAAATAAAACCAGTACCACAAAAAGAAGATTTATTCCCAACACACAGGAAAAGACCCAGCAAAACTGAGTTAACAATAAAAACCCTGAAAAACATAAATGTCACACTCGAGCTTCAACTCTCACGGACCGGTACCAAACGACCCGCAGACCAGTACCGGGGGCTGGGGACCGCTGGTTATGTAATCAGGGAAAATGGAAACATCTGCACCACAGCAGTCCGGTCACTGGACCAGCCAAACCCATCGTTCCCATTGGTCAGCTCTGTTCGGTCTCATCCTCAGTGCCTTGGCGTCGGTTACTTATTCAGTTGGAGTGAAACGCAGACCCGTCTGTAGTCCTGGCTGGTTAGCTAGCAAATATTAACTTTTAACTACTTCATTTCACTTAAACTTTAACTTTGTTGACTTATAAAGGAGTGAAAGAGTAATTTGACACCAGGATTTAAATGAGTGTTTTTCAGTAAAAGTAACCGTTTAGCTCTGGCTATTGCTTCATTGAGTGGATAAGACTGAGAGAATAACTGATAGAAGGCAAACTGTAGACTCTGAAGCTCCAAAGACGCTTAAAGAAAAAGAAAAGCAGGAGCTTGTTCGTGCCTATGTGGGTTTCTCGTGCAGAGTTCAGCTCTGGGTCCTTTCAGAGAACATTAAGCGTGTTCGGGCATCTTCCAGGACAGCTCTGTATTTGCTGTCACTTCACTTCCTGGGTTGTGCTGTTGGAGCGATGTGCAACACAGACAGTCATGTCACTGTGGTTGATCTGACAACTTCCTTCCTATGTCCCCTAACCTCTCACGTAAGCAGTGCAGATGTGTGAACGAGCCTTTATCTGTATTTTTGTTACCAGCTGCAGGAAACAGAAATGTGCAGCCTGAAAAGAGCTGCAGATAGATGAGGACAGGCAGCGATAGCGAGAGAGGCACAAATGAGAGAAGAGAGGAGGCAGCAACAGGGAAGTACTCACTCAGTGGAGGGGAAGAAAAAGCAAACTCATCGTCCTCTGTCACACACTTCTAGCGTTACAGAGAGAAACAAACAGGTGTGTTGTACTGCTCTCTCGCTGCCCCCACCTCTCCTCCTCTCACTGGGCGGGGCTCGGCTCCTGAGGGACTCGCAGGCAGCCGCTCGCCGCCTCCTCACTGCCAGGAACAAAACCTGTCGGCTGCACTCTCCCGCTTTTCCTCCTCCTTGCTGCCGGGAGCAAGCGGGAGTCAAGATGATGCAGGAGGTGTCTATCATGGTGGCGTACGATGCTCACGTAGTCGACCGACCGGGTGAGGAGGACGCCTTGGCGTGCTTGGTTGCCCATTCCAGACCTCGCCGAGCTCCCAGACCAGTGGTAGGTCTGTTCTGATGTCTTGTAGTTTTTAAAACATCTACAACAGTTTGGCCTCATGTTTCTAATGACTGTTGGTTACTGCAGTTTTTAGAACAGGAACGTTTGAAGTCACCTGCTGCTGTAGCTGTTTTTCTTTTCTGTTGTCGCTTTCTTATCTTTATTTTATTTTTTTAACCGTCCTGCGTCATGTACAGAGGAGGAAAATGCCGCTATTACTGAAAATGCCTTTTTCTTTCCGTGCGTTAAATGGTGTAAACACGTGTGTGAACATGTTGGTGTTTGTTCCTCTGAAAGTGTGTCAGATATTTGAGGTTTGTCAGTCAGTGCTGCTTCGTGACAGTCACTTTGTTTCAATTACTGATCTTAATTTGGAATCAATGAGACGTGTGTGTGTTTCCTTCACGCGCTTCATTGAATTACGTGCCCTATTTTTTTTCTCTGTGGCTCAAATGTCCAGCTGCTGTCGTCCTCATTTCCTCGGCTGCTCCTTCTTGTAAGTGGACTTCACCCTTCTTCCGTTCTTGTAGTCCGAGGTTTGGGACCAATTCCATTTTCTGCAGCAGCGATTCAGGTCAGGAATCTAAAAGTGGGCCTGGGACCATTTTGCTGCAGCGCAGGAATCTTAAATTGCTTTTCCCTTGACTGGAGTCGACCCTCTAATATCTACAGTTTGATGATTCACCTTGGAGTCCAGTGGGTACAGTGTGTGTTACTCAGCAAGGTGATGCAGCTCGTGCGAGCTTGCTAAACAGACCCGTCCCTGAAATTCCTTAAATAATAAAAAACAGGAGGCATGTTTCACTGGGAATGCCAGCATGTAAGCCTGCACTCAGTTATGGAACAGTAATAATTACAAATCATTTATTGTTTTGTCTTTATGTTTCAGTCGGCTATATTTCAAAGTGCTGTTACACAAACATGTGAGCAGAATTGAACCAACGTGAGGGTGAGGCCAGGGCCCAGCTGACCATGTAATGGAGTACTTGTGTTACGTGTAATGGAGTATTGTCTGGCATACAGGTCAGTTTACTCCTTGCTGTGTGGTGATAGGACGGGGAGGTTATTTTCATCCCAGTGTCACCATACACACCAGTCTCGTCCTGATTGCCCCGCCCACGTGGTCCTCCTTCGGCCTGCTCGTCTTTCTCAGCGCTCGTGTCCCTGTGTCTCTTTGTCTCTGTGTCCCAGTGTCTCTTTGTCTCTGTGTCCCTGTGTCTCTTTGTCTCTGTGTCCCTGTGTCTCTTTGTCTCTGTGTCCCTGTGTCTCTTTGTCTCTGTGTCCCTGTGTCCCTTTGTCTCTGTGTCTCTGTGTCCCTGTGTCTCTGTGTCTCTGTGTCCCTTTGTCTCTGTGTCCCTGTGTCCCTGTGTCTCTGTGTCCCTGTGTCTCTTTGTCCCTGTGTCCCTGTGTCCCTGTGTCCCAGTGTCTCTTTGTCTCTGTGTCCCAGTGTCTCTTTGTCTCTGTGTCCCAGTGTCTCTTTGTCTCTGTGTCCCTGTGTCTCTTTGTCTCTGTGTCCCTTTGTCTCTGTGTCTCTGTGTCCCTGTGTCCCTGTGTCTCTGTGTCCCTTTGTCTCTGTGTCTCTGTGTCCCTTTGTCTCTGTGTCCCTGTGTCCCTTTGTCTCTGTGTCCCTGTGTCTCTGTGTCCCTGTGTCCCTTTGTCTCTGTGTCCCTGTGTCTCTGTGTCTCTGTGTCCCTGTGTCTCTGTGTCCCTGTGTCTCTGTGTCCCTGTGTCCCTGTGTCTCTTTGTCTCTGTGTCTCTTTGTGTCTTTGTCTCTGTGTCCCTGTGTCCCTGTGTCTCTGTGTCCCTGTGTCTCTGTGTCCCTGTGTCTCTTTGTCCCTGTGTCCCTGTGTCTCTGTCTCTTTGTCCCTGTGTCTCTTTGTCCCTGTGTCCCTGTGTCTCTGTCTCTTTGTCCCTGTGTCTCTGTGTCTCTGTGTCCCTGTGTCCCTGTGTCTCTGTGTCCCTGTGTCCCTTTGTCTCTTTGTCTCTTTGTCCCTGTGTCTCTTTGTCTCTTTGTGTCTTTGTCTCTGTGTCTCTGTGTCCCTTTGTCTCTGTGTCCCTTTGTCTCTGTGTCCCTTTGTCTCTGTGTCCCTTTGTCTCTTTGTCCCTGTGGCTCTTTGTCTCTGTGTCTCTTTGTGTCTTTGTCTCTGTGTCTCTGTGTCCCTGTGTCTCTGTGTCTCTTTGTGTCTTTGTCTCTGTGTCCCTGTGTCCCTTTGTCTCTGTGTCTCTGTGTCCCTGTGTCTCTGTGTCTCTTTGTCTCTGTGTCCCTGTGTCCCTGTGTCTCTGTCTCTTTGTCCCTGTGTCCCTGTGTCTCTGTGTCCCTGTGTCCCTGTGTCCCTGTGTCTCTGTGTCCCTGTGTCTCTGTGTCTCTTTGTCTCTGTGTCCCTTTGTCTCTTTGTCTCTTTGTCCCTGTGTCTCTTTGTCTCTGTGTCTCTTTGTGTCTTTGTCTCTGTGTCCCTTTGTCTCTGTGTCCCTTTGTCTCTGTGTCTCTTTGTCTCTGTGTCCCTTTGTCTCTTTGTCTCTTTGTCCCTGTGGCTCTTTGTCTCTGTGTCTCTTTGTGTCTTTGTCTCTGTGTCTCTGTGTCCCTGTGTCTCTGTGTCTCTTTGTGTCTTTGTCTCTGTGTCCCTGTGTCCCTTTGTCTCTGTGTCTCTGTGTCTCTGTGTCCCTGTGTCTCTTTGTCTCTGTGTCCCTGTGTCCCTTTGTCTCTGTGTCCCTGTGTCTCTTTGTCTCTGTGTCTCTTTGTCTCTGTGTCTCTTTGTGTCTTTGTCTCTGTGTCCCTGTGTCCCTGTGTCCCTGTGTCTCTGTGTCCCTGTGTCTCTGTGTCCCTGTGTCTCTTTGTCCCTGTGTCCCTGTGTCTCTGTCTCTTTGTCCCTGTGTCTCTTTGTCCTGTGTCTCTGTGTCCCTGTGTCCCTGTGTCTCTGTGTCCCTTTGTCTCTGTGTCTCTGTGTCCCTGTGTCCCTGTGTCTCTGTGTCCCTGTGTCTCTGTGTCTCTTTGTCTCTGTGTCCCTTTGTCTCTTTGTCTCTTTGTCCCTGTGTCTCTTTGTCTCTGTGTCTCTTTGTGTCTGTGTCTCTTTGTGTCTTTGTCTCTGTGTCTCTGTGTCCCTGTGTCCCTTTGTCTCTGTGTCCCTTTGTCCCTGTGTCTCTTTGTCTCTGTGTCTCTTTGTGTCTTTGTCTCTGTGTCTCTGTGTCCCTGTGTCCCTGTGTCTCTTTGTCTCTTTGTCTCTTTGTGTCTTTGTCTCTGTGTCCCTGTGTCTCTTTGTCCCTGTGTCTCTGTGTCTCTTTGTCTCTGTGTCCCTTTGTCTCTTTGTCTCTTTGTCCCTGTGTCTCTTTGTCCCTGTGTCTCTGTGTCTCTTTGTGTCTTTGTCTCTGTGTCTCTGTGTCCCTGTGTCTCTGTGTCTCTTTGTGTCTTTGTCTCTGTGTCTCTGTGTCTCTTTGTCTCTGTGTCTCTTTTTGTCTTTGTCCCTGTGTCCCTGTGTCTCTTTGTCTCTGTGTCTCTTTGTCTCTTTGTCTCTGTGTCTCTGTGTCTCTGTGTCTCTTTGTCTCTGTGTCTCTGTCTCTTTGTCTCTGTGTCTCCCAGGTTAATCTGTGTTTTGTGTCCCTGTGATCTTTGAGAAAGAGCTCGGCTCATCCTGCGCTCACGCTCGTGTGGTCGAGCTCTTTGCATCTGAAAAGGTTTCCAGCCAGTGAAAAATGTCTCTTCTGGCCTGTTTTACACACGACATAATATAGAGCGTGACGCATAACTACACACATGCATATCACCTGAGAAGCCAGAGAATATGCTCAGAGCTGCTGATAAGCCGAAGTGCTGCGTCGCGTGTATGACGGAGTGTAAAACTTTAATACTGCGAGCGATGAAAGGTTTACGGGTTCTTTTACACACTTTGCTCACTGTGAAGGACAATATGGTTTCAATTGTTTCTCTGAAAAAAAGGAGCATGTACGTGAATGTCGTCTTTTTATGATAATAAAACCAATTCGAGGAAAGCTGAAAGGTTATGGAGGCGGCGGTGCTGATTGTAGCTGCAGCAGGATTGGATGTTTAAAGAAAGCCTTGCTGCTCCTAACAAAGCCTGCGCTTTCATTACACAGGTGTGTTGTAATGTTTGTGTGTTTTACGGGTGTTTGCGGGTGTGTAACAGCAGCAGTGTAAGACGCATTTCTTCAGTGATAGTTTGGCTGACTCGGTGATCATGTTAAGAAACAGAAGTCGTTATTAACAGTGAAGCTGGCTCGCTGTGAGATGAGGAGAGCAGAGGGAAATGCAGAATAGTTACACGAGCAGAAACTGCAGTAAAGACTGAATAAATGCGCCCGTCTAACTTCAGTCATCCTGCAGAAATGTGTGTGGCGCCATCGCACGCAGGAAGCCTGGAGTGTGTGCAGCTTGTTACTGGTTAGATTAGGTTATAGAGAACGGCTGAATGGATGACATGAGACGATAAAGGAAAGTGAATGCGACACAGCAGAGAGGGAGGTTTATTTAAAACAGCAAACCTCAGGAAGCATGAGTCATTCCCTCGCTGAAACCCTCTCTCTCTCTCTCTCTCTCACAGATTGTGTTTGTACAATAATTTATGGCTGCTGCGTATCAGGAGGTTTACGTATAGATCAGCTGAGATGGAAGCTGGCTCTTTTTAAATATTGTTTTAAACTCCGCGTCCGAGGAGCTAACTGCCGCTGCTGCACTGAAGCGTCAGCTGTTTAAAAATGCACGTGCAGCAGCTCATCGTTGCACACTCGCCTAACGCACACAGACCCGCAGGGTCAAACTCCATAACGACAAACACTGGACAGCGTGGCGGCGTCCAAAACGCCACGCAGTGACTCTGTAGTTGAACTGGATCTGGCAGCCCTGCAGGAGAACAGCACATCTGCATTGTTTTGTTACAATAAAGCGATTATTAACCCGCCGGCAGAGGCCAGGCTGCTCTTTCTTCCCACACAGATAACAGCTCTCGGACTCGTTTTGTCGTTATCTGCTCGGGAATTGAATGTCCCATAGATAACAGCGTGACGCTCGTTCGCCGATGCCCGAGTCGTAAAGTCGAGGGTCAACTCGCAGGTCACTGGCAAGGACAGGTAATGACTGCCCAGGTGGGCGGTCTTAATAACTCGTCCTCTGGCTTTTAATCCTAATGGAAATGTGCAGCAGGATTCTTATCCCTGTCTTAAGCTAATACACTGCTGCGCTGTGTTGGCTCATTTTCCAGGATGTAACCTGTGACGTGGGCACTTACAGTGTAGTTCAAACACTGAGCTCCTCGTAATGCTTGTACCTCAGCTTCGGTATTACAGGAGAAACATTTTGCAGTGTTGAAGCTGAAGAGAGAATACTGGATGCTGTTCTTTTTATCTGTATTATCATTTCTGATATTCAATCTTAAATGTACAGTGCATTCTCGTCAGTGCTCCAGATAGCTTCTGTACTCCGTGTACTAAACAACGTCCTCCAGTACAAATAAGGAAGTCGTTTATCTTTCTGGTTGTTTCTGGAGTTGACAGTATTCCTACAGAGGCTGTGAGCGCTGCTAGCTTCATTCATTCTGCTTCAGTGTAACACAGTGTGTGAAACAGGCAGCAGTGGAGGATACACAACGACTACAAACACACAGGCGTCTCAGAGGAGGGGGTCATGTGACTGACCCCCCAGCCCTAGTAGTTGGCGCTATGGCAACGCTGTTACCACCCACCTAAACACACACACACCTAATGTAGTGAATTATGTGAGTAAAGCTGTGGTGTTTGCCGTCTCTTGGTGTCGAGGACTTTGGTAATGCTTCGAAGCTTCACTGATCGCAGGTCGTGTCTGTTAAAACCTTCAGTCTGATAATGAATCGAAACCATTTCATGATGGATTTGGTGCTTTTTACAAGTTGCCGTGACTGGTTTTGCACAACAAAACTGCTGAAATGATTTCACATAGTGAGGCCTGAGCACGTGCAGTGACGGCACAGTTCCCCTGTAACGTGCCCAGCGTGCAGCGTGAACTGGACGTTTCTGATCCGCGGTTACCGCTTGCTGATTTATAGCAGGACATTGTAAAGCTTGTGAGCCGAGCGGGTGCTTGTTTGGTTTGTTTTTCCTGTTTCTAATGAGGTCTCATGGGAAAGTCGCAGAACAACACGCAGATGTGCAGCAGATATTAACGCTGATAAAGGCAGACGGAGCAACAGAGAGTAGAAACCGTGCAGCACGAGCCACAACACCGCACCGGCTCGGCAGCGATGTTCAGAGTTCGATCGCTTTGATGTCACGTGACGCATCACGTGGATGTTGTTTCATGAAGCCCCGTTGGTTTGTTTCTCAACGTGACACCTAACTCTGACCTTTGACCTCTGCTGCTTAATCCTGTCGTGGAACGAAGGCATGAGAGCAGCGTTGGTGCAGAGAGAAGTAGCTGATGGTTCCCACCGACACAGGAAGATGATGCAAGAGCTGAGAGCCACTGACTGTTTTATCCAATTCCCTATTCCCACGCTCCCCCCCCCCCCCAGCTCACAAACAACTGGGATGGGCTGAGATTTTTATCAGGCCAAGTAAACAAAGTCAACAGTAAAATGATGATTTAATTAACTTTGCTGTTGTTTTCAGGTCCCGACCAAAAAGCTGAAGAAGTTTGAGAAGGAATATCAGACTCTGAGAGAGAGCCAGCTGCAACAAGAAGACCCCATCGAACGCTACCAGGTACGCACCCACGTATAGATAAGATTCACCCACCAGGTGTGGAATTTAAATCTGTTTTTTACACAATCAGGTCACATGAAAGCAGCCCCCCTGAGCTAAAGTGTTGAGCACTCGGCTCTTTACGTTTCTGATGAAGGAGCTGCCTTTATAGATAAAATTAGCCGTGATTCCAAGATTAGAAATGAGCACGTCGCTGTTTGGTCTGTTTTTAAAACTGTTCTGACGTGAAGTGCGACTTTTCTCGCTGCGCTGACTTTCATCGTCGTCGACCCTGCTATTAATAAAACGTATTTTTGGGCTGAGCTGCTGGGTTGTTGTGGTTGCAAAGGTTTGTCTCCACTGGGTTCATCTTTCTCTGTTCGTCCTGAGGCAAAACAAACTGAGGCAGATATTTGATGATTCTGACGAGTTTTATTTTTGGAAGCTCACAAAGAGACTGTCCAGCTGAGGAGGACAGTGTTACTGCGTGACTCAGTAGGATGAACCTGAATCGTTTAAGGAAAGTAAGGCGTCACAGTAAAGAGTGGATGTTACATGTAAGCGTCATGTGATGATGAAGAATTACCTCCACTTGGCTTCATGTTTCTACCCACAATTAGGCCAAACCGAGATGCACAAGTGCGTCGTAGTAAACCTGCCTTTGCTCAGTTAAGCACATCAGGCTTCTGTAGTCAGTAAATGTGCACAGTATATGATACATGATAGTGCCGTTAACACTGAAATAGTTAAAGACGCTGACAGGAAGGAGACGAGTGCAGAACAAAGTAAATGTGACTTCACTGCAGTGCCTGAACAGAGAGGTGGCGTCTGAAGCAGCTCCTTCATCTTTCCAAGTAATATTATGGACGCAGCATTTGATCTGATCACAAGACACAAACACCCATGACAGGCCCCCCCCCCCCCCCCCCCAACCAAAAAAAAAATTACATCTGAATCTGCTTGTTAGAGGCAAAAGTGCCACGTTGGTGTGTAAGCTGCTGCTTTTAGAGGAAGGAAGAGTTTATCACAGATAAGCTGCTGAAGCTGCTCTCCTCCACAACAACAACACAAACGCACAAGTGTTGCTGCTTGTAAAATGTAATTATTTCTATGTAGTTATTTTGTGGCTAATGTAACGATTCAGTGTTTCTATAAGGCTTCAGACCCCAGTTTAACTGTGTGCTGGCTTCCTTTGTGTCCGAGCAGATGTACTTTTGTATCTGCAGTACAAACTGAATTATTACTAAAAGCAGATAAATGTGAGGGAGGGCAGGGAGGGCGAGTCGGGCTGGGCAGTGAAGCAGAGAAGGGAAGTCGGTGTCAGGATCATGTGTTAAAGCGTGCGCCTGAGGCTCGATTTGAAAACGCTCGGTAAGCTTCTGCCCCAACAGCGATCATTTCATCTATATTTATGTGTCCTGAGTCTGTGACTTCCTTCATGTGTTTATGTACTTTTACACTGATATGATGTGACCGCGCTGACTAAAGTAGTTCAGGGTCTTGTTGTAAACTATCGGCTGTGTCATCGTTCTAAATGATGACACGTGTGTGGGTAACAGCTGATCTCACAACAATCAGACGTGTTTTTTCCTCTTTGTCTTTGAAGTTCCTGCTGCTGTTTGTAAATAACAGATAAGGTTTTCAGAGCTTTCAGATGAACCACTTGTTTGCGTGCGGAGACTCAGGCAGGGTAAGAGTGACGGGATATCAGGTCAGATGACTGCTCACAACCATCACAACAGTTTGGTCCCGTTCATGGTCGTCATGTGAGCCTGTTTGAAGGCGGGCAGCAGTCATGAGACTCAGCTCATGGTCTGCAGTGAGGACTTGAGCCTGACACGGCCACCTATAACTGTAATGTCACAATAACACCTTCTGTTTGAGTTAAACTGTGGTCATGTGATGATTATATTAACACCAAGCCTGGATGAACCTCGCAGCCTGTACAGCAGAGATGTCTGTCAGCCAATCCAGTTTCACTTCATTTATGCAGCATCAAATCACAGCTGAGAGATCGTCATATAAAAAAGACCTGCTTTTTTTTCTGCATGTAAAGAAACGCTTTGATAACTCTGTCACACCTTCCCCTCAGGTAAGAGTCCTGGGGTCATCCCGGCTCTCTTTCCTTCACAGCACATAGAAATATTTTCTTCTTCGTAATATTAACCTCTTGTCACATCTCGTTTAGGTTACTGTGATTCTCCTCTCTGTGACCTGCTCATGAGTCTCTCCATAAACTGCAGTTCGTTCAAAAAGCAGCTGCTCGTATTGCATCAGGACTTAGATCGACTGAACATATGAAATCTGTGCTTAAACAGCTCCGTTAGTTCACCTCCTGCTTCTTACCTTCAAAGCGCTTCATAACCTCGCTCCTCCATATTGATCTGATCTCCTCCATACGCACACGCCCACTCGCACACGCCCACTCGCACACGCCCACTCGCACACGCCCACTCGCACACGCCCACTCGCACTCGCCGCTCGTCTTCTGTCCCGCCTGCTCGCCTGACTTCTTCGGGACTCTGAGCCTTCAGTCCTTCTGGCCGAGACTTTGGACGCACCTCCAGCTGATCTCCAGACTACGAACTCTGTCTCCACTTTTAAATCGCGTCTTCAAACCCATCCACTCAGGACTGCATACCCTTCATCATTTTTCATTTAGCTGCTGTTTTTATTTTGTTGCACTGATGTAAAGTCACCTATAAATAAAATGGATGATTATTATTATTACTATAAATCTGTCGTCATGAGTCTTTGGGATTAAGTTGTAAGAAATACAGATTTATTTTTATAAATTAAAACACAAATGGAAATAAATATAAATCGTTTTTCTAATATTTAATGACTTTGGTATCAATGTAGCGAAAGCTGTAAAAATGTGGAAATGCAGTTTCCTTCTGGGGCCAGACTGGAGTATTCTTCTGGCTCGATTCTGGCCCTCGAGCCTTGTGTTTGACACCCCTGCTTTGCAAGTGTTTGCGATTGTGTGCGTTTGATGTCTGCAGAGAGAGAACCGTCGCCTGCAGGAGGCCAGCATGCGACTTGAACAGGAGAACGATGACCTGGCACACGAACTGGTCACCAGTAAAATCGCCCTTCGGAACGACCTTGACCAGGTAATAAAAAGTCTACGAAACCTCCAAACACTCTGAAACCGGAGCTGTTTACACTCGTGCTTTAGCCGTGAGCATCTTTACACAAATGAGCACACGTGAGAATGCAAACACTGGACTCGGTCAGAATCGGTCTTAACCTGCCGACTCCTGGTTTCTGTATCCATGTAAGTCTGGTGAATTTCCAGTAAAAGGAACGTGGCTCAGGCCCCACGTAGCAGAGAAAGTATTCCAGGTAGAGCTCGGACGAGCTGCGCGGCGTGAAAACGACCAAGCGACCAGATTGATGAGCGTAGTAAACGATCCTGTAAAGAAGCAGGTGTTTGTGTAGTCTGCCGCTTGTGTGAACGTTGTTTACTACACGATGTGTGTGTACGTGCACTCAGGTAGAAGACAAGGCCGATGTTCTGAACAAAGAGTTGCTGACCACAAAGCAACGTCTGGTGGAGACGGAGGAGGAGAAGAAACGACACGAGGAGGAGACGGCTCAGGTAACATCCACGCTGCTTAACAGGTTACATCAGTGACCAGAAAACACCGGAGTAAGCTGTGCAATTACAGCAGTGATCAAATAACGCAGGCCCTGTATCACTAATCTAAATCGGTCATTCCCAAAGTCGAGTGCTGCGGCCCCCAACAATCAGCCAACCAGTCTTAAATCTTCGCTCTAAGGCAGGAGTGGGGAACTCCAGGCCTCGAGGGCCGATGTGCTGCAGCTTTCAGATCTCACCCTGGGTCAACACCTGAATCAGATGGTGAGTTCATTACCGTCGGATCAAGGATGCATCTAAAGCCTGCAGGACACCGGCCCTCGAGGCCTGGAGTTGCCCCGCTTCTGCTCAGAGCAAAATACAAGAGAAAGCCCTGTATGTCCTAACCCTGCCACTGGGACACAAAGGTCAACACAGAGCATTACATTTCAGTAATATCACAATAATAATATTCACTTTTTATATAAATAAGTTGAACTGAATTTCTGTTGTTACTGTGGCCCACCTGTAGTACCTGTGCAGCCCACCAGGAGGCCCCAGCTCATGCATTGATCTAGGGCTGATTTTCTTTCTGTGTAATTGGTAATAGTGAACCAGTTACACATCAACACACCCAGTAAATAAAAAATCCCAGTTTGGTAGCAGTGAGAGATCACATATGGGTCACCAGTCGGTGGTTGCTAGCAGGCTCTAAAAGAGCGAATCCAGGTCAAGTTGCTGAGTTGAACGCCTCAGTTGTGTCGTTATGCACAGTCAGCACATCTTTCTCATTAGTTTGTCATTTTAAAAGAATAATTTTGACATCTTGTTCTTGCTGTCCCAGCTGAAGGAGGTGTTCAGGAGGGAGCTGGAAAAAGCAGAGCTGGAAATCAAGAAAACCACAGCAATCATAGCTGAATACAAACAGGTCTGCTGGCGTCTCCTCATTGTGAACTGCACACATTGATGTATGCATTGTTATCTTGTTCAAGTCAAACATAACCAGGTTTCCTCTCTGGGTTTCAGATCTGCTCCCAGCTGAGCACCAGGCTAGAAAAACAACAGGCGGCAACAAAAGAGGAGCTGGACATGGTCAGGGTGAGACGGTCCTTTTAATGCAAAGTGTGCTTCAGATGCAAATTAGGACACTTGCCGAGTCCGAAGGAAAACCACGGTTGCGTGAGAGAACAAAAGACCTTTGAGCTTCAGGTTTGCACAATCAAGTCCTTAATGGGCGTGATGCTGGTGTGGCGCTCTGTGGGTCTAGCAGGGTACCGCCTCGGGCCTGGATAAATGATACGGTGCAACATCACATCGTGGTAATCAGGATGCTGTACGGGACATAGAGCAGCAGGCCTTTCTTCACATAGACTCGGCCTCACCTCCTTTTTTTAACCATAATTTTAAAGTTGTTGCGGTAAACCTGTGTGTTTTTATCCCCCTCATGCAGAACAAAGTGATGGGCTGTCAGAACTGCAGGGACCTGTTTAGCTCAGTCGGGTCCCTCCAGACTTCGTCTCCTGGTGGTGACAGAACGTCTTCAGAGCCACACGACGAGGAGAAGGACGGACTGAAGGAGCAGCTGAGACAGCTGGAGCTGGAGCTGGCGCAGACCAAACTGCAGCTGGTGGAGGCAAAGTGCCGCATTCAGGTCAGCAGGTGTTAACGGCATCTAGTGTTTTCAGGGAGGCATGCCAAGCACGTGATCAGAGCTGTAAAGACATTCAGCTAAAACACACGTGTTGCTGATGATCTGATTGGCTGTTGGATCACGTGCACAGAACGCTGAACAGCAGCAGCAGGAAATTTACTGTATGCACTTCAACTTCCTGCATCTGTTTTCTGCCTCTGCTGTGACAAATAACGACTGTCAGCTTAATAACATAAAACAGCAGCACGTACAGAAGCATGGAGCCCACTGCAGGCCACCATGTGACCCTTTGTAAGGAGTGAAGCGTTGTAGAGTATTAAAGCACAGCGATGTGACACAGTGATAAACCTGCTCGTGCTCTCATTAATGACTGAATCCTTCTGTGGCTCTGCAGGAGCTCGAGCATCAGCGGGGAGTTCTGATGACCGAGATTCAAGCCAATAAGAACTCTTGGTTCAGCAAGACTCTGGGGTCCCTGAAGAGCTCTGCGTCCTCTTCCTCCAGCTCCACATCCCAGACCCCGTCCTCTCCGAAGGAAGGCACTGCCTAGATCAAGCTCCTTCTCCCTCCCTCGCCCTGCAGGATGCACACTAGAGCTGAGGAACACAAGCCGAAGAAGCAAGAAGCGCAAAAATGCAGTATTCCTTTTTCAGTAGGCGGAAACAGGGAGCTTCCTGGACCGCAAATAGCCCAAAACTGTGGGAAGAACCAGGCGGGGGGACTGAATGAACCATCTGCCTGAGTTTGAGGGAAATATGAACCTTCTCCACTTCACAGTGGATCAGAGCAGACGGGGCGAAGAAGTTCAGTGCTGGAACCTGGTTGGGTCTCTTTGCTCCACCTTGTGGCCAGATGGCGCTATTGCAGCAATATTGTGTGAAGTTTCCTGGTAGCTTGAAAGTAAAGCGGAGTTCAACACCTGTGTTGTGATCACAGGCGTCTCATACGTTTAATCCTCAGTGCAGATATAGCCCACACGTGCTCTGAGAAAGGAATACTGCATACAAGTGAGAGAATACGAAACTTGTATTTCTTTATATTAATGTAACGTAAACAATGTTGTCTTATAAATATGTATAACTGATTAGTAATTTTTTTTTAATAATCTTGTACAGAAAAAACACACGAGGCAAAGTTCTTAAATTTCTTTTCTACTCTTTGAATGTCATCTCTTCAGATGTTGAGGTAAGCACAGTGTGTGATCGATGTGGTGGAGTCCAAACGCTGACGGGCCAAAGTGACAGCCGCCAGTTTCTGTTCCCCTCTAACTCCGTTTTTATGGTCAAGACTTTGTAATCTTTCTTGGTTTTAATTTCTAAATCGAGTTTTATTTTCTCGTGTTTGCAGATCAAGCTTTTTTTAGATATCTGTGATGGTGACAGCAGTGGCCTCTGATTCTGTTATTTTATAAATATAAAACTGATAATACGACGCGTTTGAGACATATTAGCTGCATGTTTTTAGCTGGAGATGTCACAGGCTGCGTTCTTATGAAAATCTTTAACCTCAAACATTAATAAGTAGGATTAATGCGTACTTATTGCAGTATTGCTCCACTACGGTTAAATAGACCAGTTGCACAAAGGTGCCAACGCCCTCGTCCTTTGTTGATGGATCATTATTTTTACACATCATCGCCATGTTGATCCCTTGGTCCATAAATGAGTGTTGGCTCTGACGCTCCACGGTAACGCTCCACGGTAACGCTCCACGGTAACGCTCCACTGTGAGCCATTCACGTATGTTTAAATAGTCACGTGCGTCTACTTTATGAGACGAACAGCAGATGGCGCCAAATTCAAACGAGCTGCTTCTTTGATTTCAGAGGACAGAAATAAAAATTGCTGTAAAATTAGCCAAAACAAAATGTTTTGCGTGTTGGTGCTCGTTTAGCAGATATAAGCTGCGGTGCGGTGCCAACTCCCCTGCTTTACTCTTTGGTTGACACTAACATCAGCCTTTGGACTCGGACCAATCCCACGTGTACTTTATGTGTGTGAATGTGTGTGTTCTGCACTGTTATTCAAGTGGTTCAAGTCGATGTTCCTCGTTCACGTGGCTGCCTTTTCTGTTAATGACTGAAGCGATCGACTGTTTGAACTGTCTGACAGCGTCAGCTGTGCCATAAGAGCCTCTCCTCTGCTCCCTTCTTGTAGTCGTCCTAACGATCTCTGCCCATATCGCTGAACAACCTTTTTGCTGGACTTCATTTTCAGCTCCGCATTTCACACATTTCCTCCAGGAGCCTCACGAATCGAGGGCCGTCCTCTCGCTGGAGGGAATGCTTCAAAATCATGAAACGGGAGAAAACAGAAGCCGACTGATCATCACTGAATTCCAGGTGTTGTGCTTTTTCCAGGACATTCCTCTTCACTGCGTCATTCTTGTTGTACAAAGCGGTTTAATGTCGGAGAGAGCTCCCCGTCTATTATGTGCACTAACGCAACACTGATATTTGAAACACTATTTCAACGTGTGTTTGTTTGAACGTTTGTAGCTGATGATTATTGATGCTGTTGCACAAGCAGGCGCTGAGTCGTGTGGTTTACAGGTGGCTGTAGCGCCACAGTCCTGTTACACTGGGAGGGAGGGACTCCAGCGCCGTTTGCTGTACAGTAACTGTCTGAGCTGCATTAATAAATTTCAGTTTTTCTCTTTGTTTGTGCACTTTGAGATTTTATAGGAAAGGAGGATACTGACACTGACACCACGTGCACACACACACGTGCAGGTATTAGCAGGTAAATGCAGACATGCAACGTTTTCCCGTTATAAGTAATGTAGACTCACAAAACTTCGTATTGTTCCAAAGTCATGTGAGCAACTACTTGTGTATTCCCAAACATGGTGCATGCTGGCTCACTTATTCAAACTAAACTTTTGGCATTTGCACCAATCAGTGTTCAGACACAGATTTCACCTCCGAGGATTTGAAATCATCAAATCAGACTTTCAGCTGAAATTTAAGGAATTTTACAAAACTGACTGTTTATAAATTGCAGCCATTTTTATCTTTGTGATCTCCTGACAAATTAAACAGACAAAATATCTGTTTGGTGCCTTTTCACTGCTTTTCCTTCTATGACACCCAAAAAAAGACCCTGATGCAAAAAGTGGGTTTGATGACAGAATTATTTCTATGATTTAGAAAAACATCACAAACAATGGATGAAGAGAGTTTACAGGTTACACTCAGCAGAGAGTCTGAAGCCCAAATGCAACATTTGATGGCCGTGGGTTTTAGACTTTAGGCAGGTACCGGTTTATTCAAATGATCCTCATATTTAAAATGATGTAACTTTGTCCTTGTAAGTCATAAGTGGTCAGTTACCAGTCAGAGAACATATAAAACCTAACCGAATATAAACTTAATGAAATTTCTATTTAAAAAAAACAAGTGTATCATCACCACAGAGTTCACGGGGAAACTGTGCGACTCGGATTCACGACAACGAAGCCAAAATGCTCAACAACCTTTATTGTTGCAGATCCGAAAGGCATAGCTGGAGGCATACAGCAGCAACATGACTATAATGAACCAGAACAGTGCAAAACTGAAGCATCTAAACCACACGAACAACCATGAAGTAGAAATAGGAAACAAAACAAAGCATAAACAAAATGACGACGCTGCATTTACATGTGACACCATCATCCTGGCTTTTTGAACATCGAATCGAAAGAGTTCCCACGATCACCACGTAGTGACGTGTTATTGTGGACCTGTCCGGCCGGAGGCTCCATCCGACATCATCCATGTCAGGAGGTTCAGGTCTGTCCCAGCTGTCATGGGGCGAGAGGCGGGGCACGCCCTGGTGGAACCACAGATTAATATCATGACTTTATCTGTTGCCAGTAGGTATGATTTTGCACTCATATACATGACAGCATTGGGGTGCAGTTATAACAGGCTGCCGAATAAAAACTATCTGCCGTCTCGTCCTTCCATGAATCCGTACCTTGGTACCCGATGTCGCGTGGGGGGGATGATATCTCCCCCTGACCTGGCGTCAGGGGGAGATATCATGACTGTATCATGATATCATGAGTTACAGTCTTCATCTGTGGAAGACTGTAACTCACTCTTCCACAGATGCTCGTAGAGGCAGGCTGCAGATGCTTGATTTTACACACCTGCATTCAAAGATTAAGAGCTTTGGTCCAACACGTGTGTTTGTATAGCGCAGCAGACAAAAACTGAAGGGAGTGGTGGAAAGTTATGTTAACACAAGTCAACAGCAAAGTACAACTGTTCTGATAAGATGTTTTAAAAGTGTAATAATGTTATTTTCTTGTGAAAAATCACAAAATAATATTTTAAATTGTCAGATCTGTCAGCGTCGCATGAGCCCACTAAATAAGCCAAGCAACTTTGTCTTCTTCCAAACAGGAATGCATATTGTAACTACACCCTTGATGTCATTGTTTTCTTCTGATTTTCTGTGTAATTCTGTCACACAAGTACAATGTAAATGTAAAATATTTAGTGGAATCTGGTGAGATGAAATTTACTTGATTGGTTTAGAATCAGCTGATAGAATTGCTCCAAGTATTTAAGTAAATACATGTTTGATGTTTTTATGTTAGTTTAATGAAAAAGATTTCTTCATGAAAAGCAAAAATAGCAAGAAGCTTTCTTCCCGCCTTCCCAGTAACCCTGGTAACACAGTAAACTAGCACTGTGCAGGGTCACCTGGAGGTAAATGAACCATCTTAAATTCTTCTTACTCTTTGGTTTGCATGTTGCTCATTCGGTCACTGAGCTCGTCAAAGTAATTATCAACAAAGCGAAGCATCTGAATGATGGCGCTGAGCAACAAGATGTCACAGTCGGTGTCCACCTCCAACTCCTCGCTGTAATTCTTCACTGGAATGATGCAGGACAACGGCACGCCGAGCCGGGAGCTGACCTCCTGCATCTGTATCACAGTGTACAAGAAAAGGCTCATCCTACCATGTTCAACGTTATTTGTATTTACTAAAAAAGGTTTGTTTTCCCTGTAGAACCATCCTCACCATCTCCTTAATGTAGCCACTCTTGTAAATGTTTCTCACGTCCTCTTTCACCAGTGGGCAGGCTTCATCTACTTTAGTGAGGAGCACCAGCTGAGGAATGCCTGGAAACAAATGAGCAGGAAGCTCATTTCCAAAATGCCACAGATTCTGACACAGTGAGTCATCACAGTATCATTATAATAGAATCTCATCTCTCTGGTGAGGAGGGAGGATGCACCAGTGTGTGCACTGTGGGTATACGTGTTCATGGTTGTGTGCTTAGTGACAGTTCACAGGACCTGGAGTCTTTGGATGGGAACGCTCTCATCTGGGGGGGAAAGTGTGACTGAGAGGAATGACCTTCCAGATCTGAACCCAAAGAGTGCTCTGCTTCTATAGACTTCTATACTAATCATAGTTTGTCCATAACAAATACAGGTAAGTTATTCCTACGGTACTTGGCACCAACGTTCCCTCTAATGTTTCATGTGTCTGAGCGAACGCACAAACTCCCTGAGCGGTACCACTGTGAGCGACAGCAGACGTGTGCACTGTGGTCACGCCAGCATCCAATCCATCCAAGTTACATGTTTATTAAAATAATCAAATTACAGCATTTATGTTAGACTACTTTTAATTAACTGCTTTGGCCCACTTACAACGAAAATTAAAAATAAAGTCTTGTTCATGACCTGTGCAGCATGTTAACACTATTATTAACTAACCCCTAACCCTTTATAACAGAGTGTGACTTAAAAATATGCAGGACTCATTTCTACTGGGTGGGAAGATCTGACAAGCCGGAACATGCCCGTTTAATTTATCAAGGTTTGCTCCACAGTCTCAGCGCAGAGCTGCGTTCATAAACAATCGCACATCCGAATATTGGTCTTTTTAAAATCTTGTTTCAACAGAAACAACAAAAACTGAATATTAATCAGGAAAACCTTACATTTATGGAGTTCACATACTAGTATAGACTGCATTTATCTGGTAGTCTGCTAATGTCGAATTTTGGGAAGGCACCATGAGGTTACTTCTGTTTGCTCAGTCCTGTCCCACATTCCATCGTCCCAGTCTTCATGAAACTCATAATACACTCAAAATATAGAGAAATTATGAGTTGCTCGAGAGCTTTACACAATTTAAGAATTTAAAGAATAAATTAAAGATATTAAGTTGCAGCCTGACAGAAATAATGAAGAACATGCTTATAATCAAACCGAGGTCTGAAGAAGTAGCAAGCCCGCAAACAACAGAATAAATGAGCAAATGAAGCTCTGCCAGTCACAGAAATGACCTCCACATCTGGTCTGGGACCTGTGAGCAAGAATATTATTTTTCTGCATTTCATTTCCTTTAAAATTGTTTCGATTTATTAAATTAGATTAAAATGGATGAATGAAAATCTGTTTACTGGAAACAGTTTTGGTGATTTTCAGTGTAAAATATCTGGTTTAGGTTTACAACGAAAGCTATAAAAAGGGTTGAATTTCAATTCAGTCTTGTTTATGTATTTATTATTTAATCTATATTATAAGGTAAAGACTCATCCTATACCTAACTATCCAAGTCAAAGTTTATTTGAAGAAAGCACCATCTCTGCGTGAAAGGGGCGTGTTTATGGCAGAAAGGAGGCGGGACTCCCAGCGGCTGATTGGTGGCTGACAGTCGGCCTGCTGACCTCTGGCTGAAAGTAGCAGCTTTGAGTGGCTGTATCTGTATGTTGTGCTGAGATTCAGAAGGAAAACAGCTGTAATGACTGCACTCGGCTCTACTGACCCATTAAGTTGACCTTTCTGCGGATGGCGTCCAGTTTCTCCTCCAGCCCCGTGGGCATGATGGAGATCTTACAGCTATCAATGACATAAACCACGCAGTGGATCTTGTCTTTGAGTCTAGGAGACTTGTGATAGCCGTGGGCCTCAGGATGCAGAGGAGCTGAAGGGTTGAACTAGAGGAGGAACGGAGACACGGTTAGAGCCGACAGCTGACAAATCTCTGTTTCATACATTCAGTGTCCTGCTGATGTAATGCAGCACCTGATAACAGTCTGGCAGGTGACCTTTGAGGATGCTGTTCAGGTCATCGATGTCAAGCCCCGCCCCTTTGCTCTCCTCCAGCCCCATGGTATCGCACAAGATTATCGGCAGAGGTTTCCCTTCACGCCCGGCTTTCACAGAGTACGAGCGAAACTGTTGGACACAAAGCGATTAGAGCACAGCGCACAGAAAGGGGGCCGCTGAAACCACTCACAATAATCAATCACCTGTGTGGTGAGGCTGGTGGAGGAGGAGCCAGATATGGCCTGGCTGGTGACGTGGCCTCTGAATACAGAGTTGACAGAGTTAAAGAAGCTGGACTTTCCAGCTCCGACTGGTCCGATGAGCAAAACCCGAGCCTGGGTCACAGAGCTGACTGTGGGTTTGTAGCTCTTAATGCTCTCAATCAGCCCCGCCCTCTTCCTGCACAAACGAGGAGATGGAGAACTTTTGCAGCAACTGTAATATGTGTCAGTAAATATAATATCATATCATTGCAGCCAACTGATTAACATATTCCTCCAGCTGTTTGTAGATCAGTGTGCTGTACAAGAGTCAGGACTGTGGCTCCGTCACACTTACTCAGACTCCCACACTATCGTCCTCCATGGCCTCTCAAGTTCAGAGCGTTCTGTTCAAGAGCAAAAACACAGCAGGACATCAGTGCTGCAGTCGCTCACCCGGCTCACGATCCATCACAGAACCGTAAATGTGACCTTGACCTTGAATGCAGTTTGGGGCAAATGTTTGCAGGTTTCCTTAAAATTCAACTGATACTCTTGAATATTGTGGACAGATCAAAGATGGACCCCACTGCCGTGCAATAAACTCATCAGTATTTTGGTTGGATGAGCTTGTGATGAAATCTATTTTCTTAACCACGTGTTCAATTTAGGGTGGAGGGGGTGGAGGGAATGATTAAAGGCCTGTTAGAGGGCAAGAATATAACGTGTGATACCTGTTATTGTTATTATAACTAAAAGTTATTTTATGTCTGGGATAAATTATGCAGACAGCCGGTAACCTAGTGGACCTACCCTCCACTTGGTAGACTTCACACTCCTTCAGGTTGAGATCATTGCCATGCATCTCTGCAGCAGTGAAGTTGTAATAATTTCCTGGACTGCTGTACGCTACTGGCTTGCTTCCATGGACAAGAGCCAGTGCTTCTCCAAAACAAGGTCCAGAGTTTCCGATCATTTTCACTGCATTTCCAGGACCAGTGACGGGATACTTGAGGAGCTGCTCTCCAGTGAAGGTAAAAAGAAAAGCTTTATCATCATTCACAAACCCTCCAGACTGATTAAAGGGTTGTTTGGTGTAGCCTCCAAACACAAAACCAGAGTTGTTGTAGCCCACGGACACAGTGGGAGAGCGGTGGTCACATTGTTGGTGAAATGCTGCACCGGTGAAGCCGTGGACGCTGGCCTTGTACAGCAGCTGCAGCCTGACTCTCCCCAGCTCAGAGCAGATGGCTCTCTGCCTGCTTTTGGTTAGCTTGGCATTCATGATGGAAAAAGGATCTTCTGAGCTGAGTCAGTTATACTGTTTAATCTGTGGAGTCAATGAAAACACATCCACAGTCACTGCATCGAGTCATATTTCCATAATTAAAAACAAAGTGCAGTTTCTTTGCCTCATTCCTTGTAAATAGCACCACAACAGTTCATTTGCCTCAGACCTATTTAATAATGTCCTTCTTAGGTCTCAGTGTAGTGCACTGAATCAAATTCACACATAAAGACTTTTAATTATCTGCATTTTGTCTTTATCATCAAAATTGTTTGATAATTTCACACTTCAAGAATCCATTTTCTGTTAGTATGTTTCATTATTTTATTTTAAATATATATTTTTGAGACTGTTATTGGTTTTTAATCTAGTTTAAACCAAACCACTCCACTGGCTTTAGCTACATTCTGGACCGTGCTTCCGGAATGCAGTAGCTAGCGAGCTGATTGGAGACCGTAACAGCCAATCAGAATTATTGCATCCAAGTCTGTGATTGGTGGGTTTTGTGGCACACTTCTAAGGGTGTACAGAGAGCTGAGACACACTGAGAGCAGGTCTGCAGATGTCTGTGAGCACAGAGATCTGAGCGAGAGCGGCTGTTATTGTGCGTGGATGTGGATAATAGCAAACAGTGAAATGCATTTCTCTCACGCAGGAATGAATTTTGTTCGCTCAAATTAAACTAAAATAAATTTCTTCTCAAAATGCAACATTTGCGCTTGCATTTTTTTTTAACGTGCGCTCGGAATAGAGGCACAAAAATACCGCCATGGTTACAGCACGTGTGTCCAGCTCTTATCGGTTCTTTCGATCAAAGTCAGACTAAAGTTTATTTTGCCAAAACTGATCGCTCGCATTTAAACTGCTTTAAATAACTTGTTGGTGTATAATATGTGAAACGCGCACAAACAACATTCCTGTAACAAGGTAAAGTTTTTGGCCGTGACTTTAATGTTTCCTTTATTTATCCAGTAAAAGAAAAAACCTCGTTGACATTAAAATGTCTTTTTAAAAAAGGTCACCTGGGCACGAGGACAGCAGAAACACAAATATTACAATGGTCCGGTAAACATACTTTAAGCGGACACAAAGGACCGGATTGGTTATAATGTAGGCACAATAACACAGAGTTATAAAGACGCTTGAAAAACAGGTAATTTTTAAAATTTTATGTATAACCTTTTGTAAACTCTGCTCATTGACCAACGTAAAGATGTTACACATGAAAACACACGGAGACCTTGGAAATCCGTTTTTGGCGCAACACCGGAGCTGAAAAAACAAAAACATCGCTCACTCGTTTCTGTGATGTTGATTCCGAAAGTTCAAATATGTGAAAATACATTTTGCTTTAGTTTGTTAAACAAGCAAATCTGAATGGTCACTTTGGAGAAGATGATCGATTTAGAGAAAGACTGAAAAAAGAAACCAGGCGAACACCACAGTGGCGTCACTGACAAGAGTGAACCACACCCAGCTCACTAACTGCACCAAATGTGATTTAACAGATTTATGTGGCATTTTATTATCGAAACGACGTCTCCGTTAGATTAACTTACACTAACTAAACTTTCTTACAGTTCTCTGGTTTTTGTTGTTGTTTTGCAATAAAGAAAAAACAAACAAACATTCAAAATCTTACATGCAAATTTAAAAAACGGCCGCAGCTCTTTCTTACTTCCAGTCTTACCTCCTGGTCCAGACAGATGAGGGAGCGTGAGCAGTTGTCGCAGATGTCGCTGTGGACAGATGTGAAGTACAGATGTGAGAAGTAGTTTCATTTCTTCCGAAATGAAACTAAAAGCATTTCGCAGACTGTGGGCTTACCGGTGGTTTCTAGTGTTCAAAAGTAGAATGGGAGGCAGAGCCTTCAGCTTTCAGGGGCCTCGTCTCGAAACCAGCTCGTAGTTTGGATTCGATAAACACAAAGACTTCTCTAGTTTAAAGATCAGGGTTAAAGCATTAGGCTGGGTCCGCTGACCCTGAACCCTCCCTTAGTTATGCTTCAGTGGGTCGAGGCTGCGGGGGGATTCCCACAAGTGTTTCTTCTTCACTCACTTTGTGTTTGTTAGGTTAGGTTTGACTTTGTTAGTCAAAGTCAAATTTATTTATACAGCACATTTAAAACAACAACGTTTGACCAAAGGTCTGTACATTTAAGATAATCCATCCATCCATCCATCCATTTTCATCCGCTTTGTCCGGGGCCGGGTCGCGGGGGCAGCAGCCTAAGCAAAGAGTGTGTGTGTGTGTGTGTGTGTGTGTGTGTGCGCATTTAAGATAATCAAAAGAGATAAAAACAAAGGAAGACGTGACGAAATTTAAGAAAAGAAGCATAAAATGAGAAGATTTGAGTAAGAAATAAGGCAAATAAAAGTAGAACAAACTCATTCTGATTGAAAAGCTGAAAAATAAAAGTGGGTTTTCAGACGGGCTGTGAAAGTGTCCAATGTTGGGGAGGTCCTGAGGTCACAGCAAAGGCTCTGTGCTTTAATCTGGACCTCGGGACAGCTAGGAGCATTTGATCTGCAGACCTCAGTGACCTCAGGAGTGCACCAATTCAAAAGATCAGAAAGGTATGAGGTTGCAGCGCCTTAAAAATGAATAACAAAATCTTAAAATCAATTTGAAAACTAACTGGCAGCCAGTGTGAGGATGCTGGTGCAGGAGATGTGGCCAGTCAGTAACTGTGCTGCAGCGTTTTGGACCAGCTGCAGTCGGCTAACTGATGACAGAGTAAAGACAAAGGTCGAGGAGAGATGAAATGAAGGCATCTCTCAAAGTCTCTGAAACAGAGGAACGGCTTCACTTTTGCAGCTGATTCATCATTGAACAACTTGATGTCCGGGACAAGTTTGTTCAGAAGAGCGCCGGGATTAGTCATCGGTGATGCAGCCATGCAGCTTTGGAATTTCACCACCCAATCAGCAGCTTCCCTTAGTTGTCAGCTATCTGTACTTCTCAGGGGCAGGACTTGACTTGGGTTCCTGCTCTGTGGCACCACACATCTGGAGGTAATGAGCTCCTCTCAACTGCTGTCACTACTGAAGGTGGTGGTTTGTCTTCAGTCAGTGTTAGCGACAGTTTGGAAACACTGACAAAAGGACAGGAGGCGGAGCTGAAGATGTTATGAGCGAGCAGGATGGGCAGGATTAGAAATGAGTACGTCAAAGGAACCGCTCAGGCTGGGCAGGCAGGAGACAAAGTTAGGCTGAGGTGGTTCTGACATGTGACAGGAGGTAAGGTGGATAAGAAGATATGTATTGTGCAGGTACTGGGAGGAAAAGGGGGAAGATCTCAGAGGTTTATGGAGGGAAGAGTGAAGTGGACGTGCAGGGGGTTGGAGGGAAGAGAATCACTTTTATGGACACAGATACGAGTCGTGGTCAGTGGCCGGCGATGCGCGACACACTGTTGTTCTACGACGTTTACAAGAAAGGCAATCGGAGAATACCCCATCAGCTCGAACCCCTCCCTCCATCTTTTCTAACATTCACACATTAGTATCTTGCCCAAGGATAAGGCATGCAGACTGGAATCAAACCCCCAACCTTCCAATTATTAACGCCCTGTTCTTCCTCCTGAACTGCAGTCACTCCTAACTCTGTTGACACATTTCTTCTTTCGACTGCTGCCACTGAGGCTCACCACAGCACATCATGAGCGCTCACTGTCCCAGTATGAGTCCCAGTATCCTCCACAGTCCCACCAACATGTCACTGGATCCATGAACTTTCCTCCAGAGCTGAACTGACTGAAACGAACCATTTTTATCATTTTGTGCTTTGTCTTTTGTTCTTTTTTTAATACACTCACCAACAGATTTGTTATGTACACCTGTTAATGCAAGTTTCTACAGCAGGCGTGTCCAACTCCTGCAGGTTTTAGATCTCACCCTGAGTCAACACACACACATTCCCAGGCCTCTGGAGAACATCAGGACATGTTGAGGAGGTCATGTAGCCATTTGAATCAGCTGACACATCTAAACCCTGCAGGACGCCGGCCCTCGAGGCCTGGAGTTGATCTAATGAGTCTATCGGCAGCAAAACAATCGAAATCTCAAATGATCTCAAACTTGTTTCATTAACATGACCGTGAGGTCACTGTACTCAGACGGCCCTCACGGTCACCAGCAGTCACTGGGATGTGGTGGAACAACAAAAGGGGGTTAAACCTGGAACCGGCTGCACTCTGCATGAACACCGTCACCTGGTTGAATCTGCCTGAAGAATTGCAACATAATATTAATCCTACATTCATGAAAAGATGTAGCATTACTCACAATGTTGAGTAATGAGACTGAGATTTTTCAGCACCTTTCTTTTGTAAAACACACCACAGCACACAGACGGTGTATTTTCTTTTGTTGCTCAAAGCATCAAAACGTAGAAGTAATTATTCTGCAGAAAAATGTTCATCAGGGTTTTATGGATCCATGTTAGTGATGCAGACGTTTAAGGTCGAGCTCAGGCACGGGGATGCATCGTAGAGTCGTGGCCTTCTGAGAACCGCGCTCACTGCCCATATTTATTGTGTATTAAACATATTAACTGAAACTGAAGGCGGAGCTTTAGGAAAAGGGTTGAATCATTTTGAACAAGTGATTTCTCAGAGATGCAGCTGCTGGCTGAGGCTCCAAGCTTTCATTCATGTGCATTTATGGACTTCACAGGTCAAGTAACGCATTGATGAAAGCTTATTATGATTTGGTATTGATCTCTGTGGGATGTACAGTCATGGTCACGCTGCCACCTTGTGGATGTCACAGCACATCACACACAGAGAACCAGGTAAAGTTTTCATGCATTTCTTTAATATATCAGTTTTTTATATTCACAACAAATACATTAAGCTCTTTCTCTGTATGATACACCCTTAAATATTTTTACACTCAAACATTTGTTTGCCTATGAAAATGTCTTTTAATCTTTGTGACTTTATTTTGAACGTGTTGTACTTTGTTTGTACAGTTGTTGTCTCCATGCCTCCTAGCAAACTGACAGTATTTCCTTTGTACAATATTTACAGGTGAAAAAACCAAACAAATCTAAAGTTTTACATGATAGTACTCGGTTGAAAGGAATTGTTGGGTCTAAGGTGCAGGCAAGGAGTGAGGGAGGGAATGTTTAAGAAGAAAGGAACGTGAAAGTAGAAGAAGGCGGCTAACGGAAAGCGCTGCACGAGACGCAGAGTCCAGTGTTTGCTCCTGCAGGATCTATGAAGCTAGAGCAGATGTACATGGTGTTCCTATAGAAAATAACCATCTCCAAGGAAAACCAACGGCGCACTCTTGAAAAACACGTCAATTTCCTTCCTTGAATTCAATCACGTGAGCCGATCCCAGCTCTGCAGGCGGCAGGAAGGAGGATGTTAACACTGCCTGTGGAAGGCGGCTGTGTGCTCGGTGCGGTGAGGCTAAGCTCAGGTGCTGCATCACTCGGTCTTCATCAGCATCTCCATGGCCCGATGTCTCTGGTGCTTTAAGTCGTGAACTCAGAACTTTTCCATCCAAACTTTGGACAGTTTCACTTCTGTGTGACCGAATAAGACCGTGAGATGCAGCTCCTGTGCATCATGTGAACAAGACGAGTGGAAAGTTGTAAAAAGTCTGATGTTGGGATTTTAGTGCCTCCGTAAGAAATGTAGGACTGTGGAAGCGAAGTAACTCTTTAGCTTATGTAACGCGACGCGCGAGACTCAAAGGCAACCACTGGACTCTACCCGTCCACGTCTCTGTGCAGCGTGACGAAGCTTCAAACTGATAACTGGAGCATTCAGACGGACCTCGTCCTGCTCTGTGGGTACCCGAGTTTGGTTTCACTGACAGCAGAGCTTCTTCATCATCTTCACGACTCTGTCAGCAGTGATCGCTCTGGTGACACAATCACCTGCACAGGACACTTTAAAGAGTCCTCTGGAGAAAATGGCAGCTGTGGGCAAAGCTTGAGGGAGCCGTGGGTAGCAGCAAAGCCTCCCAGTGACAGGACGATATGTCATTTATTAAAAAGGCCAACATGACCTCTACATTTCATCTGTAAAAGCGGCAGACGGAGGCGGGTAAATAAACGCTCGTTACTGATCGACGATTGGTTCTGGGCTTCTGGAAGTTTTGAGCGCCGGACACTGAATTCGAGCCTTTCAATCGAACAGTTTCTCGCTCCGAGATGTGACGCTGGACGACACTGTGCATGCGCAGAGCTGTCAGAAGAATTCTGTAATCCTTGAATTGATGACGTAACTACAACAGACAAATGCTGTGTGCAGCGATGCATCCTGTTCCTGCAGCTTTGGCTGACGTGTTAGCAAACAGCCACGTCCAGGGTAACCAGGCAAGAAAAGCTTTCACTTTTATCAGATCAAGTCTTTCAATTCGTCTGCCGTCACCGGCTCTTCGCTCACGTTTAGTCCGTGCCCGACTTTACTAAAGGCAGCGTGCAGCTAGTTGAAGTGGTGACAACAACGCGGTCTCTCTGTAATAAACTGGGAAACAAACAAAGCCCACGCCTGCAGCCGTACAAAAACAGACAGCAGATCGCGACGCCGACAGCCGGTGGACATTTGTACTCTCGCAGACTCCACGACCCCCTCGGCTGTGTGCCACTCACGTGGAGTAAGACCCCAGCTGTGGGCTGAAGCCTGGCAGGTTCTCTTTTTCTGCAGATACTTTGAATCTAACGTTTGTTGGCTACGTGACAGCGCCGGTTTAGTTCGATTTTCTAAAGCTGATCATCTCACGATGCGGCGACTGAAACAACGTTAAAAATACAAACTCACTGGAAAGGAAGCCATGGAGGTGACGGGGAACGTCCGTTTCCATCATTCGTAATAGAAAGACACACGTGGATGCGAAGACCCGCCCTGTCGGCGCTCGGTCTGACACGTCAACTAGCTGCGCGCTCTCAGTCCACGAGGTGAGGCCAGGAGCCTCGTCAGGGCGGTACGCCGGCAGGTCTGCAGGCTCGTCACGCGGTCCTCGAATGAATATTTACAGTCCTGCACCTGCGGAGGGCAGCTTCACTGGAAGTCTGAGCCATCTGCTCGCTTCTTCAATTACAAACAAAGAAACAAAAACAAAAAGGCGAGTCGCTCGGTCGCTTCAATCCATCAAAGTGCAAATATGAGTCACATGACGAAAACAAGGGTTGTAAAAAAAAAATAAAAGCCTGAAAATAAACCCATAAAAAAGTCACATAAATAAGTCAGTATGTGCAGGCCTGCCTGTACAGGAAGAAGGCAAACAAAGAGCAGAACAGATCTAAACCTGGAATAACATGAAAGTACAGAGAATGTAAAAGGCGGGATTAAAGGACATTTCCAGAACTGTCAAAGCCGCAGAACTCTTGATCAACAGCCGGTAACACGTCTGTGTAAGTGCAACGTTGAAGCTTTGTGGTCCCACAGGAAGAGAAGAAAGCAACGCCACAACGTGCACGCAGTGTGAAAATCAATCTGAAAACGATGAGAAGCAAAGAAACCCCACGAGCAGGTCCAGCTGAAACCTTCAGCTGTCTGTGACCTGATGTTACCTTGGAGACAATCATTTCTGCTGCTTGTCACATGACCACAATATCCTTTGAAAGGGGGAAAGCTTTTAAAGTGGAGAACATGGTTGAGGTGCAGATCTTTTGCTGTCCTGCCATTAAACCCAGAGAGAGCCTCGCTGGCAGAGAGCAGCTGCCATGTTGGAGACAAACTCCATAAACACCGAAAACAAAAGACGGCTAAAAGATCCAAGACAGAAAGTATTCCCAGCAGCTGCTAGCTAAAATGGAAAACACAAATGGAAAAAATACAAACAGATTTCTCTTTCAAGTCATCGTCCTTCAGAATCCTTCTCCTCCAGCCCATCCCAGGGAAGCGCCAACGCCTTCCAGCAGCTGACGGCGTGAAGCCTCCTCTCGGTCCGCAGGCCCGTTCTCTGCTCAGCAGCACGGCTAACGCCCAGCTCCTCCTCACCGGCACAACAGCGACCGGACAACTCGCATCCAAAGCTCTCCTTTAAATGGTTTTCCTCTGTGGGTCAACTTGGATCCATCAGGCAAGGCGATTACTTCCACGTCTTCCTCAAAGCGGTTTGGTACGGATATCTTTGTCTTCGCTTTGTTGTTGTTCCGTCGTTCCTGATTAGTTTGTGTGTGTTGCTGCCGTCTGCCCAATGGACGGCTTCTTGTTAGTGAGGCTGCCTTCTTCGAGGTGACGGAGGAAGAAAACGGCGCATTGGTTTTTTCCTTTTTCTTTTTTTTCCCAGTAATGAATGAATCCACCGCAGGGACACAAGACTGTTGAGGAGTGACGAGGGATGGACTGCTGGTATCTGCCGCCATTTATTTAAATGCTGAAAACTCCCCTGAAAAGATAAAGAAACAAAGACAGACGGTGTGTGGACAGCAGTGTCAAGTTTCAGGTGGAAATATGAAGTTAGCGCGTTTCCAGTGAAGTTTACTTTATGAAACAACACTCATCCAGTGACAAAGGCCCGATACAAGTGTGGGAAATATAAGGACTACTGCACCGATGCAAGTACCAAAGTACCACGAGCGAGGGCCTCAAGAAAACCTTCTATTCTTTTTATTTGTTTTTATGCACAAATCTGAGAATATCCAACAACTTTAACACTTAAAGGGAAAATAACTCCTGACACTCTGTCACACAAATAACAACACCTGATCTGGTCTTTAAGTCTGACGTCACTAGCTGTGTTTGGGTCTAAACTCCGCTGCAGGTCCATATATCAAACGATCACTGTGGCATTACTCAGAGTTGAAAAACTGTCTAAAGTCTTTCATCTTTAATAAAATGATCAGCGTTCTGCTCTACCAGGTGTAACAACTGAGTTTAACATCCAGGCATCCATGAAAACAGAATTTATGACATTTAACAGAGTTAGAAGTTAGAAGCTAGCGAGCTAACTCCCTGCTATCTAAATATAATATAGCATGTCCTGACTGCGGGGTTTTGGAAACAAATTCAAACGTACAGCTCTGCTATCACTTCCAGCATAAATGAAGACAGAAAACTAAACAGCAGTGACGTTTGTAGGGTTACTGAAGTTGGGCTAGCTGCTATATAATGATGTGCTGCGTGACCGCTAGCGACACAGCTATGTTAGCATAATATAAACAAGCTAACTTTTTTCCACTCGATAAAAGTTAACGTGAGTGTTCTCGGTGGTCAGGAACAAATGTAATCGCATGGCAGGATGCTGTAAAAGGACCAAACTTCAGCCAGGAGAACAACTGAGATAATCCATCCACAATCTGTTAAATGTAATAAATTCTGTTTTCATGGATGCCTGGATGTTAAACTTAATTGTTACACCTGGTAAAGCAGCAACGCTGATCATTTTATTACAGATGGAAGAATTTAGACAGTTTTTAACTCTCAGTGATGCTGCAGTGTTCGTTTAACTTTGGGACCTGAAGATAATAGAGTTTAGGACCCAGATTCCCCTGCGAGGTTCCTGACTACAGTAGCTGTAACGCTCCAACAATCCATCAGGCGCTGCGGCTTCGTAGCTACCAAAGTCGTACTAAAACATTTTGACAGATTTTTGAGCGCCGTGTACCTCATAAAATCGGTTCGAGGTCAGTAAACACAACCAGAATTCATACATAAGGCGCACATTCGATTTTTGAGAAATTAAAGGATTTTAAGTGCACCTCATAGTGCCGAGAATACGGTAAGTGGAAATTCAGTTCCAAGAAATATTCTGCAAGCCAACACACTGAAAGATGAGATGTGATGCACTAAGCATGGTTTGGGGATAAGGCACATTCATTAGAGGTAGTTATGGTGTATGTGATGAAAAAGCTACACTACCACTTCCTGTTACTGTCAGCTCCAGATTTCGCCGCTCCAGATGCTGAGAAGCGATGTTCCCAAGAAAAATAACTCACCGTAACCGCCGGCCTGGATGGGGGTTTTAGGTGAGGCGCAGGCATACAAACTGAAGTCCTCTGTCTGAAAACCAGCTCGGTTTAACGAAGGCTCCGAGGCGCTGCGGTGGATTTTGGGTAACGAGCGAGCCAGCAGCTCAATGGATGCCAAAATCTGAAGAAATACACAACAAAGCCACAGGGGTCGTTAGTTAGGATCGTATGATCACCATTCCCTCACAACACAAGAAACGAGCGACTACATCAGCTCAGCTGCTTTCTGTGGTTGCAGCTGCTTGCTGAGGCCATCGGTGGCAACGCAACAACTGTCAGAAAGAAGGAAGTAAAGAAATCCAAAATGCTGCAAATTAGGGAGTAAGGGCGAACGCTCACTCTGCACCAAACTCAGAGCTTCCACCCTGAAACGATCCATGTCTGTTTGCTGCCACTAGCTGAAGGGCTTTGGAGGTGAACACCAGGACAGCAAGAGTCGGATTTGATGGAGAGAAACGTCACTAAACTGTTGTTAAATAACAAATATTAAGACCATTAGAGTTTAAAGAGAAGCTGGGATGTGATGAGTGTGAGACTCTCTTGTCTCCGTGTCTCAGCGATTTTTGAAAGGGTTTGGGAAAAAAAAGAAAAAGAGTTTACTGTAAATATTATTTCCTCTCAATGTATAAAAGCGTCAGTGTGGGCTCTCACCTGAGGGAAGAGAGGCCGCTCCTCTCTCTTCTTCTTCAGGCAGTCAGCCATCAGCCTCTTCATGGCCTTTGGACAGTTGCTGCGGACCTTGCTGAGGTCAGGGGACAGGTAACCTCGTCCCACCATGAATATGATCTATGGAACAGAAAGAACGAGTCGTGAAACAAACTTCTGAGCTCTGCTCCCTCATCATTAATGACAAATCAAAGATCTGCAGCTCATTCCAAGTGTTTTTGGCATTTGTTCAAATTTGGTCTCAAACTTTAAATATGAGGTCCAAAGACAAAATGCGTCAGCCAGCTCTGCAACATCGACACAGCTAAAGAGGATCACAGAACTCTTTGGATATGGAAAACCTCCTGGTGCCTGAAAACACGGTGCAGCAGAAAGATGGGAAACAAATATGGAGAAAGAAAGCAACAGCTCACGATTCAACGTGTAACACATCACCTGCTGAGACCATGTGACGGTACGTGCATGCACATGAAGTGTGAAGTGCACAGGACTTTACTCTGCTCAGCTTCAGCCGAATGTGAGACCGGGCAAACAGCGCCTCACAGTGGATGGATAGTGAACCACAGACAAACCCAGCTAAAGGCCTGGCAGAGCATCTCACCCATTCAACAGCAAACACCATTTATATTCCAAACATTATTAAAATGATGTTCAGTCCAATTTATTTTCAGCCTCTGAAAATGGAAACTTTGAATAAAACTGGCTGAAATTCCCCAAACATGAAACATCTGGGGTTCAATCCCTCCTTCTGCACGCCCAATATCCTCGGGCAAGTAGAAAGCACACGCGTAGAGAGAAAAGTACTTTTATCAATGGATGAATGAGGCATGGTGTGTAACGTGCTCAGAGTAGAAAACCCGACAGAAGAGCCATTTAACATGTTAATGCCACACTGGGGGAAATGCACCTGTTAAAGCAGCAAAAACATGGTTCAGTCTGACTGCTGAACCAGAGGTAAAACGGGGCGGAGTCTGGAGTATCTGTTAGAGCGAGTGCAGCAGTGGGGCCGCGATCACATCCACTCACCTGGTCTCTGTTGTTGATGTTGGAGTAGGGCAGCGCTCCTGACATCAGCTCGTAGAGTACGATGCCAAAGGCGTACACGTCCGACTGGAAGCTGTAGGGGTTCTTGTCCTGCAGCCGGATTACCTCTGGAGCCTGACGAAGCACAAGTTACACCGACCGTCAATAATTCACTGCTTGTTCAGTTGAACTGAAAGGAAACGTCTACAAAGACTCAAATCAATATTATGGCAATGAAAGGGGGGCGCTTCTTTTTCATATTCTCTGCAATACTCTGTTCCCCCAAACAGGGTGAGAATGGGCTGATCTGCATTTCTGATCACTTCTGCGTTCTCACTCTTGCTGTATTAGCCTCAGCACGCCTGGTTTAACGCATGAGCACATTTAGAGAGCACACATCAGATGGAAAGAATGACAGGAAAACAAAAAGTGTCTCGTAGGACACGAACACCGACCATCCAAAGAATAGAGCCTGAAAGCTGTTCAAACTGGTGGGAGCCACTCCAGCGGGACTTCACCGTAGCCAGACCAAAGTCCCCGATCTTCACTGTTAGGTCCTCATGGAGGAAAATATCTGGGACAACGGGTCAAGGAAACACTCTGAGCTCCTTCATATTCCAAGTATGGATTTTCCATTTTGATCCTTCATGAAATGACAAAAAACCAAAACACTGACGTGACAATAACGACACACATGCTGGATGCTACAATCCAGCGAATCAATAAGCAGCGTTTCTTCTTCAGTTCCAGATGTTCTGTATCGTGTGTATTGCAGTGTTGTAGTATTACGCAGTATTGGACAATCACTGCATTCTGATCCCATCACTTTGGTGGATGAACGGTAATAATATCATATTTGATATATTGGTGCCTCTGTCTGGGCCGGGGTCGTGGGAAGGTCCATACCTGCTGTAAGGTGTGCTCTTCTTATTCTCCCCTGAAACGAAGCATTTCTTGGTCCTGCTTACGCTCCTGTAGCACCAAGTCCAGCTTATCACCCGATGACTTTGATTCAAAAGGATACTGTTGCTCTTCAGATCTCTGTGTATGATGGACTTGGCATGCAGGTAACTGAAGGTGAAGAGCAAAGCGTCATTAGAGCGACGGCGCTCGTTGTGGAATTTGACAGCGCTCGATGTTTGAAAGGTTACTCACTCCATGCCCTGAGCGGTCTGTCGGGCTATGTCGATCAGTTTGATCATCTCGAACTTGGTCTCGATGATGTGTAGGTGGTGGTACAGACTGGAGCCTTCACACCACTGGGTCACGATGGCCAGCTGGGGCTTGGTGGTGTAGCCCATGAAGAGCAAGATGTTCACGTGACGCGTTTTCCTGGTGCAAACACACAACGTGTTCAAATTACAGCAGGTTTACACTGATGACGCAGGCTGCATCAGTAAGGTGACGTTCTGCAGCGTGCAGCAGCGCGCTGGTGCACAAAGGAGAAGGCGGGGCTTACCTGAGGACTCCCACTTCATTCTTGAATGCCTGAAGCTGCTGTGGCGTGGGAGCGGTG